>NC_060130.1:342581957-342885941 GCF_021461395.2 Schistocerca americana
GTATACAATCATTCATATGCTTTTCGTCTGAAGAGTGGACTACAGCATCGAACTTTTCCTTACATCGCTCTTCCTTTAATGGAACACATTTGCAATTTTATACACAGCGTCACTTAATTTTTGTCTTGCACCGTCCACAGCCCGACAAAACACAACTTTTTTAGAGGCCACCTGATCTCGACAGCTGGTGATTTCGCCCTGTCAGTCCCACATTACAGCAGCAAGATCATACACTCAACTTCCATGCTAACTCACAACTAGCCTGCACTTTGCACTCCTCCGTAAGAGAGAACGAGGTGAGGAGTAGGAAGCGATCGCAGCGCACCGTTCTCATACTCATAAAACGCGGAGCTACAGTGGAAAGGTAAAATTCATTATAGCTCTGACGTAACGGCAGCACCTTGGTTTCTTAGGTATGCAGCTCTCAATATAAGACTCGTTTCTTATCCCTGACAGCTCTTGTCCGAGTGAGTCTCTGGCGCAGTCTCTAAAGGGTTAACATTTTTTAAAAAAACTGAATCATTCACGAGAACAGAATCACCTTCATCGTTAGTGTCGGAATTACTTGAGACACTGTCACTTTACTCTTCTTCACTCGTCTAATGATGTGACTGGAATCGTGCTCAGAACCATAAAGGCTTTCCTTGTACACAGACATCAGGATCTTCTTTTTCACTGGAAACATCTGAAAAACGATAGTCAAAACCCTCCAAAAGTATTCCAGATTCGTTCATTTCCTTTCGTTTCCCGTATATGGCCGTCTCCAAAAGCAGGGGGAACTTTGAGACGAAAATGGTAACTATGTGAAATACCAAAATACAATCAAATTCCTAAATAAAAGAAAAGGTATTTGAAGGCAATCAAGTTTGATACCTTCAACGATTGGTATAAACATCTAAATAGAGGAGGTAATTAAAATATAGTACAGCAGAAGGCATCTACAGACAACGCTTAGAAAAAGTGTTACCTCAAGAGCTATCTGTAATGGATGGCACGTGACACACTACTGAAGTCGGGATCTGATCACAGTGTGTTACCACGGCTCTGCTGTACCGAGATGTGGTACAGACATTTAATGTTTGGTCTTCACCTATTTCTTCACCTATTTCATGCAACAATGAACATTACCTTCGTACTGTTAATACACTAGTTTTGATCATCTACGATTTTTCTATCCTCTGTGATTTTTAGACTGTTAGATCTACATAAAGAAGTGAATAGAACCAGTTTTTTAGAGCACTTAGTGTAATCTAATTTTTTCAAATACACTACTGGCCTTTAAAATTGCTACATCAAGAAGAAATGCAGATGATAAACGGATATTGATTGGACAAATATATTATAATAGAACTGACATGTGATTACATTTTCACGCAGTTTGGATGCATAGATCCTGAGAAATCAGTACCCAGAACAACCAACTCTGGCCGTAGTAACGGCCTTGATACGCCTGGGCATTAAGTCAAACAGAGCTTGGATGGCGAGTACAGGTACAGCTGTCCATGCAGCTTCAACACGATACCACAGTTCATCAAGAGTAGTGACTGGCGTATTGTGACGAGCCAGTTGCTCGGCCCCCATTGACCAGACGTATTCAATTGGTGAGAGATCTGGAGAATGTGCTGGCCAGGGCAGCAGTCGAACATTTTCTGTATCCAGAAAGGCCCGTACAGGACCTGTTGAAATGTAGGGTTTCGCAGGGATCGAATGATGGCTAGAGCCACGGGTCGTAACACATCTGAAATGTAACGTCCACTGTTCAAAGTGCCGTCAATGCGAGCAAGAAGTGACCGAGACGTGTAACCAATGGCACCCCATACCATCACGCCGGGTGATACGCCAGTATGGCGATGACGAATACACGCTTCCAATGTGCGTTTACCGCGATGTCGCCAAACACGGATGCTACCATCATGATGGTGTAAACAGAACCTGGATTCATCCGAAAAAATGACGTTTTGCCATTCGTGCACCCACGTTGGTCGTTGAGTACACCATCGCAGGCGCTCCTGTCTGTGATCCAGCGCCAAGGGTAACCGCAGCCATGGTCTCCGAGCTGATAGTCCATGCTGCTGCAAACGTCGTCGAACTGTTCGTGCAGATGGTTGTTGTCTTGCAAACGCCCCCATCTGTTGACTCAGGGATCGAGGCGTGGCTGCACGATCCGTTACAGCGATGCGGATAAGATGCCCGTCTCTCGACTGCTAGTGATACGCGGCCGTTGGGATCCAGCACGGCGTTCCGTATTACCCTCCTGAACCCACCGATTCCATATTCTGCTAACAGTCATTGGATTTCGACCAACGCGAGCAAGCAATGTCGTGATACGATAAACCGCAATCGCGATAGGCTACAATCCGACCTTTATCAAAGTCGGAAACGTGATGGTACGCATTTCTCCTCCTTGTACGAGGCATCACAACAACGTTTCACCAGGCAACGCCGGTCAATTGCGGTTTGTCTACGAGAAATCGGTTGAAAACTTTCCTCATGTCAGCACGTTGCAGGTGTCTCCACCGGCGCCAACCTTGTGTGAATGCTCTGAAAAGCTAATCATTTGCATGTCACAGCATCTTCTTTCTGTCGGTTAAATTTCGCGTCTGTAGCACGTCATCTTCGTAGTGTAGCAATTTTAATGCCCAGTAGTGTATGTTTTCTCTAGAGTGTGTACTTTTCGAGTTATTCAAGAGGTACTTAAAAAGTATGACATTTAAACTCCCCTTCCCCCCATGCTAACCCCAACAGTCAGGATTTCTAAAAATGTTGGTCATGAGACTCTCTCTTGCTACTGCACAAAATATGTGATTGCACGAATTATTTCCCCTATTTTTCCTTCGTTGACTGGAGTGTATGTGGACATTACGGCGGAAAATGTGCATCCCATCATGTTTTATGTCTTCCTCGACTGTGATGGCATCTTCCAGTAGGATAAGTGCCTGTGTCACAAGGCCAGAACCATGGCACAGTGGTTTGTGGTGTATGATAGTGAATTCACATCAGTGTCGTGGCCACCACACTATCGAACAGGTGTGGGACGCTGTCAGGTGCCAACTCCGCGCCGGTAATTTACAGGAAATTCGTGACCTGTGAGTAGACACCTCGTGCCACATAGGCTATGTGATCAGAAGTATCCGGACACCCCAAAAAACACAAGTGTTTCGTATTAGGTGCATTGTGCTGCCACCTATCTCCAGGTACTCCATATCAGCGACCTCAGCAGTCATTAGACATCGTGAGAGAATACAATGGGGCGCTCCGTGGAACTCACGGACTTCGAATGTGGTTAGGTGATTGGGTGTCATACATGTGTAATTTAAATCGACTTTATGCAAAATTTCTTAGTTCTGCGTAACGAACTTGTTAATCGGCATGACTGTAAGCGTATGTAATTGGGACTGTAACGGTAAATCACGATGAATGGTTGCTGCTAAGACATGTCAAATGAAAGACCCATGAAAGTTGCAAGGAGGGTTCAGCCCCAGGATGGAGGAACTTAAACAGACAGAATAAGCTTTCAGTATTGTAAATCTTGCACCATACTTCACACAGGCTGTTCACCCAATGTCTGCAAATATTGGCGGTTTAAAAAGTATCAGCAATATAACTGCAGAAACTAGATCCTTCTTTGTTGTTAAATTCTTTTGTTTATCCCCTGAAGCTTCCATGTTATCTTCAACTGGTAACACAATTTCAGTGGTCAAATACTGTTTTGCAAATGCAACAGAATTGTCAAATGTTTACCTTCAGGTTAAGCTGAAATTATATGGGGCGCTGAACAATGATAACTGCAGGCCAGGGAAATCTTAATTACATAAGATATCCAGTTCTTAATAGTAAATTCAAGAATTGTAAAGTGTCAGGGACAACTCCCGTCTGAAGTAAAATTTGTGAATAATGACTGACATTGACAAAAACTTTATTTCAATACTTAATGTTAACACCGGGACGTATCGTTGAGGGTGTTCATTAATTAAGTGGTGGTGTTGAAAGTAATTTAAAATAGCAAGCTGAACATTGTGAGCATCACGTGACATCAAAAATGTGTTACACTGCTAGGTTTAGTGTCCTGTTTGGTGCTACATTTTCTTTCGGTATGATGTAATAACGAAATTCAAAGAGGAAAATTATTATAAAATTTAAAAGTAAACCAGATACTTTCAACAACAAGAATATTTAGGAAAACGATACTTCCTAAAAGTAATTTTGATCTTTTCCGCATCTGAGACGTTTTAGGTAGGAATTGTATTAATGAGACTGGAGGCCAAAGACAGTCCACTAAATATGCTTTCACAAACTAACAGATTTTTTCTTCTACTCTCGCTTTTATCCACGTTTTAGACAAACAGCTAGTCATCACATCAATCGAATGGTTCGTTAAAGTCGTTCTCAATACAACTGCAGTTATGCAAAAACATCCACAACAAGCAGTTTGAATATTACGCCCACACTATTTGCAGACTGTGCTTAAACGCATCGTGCAGGACAAGGCACCGGATATTAACAGGAATGGTACCTCGATCAAATCACTTATTCGAGACTATGCTGTGTTTAACCGTATCTACATCAGGCGGCAGTATGTTGCGGTGTTGTATATGTATGAATACGTAATCAACCTGTTACGTTGAGAAAATTATCTGCATATACCCTCTACGAATAGCGTGAGACGTGCCATTACATTTCGGACTATGAGAAAAGACTGAAGTAACTAACAGTGAAAGTATAAGAGCTATAAACTGTGTAAAGACGGGAAAAGAGATGGAAAGGGGCGAAAATTAACGAAGAAATTAGAAAAAACATCCGGCGAGATGCCTATGTTTTCTGTCATTTTGTCTCGTACCTACAATGTTGTATTCAGCCATATTAATCATTATTTACAATGTATGAAATTTCAAACCTATTGAAACGTTACTCCTCCCCTCCCCCCCCCCCCCCTCTCTCTCTCTCTCTCTCTCTCTCTCTCTCTCTCTCTCTCTCTCTCTCTCTCTCTCTCGAAACTATGACTGGACTTAACAAAAGATGTAGCTAATACCGTTTCCTTCTTTAATAAAGACATTTTCGCCGACAGCGAGCCCAAGAGTGGGGCTGGAACCACGAATCTGTGTGGTATACTTCTCCAGGGGTATTAGACAGTACTTCCGTGGTGCACTTTGACAAAGATAGGAGCGTGTTCTGCTTTTTTTTCCCCTTTTTTATGAGGATCTGTTGGCGGAATATTGAGATCTAAACTTTGAGTCTGAATCTGACGCCTAGATGGACTCACACATATTACTCCCACTGAACATTGGCGTATGCCACAGCGACGTAAAGCAAACTTAGAGCTATACCACAAGGTGCTGGCTACTATCTTAATAGGAACTTAGGTATCCAGAGGAGAATAAAACAGAACTGATTGCGGCTTTGTTGACTGCAACGTTCGGGGGAAGGGGGCGGGCGGTGTGGTGACAAAGAACATTTCAAAACTTGGATGAATGGTGTCGCTTTCAGGATACGTCTGAAGATCGATGATCGTTGCAGAAAATATGGCGGTGGTACCAAAATAGTCTGTCATTCCTTCCAAAGAGCTCAGAAGGGGAATGGATCAATCATGTTATGGGCAGGTATCATGTGCGGAAGTGAAACGTGGACAATAAACAGTTCAAACAACAAGCGAGTAGAAGCTTCTGAAAAGTAGTGTTAGAGAAGAATGCTAAAGATTGGAGGGATTTTACATATAACCACGAGAAAGATCTTTGTTTTTATGTATATAGAATGAAGCAGCGAGTAAAAAATTTGTACCATGTTGGGAATCGAGCCCGCGTCTACTGCTTACTAGGCAGGTGCACTAGCCATTAAGCCAGCTTAGCACAGTGGTTCGCACAAATGCACGGATTACCCTGGCACGCCTCCCTCTTCGATCCAAAGTCTCACTGCCGCCCCAGTCTACTTCAAATTCCCCCTTACGCACGAACAGTATTTCCGTGGCTTTCCAGGTCTCGGAATAGCACCTCAGCCTATATCGTATAAATCGTAACTGTATGTGACCAGTAAAGTGTCTGAACTTGCGACATTTAATTTGTAGAAAGAAATTCGTGGTGTAACTTGGCTAAAAGGAGGTTGTTAGGACACGTTCTGAGAAATAAAGGGATCACCAATTTAGTATTTGGGGGAAGCGTTGGGGGTAAAAATTGTAAGAGGGAAACAAAGAAATTAATACAGCATCCAGGTTGAAGAAAAATTAGGTTGCAGCAGTTACTCAGAGATGAAGAGGCTTGCTGAGAATAAAATAGAGTGGAGACTTCCACGAGACTTTTGGACTGAAAGCCGCAAAAATACACACTGGACTCTCATTCGGGAGGACGACGGTTCAATCCCGTCTCCAGCCATCCTGATTTAGGTTTTCCGTGATTTCCCTAAATCGTTTCAGGCAAATGCCGGGATGGTTCCTTTCAAAGGGCACGGCCGATTTCCTTCCCAATCCTTCCCTAACCCGAGCTTGCGCTCCGTCTCTAATGACCTCGTTGTCGACGGGACGTTAAACACTAACCACCACCACCACCGCAAAAATAACACAGCATGTTCGGATGTCATCGTTATCGAGAGTATTTTCAGCTCTGTGCTTTATCGGGATAGGACCCTGAAAATTATTGTCTAGCCATACAGTCAATATTTTAGTGGCGGGTTATCTCTTAAGACGACAATGCACAAGCGCAGTGCGCCCATCTCGTGAACACCTTTCTCAAAGAGGAGGGAATCAACAGACTGGAATGGTCTGCGGTTTCTACTCATATAATTCCGTCTGAGCAAGCTTCGGACCAGTCGAAATCGTCGCAGGAACTCCCCCTCACATAATGGGTGAACTCGGGAAGGTCGTCACCCAGGGGCTTGAGCAGAAACGTCTCGACCGCCTTCTGGACAGCGTGCCAAGCAGGATCGAAACGCGTTAGAATTCTCGGAATGGATCAGTACGATACTGAATGTTATTTGAGTGAACGTTCTAATTTCGCAGCTGTGCAAGGATATGAACTTTCCAAGTAACTTCCATTTCAGTTGTTGTTTTCTCTTTATTTAGAGTAAGATTATTTTTTGTAGTGTAATAAAGCTTAAAATTTCATTTTCTACCTAACTGGAATCTAAGGTCGCGCATTCGCAGAAATACTGGTGATTCAAAGCTCTTCCTAGAGAAGTTTCCAAGGGACTGCCGCTGTCATCCACGACTATTATCGTTCTTATACATGTCGTATACCGTCGTTGATATTGGAACCTTATATGAGAATTAAAGAAATAAAGACATTAGCTGCTAGTGGGGAATCAACGATCTCTACGAGCAGTAAGGATAATGAGTAGGGGAACTACGCCAGTAGTGTGTTGATAAACTGGAAATTTGAGTTGGTCACGGACCGTGTACGGATGGCCGAGGCGGTCAAGGTGACCGTTCGCGAGAAACGGAAAATCTGGCTTCTAGTCCCTGTCCGCCAAATATTTTTAATTGTCCCCATTTATTTATTGTAATGCCCAACAGCAGCTAATGTCGTTATTCCTTTGATTAAGTATCGATTTTGGCCTGAGAATGCTAGGACCGTGGTAGTGTCATTTTATAATGTGGTGCAATCCTTACGTAGCAGACATTTTGCCGTCTAACGCTCGTGGCAATTCAGTCTCAGCTACACTGTCAAGAGTAGCTGACTTTCTTGTGATAACGTTTTTTCCTTGAGTAGCCTTTCAGTTTTGCGTAATAAATTACGGGTTCGAATGAGATCACGCCATCCGTTCAGCACAAAGACTGGCATCACATCAAGTACGTGGTGGCCTAAGATTTATTCTCTTAATGGCACTTCTTTCGTGATTTTTTTTTTTTCTCTTACGTGTTACATCTTTTTTCAGACACTCGAAGGAAGTCTATGCAATACTACGTATAAGTGAATATTTCGTCGTATTACGTTCATAGTGCTGTTCAGCGTTCGCACGGTATCTACAATATACCGTCGTCTTATAATGAAACTTTAATCCAAAGGATTTATTTCTGTTGGTGTGCTTTGGCCACCCTTTGCTTACCTGTGCCCCACGATCGGATAATATGGTTGTCAAACGAAGTAAGTTAAGAGACATGATGCGAAGATCAAGCAACTAATTCAGTTGTATAAATATCGTCTTCTGACTTTTTAGTGGAATATTACTATAGACCTACTCTTTGAAATTCTAAATGTTGCGTCCGCAGCTCGTGGTCGTGCGGTAGCGTTCTCGCTTCCCGCGCCCAGGTTCCCGGGTTAGATTCCCGGCGGGGTCAGGGATTTTCTCTGCCTCGTGATGACTGGGTGTTCTGTGCTGTCCTTAGGTTAGTTAGATTTAAGTAGTTCTAAGTTCTAGGGGACTGATGATCATGGATGTTAAGTCCCATAGTGCTCAGAGCCATTTGAACCATCTAAATGTTGCCCAAATAAAATATTGATAGCAAAACTGCAGTTAAAAGTGCAAGATCATGAAATGGAAGCAATAACTGACATAGGAACGAGACCAGGTAGTAGTCTGTCCCCGATGTTATCCAATCTGTACATTGAGCAAGTCGTGAAGTAAACCAAGAAGAAATTTGGAAAACTAGAGTTTAGAGCGAAGAAATTAAAACTTCGAGATTGGACAGTGACACTGTATATCTGACAGAGACGGCAAAGGACTTGAAAAAGCAGCCGAATGGAATGCTTAGTGTGTTGATAAGGGATTATGGCATGAACATGTGCGAAACTAAAACAAGGGTAATGGAATGCATTCGAACTAAGTCAGACAATTGTGAGGGAATTAAATAAGGAAATCAACGATAAAAATGGTATATGAATTTTGCCATAAGAGCAGCAACTTAACTGACAACTTGGGAAGACTGACAACGACAAGAAAAGTATTTCTGCATAAAAAGAAACTTAACATAAGAAATTAATATTAGAATGTCTGTTCTGAAGGTATTTGTTTGTAGTCTAACCTAAAAAGGAAGTGAAAAGGGGACGTTAAGCAGTTCAAACACGAATATAATAGAAACTTTTGAGATGTGTTGCCACAGGAGAATGCTGAGGGTTGTATGGGTAGATCGAATATCTAATGAAGTAGTACTGAATCGAATTGAGGAGAAAAATAATTTGTCACAACTTGACTAAAAAGGGATAAGTTGATTGCACATATCTTGAGGCATCGTGTATTCGTCAGTTGGGTTGTGGAGGAACGTTTGGTGGATAGTAAAAATTATAATGGTAGATCAAGGCTTCACTACAGTAAACAGGTTCAGTTGCGTGTAGGCTGCAGTAGTTGTGCAGAGGTGTAGGGGCTTGTATAGGATAGAAAAGCCTAGCCTACTCTAGACCTTTATTACAAGACGACGTCGCGATAGCAAACTGAGAAGGTGGGCAGTTGGAGCCTATAGGTTTCGCAACGAGACTGGTTGCGTTTCCAGGGTAAAATCGTAGGGGGGATGTATGCCGCTGCCTAATACTTAATACTCGTTACTTCCGGTAAATATGTCTTTTTTTACGCCCGTTGGCTATCAACAACTTCTTGTTAACGAGACAGGCACTACAGTGCACAACCCTGCCTGTGCTTCGATCTCAGGTCTACATTCGCAAAGCATTTGTCCTTACTTCCCCCTCGTGCCATCCGTTATGCAGGCGCCTCGAGTAAGCGTCAGTATGCTAAGTGATTAATTTCTGTGTTTTTGTTTCGCCCGGTGAGCTTAGTACGAGGTGACAGATTTCCAGACATGCCATTCGCTTCCGGTAACTTGCTTTTTACTTTGTTGCAAATTAAAGCCTGGCTCACCAAGTGTCGAAGTCTTTGCAAAACAGCTCCGTCGCAGTATTGCTTCAGAGTATAAAATACAGCAGAGGTAATGAGTTTCAGTCCGTTAATTAACTTCTCACAGTGCACTCCACGGTCGGGGAGAGACATTTACTCAGAGGCAGTGCTCTCGCACGAAACCGCACACTAACTGTTTAATCAGCGCTCTCTTCTTTGACATGCTATTCTGCGCTGCGGGACCGTTGCTGAAGACCTAGTGACGTTCTCTCCGTGTCATTTACGGTTAGTGTATTGGTATTTCGTCCCTTCTCTTGTTTTGTGCACCGTTCAGTTCTATTTTTGAAAACGTTTCCTAACATTGTACGTCTCGCTTCCATGATGTCATTCTCGACTTAGCGTTTTCCTAAATTTACTACACTCTGTTTCGCTTCCTTATTACTAAGGCTATTTGTGGTGAAGTGGTTTCAGGATATAAACTACTCCGGAAACATTGAAAATTCAAAAATCACTGCGCTTGAAGAGCTCACCTATGTTATTGTATTGTGATTGGAGGTCCGTACACCCATCTTCAAAACAGTGAGCTGAGTGATCAATCTGCTGTAAGGTTAACGTTGAAAATTGAGATAGCTCTAGCTGTGTGTCCTGTGGAAGGGACGCCTCTATTTAGTAAAGTGTGTTTGATCTGTAAAGCAGAACCTGTATAGATCACTAGTGTGGCCCACTCTTGAATACTGCTCGAGTGTTTGCTATTCCTATTAGGTCGGATTAAAGGAAGACATCGAAGCAATTCAGAGGAAGGCTGCCAGCTTTTTTATCAGGAACTCAACTGGAAGAAAGACGACGCTTTTTTTCGCGAGGCATTAGTGCGGAAATTTAGAGAACGGGCATTTGAGGCCGACTGCAGAACGATTCTACTGTCACCAGCGTACATTTCGCGTAAGGACTACGAACATAAATCAGGGCTCATACGGGGAGTGGGTAGGGGAGGGGGGGGGGGACGGAGTGAGTGAGTGAGTGAGTGAGTGAGTGAGAGAGAGAGAGAGAGAGAGAGAGAGAGAGAGAGAGATCCTAAGTAACAAACGCTGAAATTTAATAGTTACATACACCGAAGGACAAAGAAATTGGTATAGGCATGCGTATTCAAATAACAGAGATATGTAAAGCGACAGAATACGGCGCTGCGGTCCACAGCGGCTGTATAAGACAAGTGTCAGACGCAGTTGTTTGATCGGTTACTGCTGCTACATTGGCAGGTTATGAAGATTTAAGTGAATTTGAGCGGGTGTTATAGTCGGGGCACGAGTGAGTGAACACAGCACCTCCGAGGTTGAGATGAAATGGGGATTTTCCCGTAAAATCATTTCACCAGTGTAACGTGAATATCACGAATCCGGTGAAACATCAAATCTCCGGCATCGCTGCGGGCGGAAAAAAAAAATCCTGCAAGAACAGGACCAACGACGACTGAAGAGAATCACTCAACGTGACAGAAGTTCAATCCTTCCGCAAACTGCTGTAGATTTCAACACTGGGCCCTCGACAAGTGTCAGCGTGCGAACCATTCAACGAAACATCATAGATATGGGCTTTCGGAGCCGAAGGCCCACTCGTGTACCCTTGATGACTGCACAGCACAAAACTTTATGCCTCGCCTGGGCCCATCAACACCGACATTGGGCTGTTGATAACAGGAAACATGTTTCCTGGTCGGACGAGTCTCGTTTCAGATTGGATGGACGTGTACAGGTATGGAGACAACCCTCATGAATCCATTGACCTTGCATGTCAGCAGGGTTTGTTCAAGGAGATGGAGGCTCTGTAATGGTGTGGGGCGCGTGCAGTTGGAGTGATACGAGACCCCTGATACGTCTAGATACGACTCTGACAGGTGACACATACGTAAACATCCTGTCTGATCACCTGCATCCATTCATGTCCATTGTGCATTCCGACGGACTTCGGCAATTCCAGCAGGACAGTGCGACACTCCACACGTCCAGAATTGCTACAGAGTGGCTCCGGGAATATTTTTCTGGGCTTAAACGCAACCGTTGGCCATCAAACTCCCCAGACATGAACATTAATGAGCATATCTGGGATTCCTTGCAACGTGCTGGTCAGAAGAGATCTCCACATCCTCTTACTCTTACGTATATATGGACAACCCAGCAGGATTCATGGTGTCAATTCCCTCCAGCACTACTTCAGACATTAGTCGAGTCCATGTCACGTAGTGCTGCGGCACTTCCACGTTTTCGCGGGGGCCCTGCAGGGTATCAGGCAGGTGTACCCGTTTCTTTGGCTATTCAGTGTATTTTCTGTCTATAAGCATAAACAACAACGTAGGTGGTGCAGAGGAACTGCATTAAAAATTAAGCCTTACGGGAGGTACAGTGCTTCTGGAGCTAACTGCGGATAGGCAAATCTCGAAAATGGGAAATTTTACGCCACTGGTACGAAATTAACCGTCACAGGTTCGGCGCATTAATGACTAACACCGAGAGAAAGGTCTTTATAGGATGGACCACTCGTCGCCACCTTCCTCTGAGCTGGCCGCAGGCAGCAACTCCCGCGTGGCTGATTTCTGAGAACATCACGTAACTATACGTAGTGTGCTCCTCTCCCTTCATGGTCGCCGCGAGCGAGGATCTCTTCCTTTGTTAGTATATAAGAGGGTCTTTCAATAAGAAAAGAGAGAAATTGGTCTTGTGGAAAAAACTGTTAGTAGGGAAAGTTTGGTAGTTTCATGGCTTTAAGTTCGCATCGCTGGGATGAGTCCTGATCAGCTGATGTATCAACATTGTTTTGTTTATAACCTCAAAATTACATTTCAAGATAGCGAGGCCGCTTGAAATGTCCATATTAGTTGAACAACGTTCTGTTATTCGTTTCTTACTTGCTGAAGGCGAGAAACCATTGAATATATACTGTAGAATGTCTAAAACTTATGGTGAAGGTTGTATGAATTGTGCAATTCTTTGCAAGTGGGTAAAGCAGTTCAAAAATGGTCGCGACTCAGTGTCTGACGAACACCGTTCAGGCCGACCAGTTGCAGTTTCAACTCCCTCACTTGAAAGTCGAATTGATGACATTATTCGTGCATACCGCTGTGTGCCTGTGGAAATGATAGTTGATAAGGTTCAAGTTAGTACTGGTACAGTTCATAACATTATTTGTGACAAGCTGAAGTACCGCAAAACATGTGTAAGACGGGTCCCAAAGGAGTTGGCGCAGCTACACAAGGAAACAAGTGTGAGAGTGTGCACAGAGGGAAAGGAATGTTATTAAAGAGAAGGTGAGCACTTCAACAAAATTGTAACTTGTGAAGAAACTTGGATTCACTATTATGAGTCAGACTAAAAAAATCAAAGCATGTAGTGGAAGCACACCAACTCACCTGTCAAGAAAAAATTGAATACCCAAGCATCAGCAGGAAAAGTCATGTTGACTGTGTTTTGGGATGCTGAAGGTCCAGTTTTTTGTGATTATCTCGAAGAGTAGCGTACAATGAACAGCCAATAACACTCGGATTTGCTTTTCAACAAGGTGAAGCCAGACATGAGAGACAGACGCCGTGGATCTCGGAGGAGAGGTGTGATTCTCCAGCAAGACAACGCACGTCCTCATATTGCTCAACTAACCCGTGAAACCATTGAAAAAATGAGCTCGGAAGTACTGCCTCATCCCCCTTACAGTCCTGATTTAGCACCTAGTGATTTCAATTTGCTTGGTGCACTGAGCCGGCCGCGGTGGTCTCGCGGTTCTAGGCGCTCAGTCAGGAACCGCGCGACTGCTACGGTCGCAGGTTCGAATCCTGCCTCGGGCATGGATGTGTGTGATGTCCTTAGGTTAGTTAGGTTTAAGTAGTTCTAAGTTCTAGGGGACTGGTGACCACAGATGTTAAGTCCCATAGTGCTCAGAGCCATTTGAACCATTTGGTGCACTGAAATAGGCATTACGTCGGAAGAGGTTCCAGGAAAACGAGGACGTGAAAAACTTTGTGGGGAAAATGGTTCAAACATCAAGATAGAGTTATTTGCAGCCGGAATAAAAAAGCTTGTAGCTCATTGAACAAGTGCATGAATGTTCAAGGGGATTATTCTTGAAAGTAGAACAAGTATTGCTTTGGAAAAATAAACGCTTTTTTCTTCAGACCAATTTGTCTCTTTAGTTATTGAAAGACCCTCGTATATTTACAGTTGTCGCCTGTGTGGCGTTTGATGGGGTTGGGGCTGACTCTTTTTGCCAGAGAAAGCATCCCTTGCCTCAGTGCCTTTGCTGAACGTTCCGCATCCTAGAAGACTACTGCGTTACGATTTCGAACTAGTGGAAGCAAGCAACCACTTGCTTATAGCTGCCCTGATACAACTATCGCTAGAAACACACAAGTGATCAACAGGTACCCCTCGTTTAAGGTAACAGTGTCTTTAGCGTTTCTGGCCAGGCCTCTTAGCTGGTAAGTTCTTTGGATGAAATTGCATGCGGTTGAACCCACAGAAAGGGCTTCTGCATTTCTGTTGTTTGTAAATACGTATCAGATAACGCTTCTGGTTTCGCTTCTCGGTTTCTCCAACGTTATCAGTTGCGGTTGTTGTCGCAGATCACGAGAACTCAGTTTCGCGGTGGTATCATTATTCACCAAGGTTCCCCTTATTAGCCCTTCGTAGCAAGTAGTTTTGTTAGAGTATGGGGTTCCTTTGGTTTTTTAATTTTGTAATTAAAAAAAAAACACAGTGACAGTGCTGCTTAATTTAGTACAGTGTTGGTCTTGGTGACTCATTTGGTTTAGGAACGATTTAGAGGAACTCTCACTGGAATCTGGAAGTTTTGAAACCTGTAGTGTTTTCGAAATGCGTTAATGACACATATACAGCGTCCGTCAACCGCGAGGAAATACTGCATCTGCTTAGCAACATTTAAATTCCACCCTATTAAATATTCAATTATGTAGGTGTCACGTTGTGAACTGACTCATGGTTTCGTGTCGAACTATGTGTCTGTATAGCGGACGCTGAAGCATCCGTGTACATTTGAAGATTTTGCATATAAACCAGTCACCCAGAGCACATGCAAAGCTGGGTCTAAGTTTCCCCCAGAAGGCTTTTTTTAGCACCTTGACAATTTGCTGTTTGCAATGCATCCTTATTCGTTGTATCGCGAATTGTGTTTCGTGATGCCAGTTGTATTAGGAGTTGTGATCTGAAGATGGTTGTTCAGTAATTGAAATCGATTGCCTAACTAATTCTTTATATTGCGATGGAGAAAAATTAATAGTTTCAACAGTGTGTTTCAAACAGTTTCACCCCATTTCATATGACTGTATTTTCTGCATGGAAGAACGAACGTGAGATAAATATTAGCATGTACTGCAAAGCTTTTATTTTCAACAGAACCATCAGACTTTACGAGAGTGTTTCTTTTACATGAATGCACTTACAGCTTTACGTTTTGGATTAATGTTTTCACTTACCTTCTACACATACTTACTGTACCTCCACTGGTCGCACGACAAGAATCCAGACGTCCCGTACCTTAACTAGCATGCCTCGATTTACTGCAATCACTGCTGTTACTCTGCGGCGTCATAATTCAGCAAAATTTGTTTTAAAGGGAGGCATATAGACACAGTCTTTCACAAACCTTTACTAAAGCAAATCACATATCGTGAGATCACACTACCATGGAGGCCAGTGGTGTAGAGCGAGATCCGTAGGTAATTTACGCCCAGTCCATGGTTGAGGCAGCTCATTGACAAGAAATGCAAAAATCCAGATCTCCATATACAGGTATGTAATTCTATGAATCGTCTGTTCTGAAAAAAGAAACAACAGGCCATAAATCATTTCTTGAGTGAGAGCATAAAACACATGAAACTGTAGTGTGTCTGTCTCGTGCCAGATTACGGAATGACAGTACTCCTGTGTTCCCTATATTCTTACGTTGTGATGGTTAACTACTCCACTTAAATGGAATGTAGCCCCGTCACTGAACACTAAATGTGGAAGAAAATTGTTATCTTCCAAATGCATGCCCAGAATGAATTGATAAAATTTTATACATTTTCGTTTGTCATCGTCAGTTAGGGCATGAGTAGTATAGTACTGTGGATTCTGGAACAAAACCGGTTATAGCCTGTTTCTTATCTCTAGATCATATACGGTTTTCCGGTGTCACGTTACATACTGAGGCAATTGGGTGAGGCCACCCACCACTCCCATCCCCCAGCGCCCACTCGTCCAGAATTGATCAGGTTTGTTTGAGACCAGGATGTGGCTATTTGTTACAAATAATAATATTATAATAATAATAAATTGTATTATTATTCCATTTATGAGAATTTCTTGCGTCTGCACCTGACGTCAGCGTTGTATCACGTCAACGTCACTTTATGTCGATATCATGATGCTTTCAGCCAATCAAACTGCAGCATTTGCTCAAAAGTATCCGAACAATCCAAATCATTCATGCACAGTTGCTCACCATTCGAAGTATGTACTTTGTAGTGAGAGGATCAGATTGTATTCGTTGTAACTAACAAATTAATTGTGTTATTATTCCAATCACGCGGATTTTGTTGTTCGAGGAACCAGCAACGACCAGCCATCAGTTCCAGATGGGGTAAGAAGATGTTGTTCTAATTGTTACTGATATTCCCAAAATACCGACTAACCAAGTATATCAGCACATAATGTAACAACAAACACGCTCTTGAAAAAACTTTAAATGTTAAAGATACTAGAGTGCAATATACAAGTAAATAAATTCTTGCTAAGACATCCCTAGATTACCTGTGTGTGTGACGTCATAGTGTATGTATTAAAACCAGCTCGTTCTCCTATTAGCAGAAATAACGGCGACACAGCATATTCTGCAAAATCTAGGTAAATATTAAAGAAAGTGTATAAACTATGACACTAGTGTATGATGTCATAGCAGAATCTTGTAAGCACTGTAGTTTTACCAAATTCCAAGGTCGTCAACCAAAGACGTGCGTAAATACAGAATGTATAAGAATCAGCACAGTGCTATTAAATACGCATCTACAGAGGTGACCCCTGCAGGCGCCATCAGACCACCTCCCCCCCCCCCCCCCCCCCCCCCCACTTCCAGCAGCGGTAGAAATTATTTGAATTATTTAAACAATGTATGTTTAATCGTTTGTGACGCAAACGACTGGTTTGCTGGCAGAAAAGACTCTGCTACTAAATCAAGCATTCATGGAGTGGTATGCATCCCACGTCAGTAACAGCAAATCTCTCTCAACCTGCCAGTAAGCATGCGTTCACCAGCGGAATGATAAGCGCTGCTGACAGTTTAAGCGCTAGGCACTTCCCTCCCCTCCTCCGTTTCCTCTGTGAAGCAACCAATAACACACAAGCTCCCTCCTCCTCCTCCTCCTCCTCCTCCTCCTCCTCCTCCTCCTCCTCCTCCTCCTCCCCCCCCCCTCAACCATTCGGCTTTTAATGTTAGAGGTTATGCGAGAGGGAAAGTTAGTGTGCCAGGCAAAATAAAAGACACTCAATTACAATCAACTTTCCGCAATAAAATATTTATACAAATACACTCTTGCTGTATACCATATATACATCACTCCTATATTATTTTTAATGTGCGACGTAATAGTGTGTGTTAAAATACAAGAATTTCTATAGTTTAATGATGTCCTAGCGTTTTCTGTACACACTCCGAAACATGACCAAAACCAACACTCTGAAACACACATGGGGAGCTTCAGTGTTTAATAAAATTCATAATGCATTATTTAACAACAAATACAGAATTGCTAAGTACCCAGCGTTCGTTATCCCTGCACTATTAATATGCAGTGTCATACAGCTAAAAAGTAAAAAATAAAAAAAAGAACAGTGACATAAACAGTCCAATGTACAAACACTTGTCGATATTTACAGTATTTTCACTAACACGCCACATCACCCCTACGCTCTGTAATAGTGTCCATCTGCTTAGCTGAGTGGTAATGTGATTGCCTACCATGCAGCGGGCCCGGTTTCGATTCCCAGCTGGGTTGGAGATTTTCTCCACTCGTGCATTGGATTTTGTGCCGTCATCATCATCATCTCATCATCACTGACTTGAAATAAGACTTGCAACCTGGCGTCCTAACTTCGCCATATAGGGGCCTCCTGGCCATGAATGCCACACGATCATTACATTTCTGTCTGAGAAACCCAGCGTCTCAATATCTTGCGTATATGTTAACCATCTAGCTGGTGGAAGAACCACCACAGCCTGAACACACATGCATTAGTTGCCAGTAAGTCCCAGAAAAACAGCATATGCAAACATGATACATTGGGACTCACTGATTTTTGCTGCTCTAGTTAACGGTCTAGAATTCCTTTCGCCAATATGAAGCGTGTACCTGCCTCCTGCAGATAACTCTTAGGAGACTGTCACCTGACAGTGTCACCCACGCACTGAGATAGAGAGGCTTGCATGCTATCAGTAGCAGCCACTGGACCCAGTGTGCAAATGACCTTAAAAACTTCCTAAAATTATTTTTGTTACATGGGTCATGTATGCCGTTGAGTTCATTCATGAGCTGTTGCAGTTGCGTATACAGTCGTATTAACACTATGCCGTCCGGCGACATTTAAGTGGTGCCGTGCGCGAAATAGCTGTCAACGGCCGGTAACACCACAATGGTGTCTTTTGTATAGTATCGCTCAGTGGCCGGTGACACCACAGTGGTGGTGTGAGCATAGTATCGCGCAGTGGCCGGCGACAGCACTTTAATATCTTTTGCATTCTGTTGGTGTTTTGTTTAGGTAATAATAAGTTACACACGTCAACAAGTATTTTGTTTTTATAAGTACTTGTGCCCTTTCATCATGGCGGACGGAATAGACAATAGGATTATTTACGATTAATGCGCGGACGTCTTTTCTGACATTCCGGACGACTTGACCGATTGGGAAGAAGACGTTGGATATAAAAAAATGAAAGTGAAGCAGCATCGTAGGAAGATAGTGAAATACGTCCAAGACGAATTTGACGAATACTACGGTTGCCAACTGATTCGGCTGAATCAGACGAAGAAGACAGAGCGCAGAGATCAGACTTTGATTTACCGAGGGCAATAATAAATCTGAAGGATCCTGGGTCCAAACATATTTCCCAAAGATACACAGGGTGTCGAGGATATCGTAGAATTATGTATTGGGAAGGATCTATTTGAATATATTAGCAACGAAACCAAGAAGTACTACAGTCAAAATTGCAATAGAAGGAAAATGGATTTAAAAAAAATGAAAATTTGTCGACGTTACGGAACCCGAACATAGAAAATGGTTTGTGTTGGTTGATTTTGGGGAAAGAGACCAAATAGCGAGGTCATCGGTCAGAAAATTATTTGGTTTGGTTGATTTTGGAGGAAGAGACCAAACAGCGAGGTCATCGGTCTCATCGGATTAGGAAAGGACGGGGAAGGAAGTCGGCCGTGCCGTTTCAAGGGAACCATCCCGGCATTTGCCTGGAGCGATTTAGGGAAATCGCGGAAAACCTAAATCAGGATGGCCGGACGCGGGATTGAAATGTCACCTCCCCAATGCGAGAAAATGGTTAGGGCTTGCTATCCTTATGGGAAGTGTAAAAAAAGCTAGGATCGTTGATTATTAGTGAATGAATCCGTTGACAGACACATCGATATTTCGCAAAACGATGTCCCGCAACCGATTCAGACAAATATTATCATTTTTACATTTTTTCCGACAGCAACAATAAACCAGATAATGCCGACCGGCTTGTCAAAGTGGAATTCGTAATTGATTATTTTTCCAAAAAAGTTTAATGAAACGTTTAATCTAAGTCAGAAAATCTCAGTCGATGAAGGAATGATACCGTGGCGTGGACGGTTAAATTTTGAAGTTTACAATCGGTCGAAAATTACGGAATATAGCATACTCATTTGGATGCTGTGTGATTCGGGTATGGGATACATTTCCTCATTCAAGATACACTCCTGGAAATTGAAATAAGAACACCGTGAATTCATTGTCCCAGGAAGGGGAAACTTTATTGACACATTCCTGGGGTCAGATACATCACATGATCACACTGACAGAACCACAGGCACATAGACACAGGCATCAGAGCATGCACAATGTCGGCACTAGTACAGTGTATATCCACCTTTCGCAGCAATGCAGGCTGCTATTCTCCCATGGAGACGATCGTAGAGATGCTGGATGTAGTCCTGTGGAACGGCTTGCCATGCCATTTCCACCTGGCGCCTCAGTTGGACCAGCGTTCGTGCTAGACGTGCAGGCCGCGTGAGACGACGCTTCATCCAGTCCCAAACATGCTCAATGGGGGACAGATCCGGAGATCTTGCTGGCCAGGGTAGTTGACTTACACCTTCTAGAGCACGATGGGTGGCACGGGATACATGCGGACGTGCATTGTCCTGTTGGAACAGCAAGTTCCCTTGCCGGTCTAGGAATGGTAGAACGGTGGGTTCGATGACGGTTTGGATGTACCGTGCACTATTCAGTGTCCCCTCGACGATCACCAGTGGTGTACGGCCAGTGTAGGAGATCGCTCCCCACACCATGATGCCGGGTGTTGGCCCTGTGTGCCTCGGTCGTATGCAGTCCTGATTGTGGCGCTCACCTGCACGGCGCCAAACACGCATACGACCATCATTGGCACCAAGGCAGAAGCGAGTCTCATCGCTGAAGACGACACGTCTCCATTCGTCCCTCCATTCACGCCTGTCGCGACACCACTGGAGGCGGGCTGCACGATGTTGGGGCGTGAGCGGAAGACGGCCTAACGGTGTGCAGGACCGTAGCCCAGCTTCATGGAGACGGTTGCGAATGGTCCTCGCCGATACCCCAGGAGCAACAGTGTCCCTAATTTGCTGGGAAGTGGCGGTGCGGTCCCCTACGGCACTGCGTAGGATCCTACGGTCTTGGCGTGCATCCGTGCGTCGCTGCGGTCCGTTCCCAGGTCGACGGGCACGTGCACCTTCCGCCGACCACTGGCGACAACATCGATGTACTGTGGAGACCTCACGCCCCACGTGTTGAGCAATTCGGCGGTACGTCCACCCGGCCTCCCGCATGCCCACTATACGCCCTCGCTCAAAGTCCGTCAACTGCACATACGGTTCACGTCCACGCTGTCGCGGCATGCTACCAGTGTTAAAGACTGCGATGGAGCTCCGTATGCCACGGCAAACTGGCTGACACTGACGGCGGCGGTGCACAAATGCTGCGCAGCTAGCGCCATTCGACGGCCAACACCGCGGTTCCTGGTGTGTCCGCTGTGCCGTGCGTGTGATCATTGCTTGTATAGCCCTCTCGCAGTGTCCGGAGCAAGTATGGTGGGTCTGACACACTGGTGTCAATGTGTTCTTTTTTCCATTTCCAGGAGTGTATATTCCGGCGCTGGACAGCCTTTAGTAAAAACAGTGATGGAACTGTTGACATCTTCTGATGGAAAGTGGCATCACCTCTGCATGGATAATTATTATAACAGTGTAGAACTTGCAGAGAAGTTACTTGAAAAGAAAATTCAAGTTCGTAGAACTAGACGGCAAAATAGAGGATTTCTGGCAAATTAAAGCGCGCAAAAGTCAATGTGTTTGAAGCTTGTCATCAACGGAAAGGTGACAAGCGGCCGGCGACAAGCCAAGTAATCCGAATTAGCGCTGCCAACGCCAAGCGAATAAATTTGTACGAGACGTGCGAACGGCAAAGTGTTAATAAAAATACGTGGATAACCTGCATTAACTAAAATACATTTTTTATTACACATAAATTCCTACATGTACACAGTGCAATAAAATCAGCAGATTTAAAGTGTTGGAAGTTAAGATTTACCCTGAATCACGCTCTCATGGCTCTCATGTATCGTTAGTGTCCCACTGATTACCGTTTCATGGAAGGTGATGCACAAATTGGCCAATACGGAGTCACGTTCACTGTCTGATGCTGCTGCGAGCAGAAGTCATTATTTATTTATTTTTTTCGTTCTCTTGTAAGATGGTAAATGCGGCAAATCATTTGGAAGGTGTGCTCAATCCTTGCATGTGACAATTTCCTCTTCTACGAGTAGTTAGCACTCTGATGTGTGAGTTTTAGGGTTGCGAAATAATTATGCATCATCGTATCTACTAATCCAACCTAGTAAGGCTGACGCGCAAATCCCACAACCTGGAGTATTTTTGTGTAAAATATGATGATAAATGCACTGGGAAATCTGAACCATTTCCCAAATATGTTAGGCAAGTGGTAAATGACTACAGATTAGATCGACACAGATGGACAAACAAATGCCAGCAGTGGCTTATTACCAAAAGCGTAGCGTAGTGTGATTGGATCACCTATTGTTAACGATGGTGTAACTGTCATGATGCGTAATCATGATCGTCTTCACATTCTGTGAGCTTTCCCGCTACTACAGTAAAATCGTCAGCTTTCATGTAATGCACAGCGAGATTTACCATATAGCCTCCTTGCCTTATTCTCATGTTTCTTGTATGTATCGTTAGATAAGTAAGAGCTCCTACATGTGTGTGGAATGTGACGTCACGAACAAATAAAGTACGTTACGCTATTTTTATCCCGAGTGTCAAAACTAATTCGAGGAGTCGTGACTGGAAGTAAGTGGCATCTTGATCACATGACCAATTTATTAGCTCATATTATTTCCCAGTAGACAAAGTGCAGAACTGCATACGTAAAATTTAATAGGTAATCACTTTACCGAGCGAGGTGGCGCAGTGATTAGCACACTGGACTCGCATTCGGGAGGACGACGGTTCAAACATACATGCGGCCATCCTGATTTAGGTTTTTCGTGATTTCCCTAAATCGCTTCAGGAATACGGTATCCCATTTGAGTCAATTGATGTTTCAAAGTACTGCACTGAAAAGGTGTTTGAATGTTGTGCAGGTGTGGTTAAATTTAGTGGAGCTAAACTTCTAACTGTTGTTATTTATAGATCCCCAGACTCCGATTTCACAACATTTTTGCTAAAGCTAAAGGAGGTTCTTGGCTCACTTTATAGGAAATAGGAAAAGTCAGTTATACGTGGTGACTTCAATATTAATTGTATAAGTGATTGTGCAAGGAAAAGGATGCTGGTAGACCTCCTTAATTCATATAATCTTATGCAAACCGTATTCTTTCCAACGAGAGTGCAAGGGAACAGTAGAACAACCATAGACAGCATTTTTGTTCATTCCTCATTACTAGAAGGGCATTCTGTTAGCATAAAGGTGAATGGCCTTTCAGATCATGACGCACAAATTTTAACTCTAAAAGATTTTTGTGCTCCAACACATGTTAAGTACAGTTATCAACTTTTTAGGAAAGTTGATCCAGTTGCTGTAGAGACCTTTGTAAGCCTTATCAAGGAACAAGAGTGGCAAGATGTTTATAGTGCTGATACGGTAGACGACAAATATAATGCTTTCCTCAAGACTTTTTCGTGCTCTTTGAAAGTTGCATTCCGTTAGAACGTTCAAAACAGGGTACTAGCACAAACAGGCAGCCTGGGTGGCTGACTAGAGGGATAAGAATATCCTGTAGAACAAAGTGGCAATTATATCAAAACGTTGTAAATAGTCAAAATCTGAATGCAGCAGCCCATTACAAACAGTATTTTAAGGTGCTTAAAAAAGTTATTAGGAAGGCAAAAAGTATGTGGTATGCAGATAGAATAGCTAAGTCCCAGGATAAAATTAAAACCATACGGTCAGTCGCAAAGGAAGTGGCTGGTCTGCAAGGACAGGTCGAGGATATAGAATCAGTACGTAGTGGAAATGTCCATGTTACTGCTAAGTCGCATATATGTACAGTATTTAATAATCACTTTCTGAATATAGCAGGTGAACTAAATAGAAACCTAGTCCCAACAGGGAATCATATAGCACTCGTAGAAAAAAGTGTTCCGAGACTGTTGCCTGAAATGCTCCTCCATGATACTGACAAGAGGGAGATCGAGTTAATAATTAAATCACTGAAGACCATGAACTCTCATGGATATGACGGGGTATCTAGCAGAACACTGAAGTATTGTTCTATGTATGTTAGCCCAGTACTTAGCCATATCTCTAACTTTTCCTTTCCGAGTGGCCGGTTTCCTGACCGATTAAAGTACTCGGTAGTGAAGCCACTTTATAAAAAGGGAGACATGGACAATGTTGACAATTATAGACCTATTTCTATGCCATCGGTGTTTGCTAAAGTTATCGAGAAGGTTGTATATACAAGGTTACTAGAGCATTTAAATTCACATAATTTGCTGTCAAATGTACAGTTTGGTTTGAGAAATGGTTTAACAACTAAAAAAGCTATATTCTCTTTTCTTTGTGAGGTTTTGGACGGATTAAATAAAAGGTTGCGACCGCTAGGTGTTTTCTTTGATTTAACGAAGGCTTTTGACTGTGTTGACCACAAAATATTACTGCAGAAGTTGGACCATTATGGAGTAAGGGGAGTAGCTTACAATTGGTTCGCCTCTTACTTTAAAAATAGAAAGCAGAAGGTAATTCTCCGCAATATTGAGAGTGGTAGTGATGTTCAGTCCAAATGGGGCACTGTTAAGTGGGGCGTTCCCCAAGTGTCGGTGCTGGGGCCACTGCTGTTTCTTATTTGTATAAATGATATGCCTTCTAGTATTACAGGTGATTCAAAAATATTTCTGTACGCTGATGACACCAGCTTGGTAGTGAAGGATCTTGTGTGTAATATTGAAACAGTATCAAATAATGTAGTTCATGAAATATGTTCGTGGCTTGTGGAAAATAATTTGATGCTAAATCACAGTAAGACTCAGTTTTTACAGTTTATAACTCACAATTCAACAAGAACCGATATTTTGATCAGACAGAATGGGCATATTATAAGCGAGACGGAACAGTTCAAGTTCCTAGGCGTTCGGATAGATAGTAAGCTGTTGTGGAAAGCCCATGTTCAGGATCTTGTTCAGAAACTAAATGCTGCTTTATTAACCATTAGGACAGTATCTGAAATAAGTGACAGTTCAACACGAAAAGTAGTCTACTTCGCATATTTTCATACGCTTACGTCATATGGTATTATTTTTTTTTGGGTAATTCTTCTGATGCAAAAAGGGTATTTTTGGCTCAAAAACGGGCTGTTCGAGCTATGTGTGGTGTAAGTTCAAGAACCTCTTGTCGATCCCTATTCAATAGTCTGGGAATTCTGACATTGCCCTTACAGTATATATTTTCTTTAATGTCGTTTGTTGTTAGCACTATTAGCTTATTCCCAAGAGTTAGCAGCTTTCACTCAGTTAATACTAGGCAGAAATCAAATCTGCATGTGGAATGCACTTCCTTGACTCTTGTGCAGTATTCTGCTGCATCCATTTCAATAAGCTACCACAAGAACTCAAAAATCTAAGCAGTACCCCAAACACTTTAAACTGAAGAGTTTCCCCATGGCTCACTCCTTCTATTCTGTCGAGGAGCTCCTGGAAGAGCTGAAAAATTAAGCAAATTCCAGTGTTACATTGTTGATTTTCTTTATTTAAACTTAGGAATTGTCGCCTGAATATGTTACTTATATTTCATTTTATCTGTTTCTACTGTCATGTTATAATTTCATGTATTGACTCGTTCCATGACCATGGAGACTTCTTAATTTGGTCCCACGGAACAATAAATAAAAAAAAGAAAGAAAACGCCGGAATGGTTCCTTTGAAATGGCACGGCCGACCTCCTTCCCCATCCTACCGTAATCCGATGGGACCGATGACCTCGCTGTTTGGTCCCCTTCCCCCAAATCAACCAAGCACCCAGTCACTTAAGTCTGTTAAAGAGGTTCGTTCCTTTAGATATCAAGAAGACCAAATTTGTTCTCTATATCTGCCATCAAGACAGTCATGTCTCTCTGTTTTTACAGGGATTTATAGCTGTTCTTTGTATTCTCATCTACAGTTCTGACATGGTCGCATGTGACCCTAGTTGATTTTTCGCCCTAAAACAAAAGAAACGTTTGGATTCCCAGATTTACGTATCAGCATGGAAACAACTCTTACTACATTTCTCCAGTCTTAACACTAGCAAAAACATCTTGTGAAGGTCAGCTTTTGCCAGCTATACTTGCGAGCGTATAACTGCAAATAATAAACATGATTCCCAGTATCATCATCATCATCATACCCCGTGTTATGTCTATAGCAAGTATCTCACCCCAGTAACATAGCTGCCGAATCGGTTTCCACGTAGAAGAATAGCCAGTAATCAACTCCCTCTCACCATTAACAAATGTTCAGTTGTAATACATATGCATCCCATACTAATTTTGAAATGTAATGTGCTTACAATAAACAGACAGCCATCCAGATGCGCAAAATAGAATTCCACCAAGATATAGTCTGCTGTACAACTGTCGGCATCGCTGTTTAGTAGAGTGTGTAATCGATTTCCACGTTAAAAATTAAAACAGTGGACATACAGAGCATAGTCCTATAAACTACTATTGGTCCTGAATACCTGGAATAGAACTGGAGAAAATGGAGGAATGTGGAAAAATGGAAAAAACGGAAAAATGAAAATGTGTGGAAAAGTGCTCTTGCAACACAACAACGCTCGTCCCCACCCAGTCTAGAAACCACGACTACCACTGGTGAAATGGGGTTCTGATTACCACCTGTTCGGGTCTATGAAGAAACCTATGCAGCTGTTCTGTGGTGGTGCGACAGACTGAAAAAAGTGGTTCGAGAAAGAGCTACATAAGAAGGTGCCAAGTCAGAAGAATGCGGTGCGTGTGGCAGTACCTGAACCTCATTTCAGCTATAGCAGATGTGGTTTTCCGACTTTTTGGGGACGAACATTGTCGTGTAGGAAGAGCACTTTTTAGAGTGGCGTATTCTCTACACACTGCCACCAAAAAAAGTGTGTACAGAAGTTTTTACCGGTATGTTTTTGAATGTTCTTACGTTTTAAGGACTGTTGAGGAAGATATCCATCAGTGACTGCACAGAATTCTAAACAGATGTAGAAGGAAATGCAATACGTTATGACTGGAAGCGTCATCATTCCATTACTTAAAATGGGGACAAGAAGTGAAACGAGCGAACTCTGTCATCCGATGAACTAAACAGCCATATTTCCGAAACGAAAAAAGAGAAGTTGTTAAATCTACATTTGTGGACAAACAACGTGGTTTTGGAGCTGAAAGAAGATTTTACTTACCTAAATGCTCTGTGAGAAGCAATTGAAGAAAAATAAAATACTCAACCTTTCTTTTTTTACGTTGAGTCTGTGACTGCGTGCCTCGCAGGCATGAATGGAATGTCTGAGGCATAAGACAACGTAATCGCATGACTAAGACGATGATTTTATGATACTAAGAGCTGTATAAAGGCTCAAAATGGAATACCATGGTGGTTCGAAAGAAAGATTCGAATCCGACAGAGTTGTTGTCTGTCGTCACTCCTCTTTGCCATCGTAATAGATGACGTTTTAAAAGAAGTCAAAAGAAGGAACGCAACAACTTGTGCTTCAATTTTGCGGATTATTAGGTTTTTTAGTGAAAGTGAAGTTGAGGTAAAAAGCAAACTAGATATATGACCTGAAGAACTGACGAGAAAGAGTCTTAAAATCAGCGAAACAAAGGAAATTGATGTGGTGTTTGGAACTCTACAATACTCAGTCTAAGAAATTGAAATTTTTTTTTGTGTGTCACGTGGTGTTTACAGTTCCCTCGGCTTCGCCGAATCTACGTGTATTTGTGTGTGGTTTGGTTTTGTTATTCTCTGTGGTTAATTTTTATTGACACGAACAAATCGTTGGCTTTGGAGGGCATGGTCGGTAACAGTAAGGCCTTGCGGCCCCCGACCATCCTCGATTTATGAGGCGTGGGTTTTAGTTGTTTGGTTCTGTGCAGCGGGTGCAGCGGGTGCTGCTTCCCACTGCTTTCCTTTTGTGGAGTTGCGCCAGTCGGCCGCTCGGCGAGATGTGGTCGTCGTTCCGTGGCGGCCGCTGTGCTCGTTGTTTTCCGCCGCTTGCCCGCTGGGTACGGGCGTCGTACATTCATTGGTCTGCAGCAGGTCTGCGTCTCACTTTAATATTTATTCTCAAACCATTTAGTCAAGTGTGGTTTACTTTAGTTTACTCTATGTAGGTAAGGGTGGTCGCGCAGCCGACAGAGAGTGGGGGGGGGGAGTGGGCTTAGTCACTACATCTTAGATTTAGTTTGGGTCCTACGCTAAGTTGTTTGGGTACAAAAACGGTAACCCAAGGGAATCTCGATTTACACATTTATCTAACACTATTTGGTTTCAACAAGGGAGCACAATCAGCTAGAAAAATTTAACTACTAATCAAGGCAAAAACAAGTTAAACATATTTCTGTTCCCTATTGGTTCCCAACAAGGGAGCAAGGATTTTCAAGGACAATAACAGGGTATATTATGTTAAGAGGAGTGCTACTGGACTAAGCTAGAACGAAATATTATTAAACTATTAGGCTTTTCACTATTGCTTACTAATCTATGGGGTCTTGTATGATTTGGCGTGGCACTCTCTGCCTGTGCCACGTACGGGCTATCACAGTACCTGTGCCCCTGAGTTGTCTACAGTTTTCTCTAATTTCTTCCAGTTTGTCAAATAGTGTTGTTACTAGTCTTTTAACTGTGTCTTGTATCATCTCGATTTCCACTGTTTCGTGGAGCTCTCGTACGGGTGTCCATGGTGCGGCGTCCAGAATCCACCTTAGTACCTTGTTTTGCACCCTTAGCAACTTTTTGTGGTTGGTCTGGCACGTGATTCCCCACGCAGAACACCCGTACGTTAGTGCTGGGAGGACTGTTGTTTTGTATAGTGTTCTTTTTGTTTCCATCCACATCTCCCTGCTGAGGAAGAAGGGCAGGAGGGCTTTTGCGAGGTTTATGCCTCTCTTCCGCTTTTCCCCGATGTGAAGGTGAAACAACATTTTTTTGTCTAGTGTTACGCCCAGGTATTTCACGGAGTCTCTCCACGGTAATTCCTGGGCGTTTAGGGACAGCTGGTTTCTGAGTACCGGCCGCTTTCTTGTGAAATAGACAGCTGTAGTTTTGTCTGCGTTTAATGTCATTTTGTTTCCCCTACACCAGTCTTCTACCATGTCTAGCTGCCTTTGGAGGTGTGCTATGTTTGAGTGGTGCTACCTGCCACTCGTGTAGAAGGCTGTGTCATCCGCGAATTGGGCTATCCTGGCATGCGGTGACAGGGGGATGTCGTTTGCGTATATGTTGAAAAGTGTGGGTGATAGAACCGACCCCTGGGGGATGCCGGCCCTCAGGGTCTTTCTTGAGGAGCGTTTTCCGTCTACCTCAACAAGAAACGTCCGGTCTGTCAGAAAGCTGTCTATTAATTTTGTGTACACATCGGGGATCGTCGTATTGTGGTGTATCTTAAAGGTCAGGTTGTCGTGCCAAACCTTGTCGTATGCCTTTTCCCAGTCGAGGAATACTGCTGCTGTTGAGTTTGTGTAGTTGAAATTGTGTGTAATGTGTTCTGTTAGTCGAAGGACTTGTAGCTCTGCAGAGACCTTTTTGTTGAATCCAAATTGTTCCGGTCTGATGGTTTCATCGTCTACGAGACATTTGTTGATCCTGTCCAATGCTACTCTTTCAAGTGTTTTCCCCATTGTGGAGAGTAAACTGATAGGGCGATGGTTCGCCGGTAGTTTTGGGTCTTTCCCTGCCTTTGGGATTGTAATAACTTTTGCTGCCTTCCAGGCCGCAGGGAAATTTTGTAGCAGCATGCAGCTATTTATTATGCGTGTTAACAGGACTAGTGGTTTCCTAGAGAGGTTCTTTAGATGTATGTTTGAAATTTTGTCTAGTCCTGGTGCGGATCTGCCCTTTCTGCAGGCTATTATTTTCCTTATATGTGTCGGTGTTGTGAGTTCTGGTGCTGTTTGTGTCGGTGTGTCTCGGAGATTTTGAACTGTTTGTGTGACATTTTCTTCCTCAAGCTGTTCTGCGGCTGTGAGGTCGATCTGTGGTGTTGTGTTTTGCTCCACGTACGTATCCGCAAACAGTTCAGCTTTCGACAAGGCATCAAACACGGTTCCCTGGGGTCCTAGCATAGCCCTTTTAGCTGGTCGCTGCTGTCGAATGTTTTTGACCAGTTGCCACTCGTCCTGGGTTTGGAGGCAGAATGTCTCCATCCTGTCTTCCCAGATTTCAGCGCGCCATTCTTTCAGCCGCTTTTCGAGTTCACGAGACAGTCTGTTCATTTCTCTCCGCTCCCGCGGGTCCCTGCTTCTTTGCCACAGTTTTCTGTGTCTGTTTTTCTGGCATCGGAGCTCCCGCAGTAGCGGAGGGAGTTCTGTTTCGTGTCTATCCGGTAGTATTGTGGTTGTCATGGTCTGTTTTATGGCTTTTTGTATTTTGGATGTCAGGTATTCGACAGCATCGTCCAGCTTTTCCTCTGACGACAGGTCCAGTGTTGGGTCTATTGTGTCTGTGAGGACCCTGCGATACTTTTCTTGGGACGTCCGGGAGAGAGTTCATCCTGCGGAGCCTCACTAGTACCGGATTGTGGTCAGACGTTAGGTCCTGGATCGTATCTAGCGTGACGTCGTCTCCAATGTTTTTCGTCAGCAGTACGTCCAGGACGTCCGGTCTGTGTCCGGCTATGACTGGGACGTGTGTCGCGTCGTCTGGGCCGCGGACGATGTAGTGGTACGCGTCCTCCAGTTGCAGGAGTTTTGTTCCTTTCGGGTTCGTTGTGCGGGAATTCCACGCTGGATTTTTAGCGTTTAGGTCCCCGCCCAACGCCACCCTTTGGTGCCTGTCGAAGATCACTCTGAGGTCCTCTTCCAGTAACTGGCGGTTTGGGGCTAGGTATGCTGCCCCCACCGTCAATTTCCCTCTTTCCGTGTTTATTGTGACCAGAGTGACCTCGATGTCCTGCACTGGAGGCGCGTCCACCACATCGTGCGGAATTGTCCGTTTTAGGAACACGACCGTACCGCCTCCTCGTTGATTTTGTCTGTCGGTGCGGTAACCCGTCATGTTCCGCAGTTTAAAAGCATCGCAGGGCCGGAGGTGTGTTTCGGAGACTAACAGGACGTCCACATTGTGATCCGATATGAACGTCTGTAGCTCCGTGTTTTTGTTTCTGATGCCGTTTGCATTCCAGATGCAAAGTGTTGTGTCAGTGTTTTGTCTGCCTCGTTGCGCCATCTTTACATGAACGCACTAAGCAGACCCTGTAGTATTATGTGTGGCTTTTCCGTCCTGTCCGATGCTTGACGGAGCGCGTTTGCTGTGTTTAATATTGTTGTGACAATGTTTGAGTCCTGCTCGAGGGAACGGATCGTGTTTATGATCACCCATAGGGCGTCCACGAGCAGTCCTTTCTCATTTGTGTGTAGTGTGACAGTGGTTTTCTGTTTGTTTTGTGTTGTCTCTTTTTGCTTCTGCGTTGGTTTTGTCGTGTTTGTTTGGATGTGATTTGGTGTTGTGTCGGTCGTTGGTGATGTTAGTGCCTCTCTGAAGGAGCGGCGGCGAGGTGTTTGCGTGTTTTTGTCTGTGTCTGCCGCCTCCGCGTGTGCGGCTGAGGCAATGTCCGGGTGGACCTGTCGTCGCGCAGGGAGAGGTGGAAACTGTGGTCTTGTGTGTTGTGGGCGTGGGGGGCGTGGGGTGCGTGCGCCCTCTGTTGGGTGTGTGTCTGGTCTGTCTGTTCTGCGTGTCGTTCTTTCTGTTTCGTCATTTGTCACCTGTTGTATTGTTTCCCCTGGAGTGGGGACTCTTAACGGGAGGTTTTCTCTGTTGGTTTGGTCGTGTTGTGTCTGTGGTGTGTGTCTCTTAACTCCTGGTTGGGGTGTGTCCTCGTCTGTCTTTCACCCTTACTTTTGTTTTGTCGGGGTTGTCTGTTTTTCGAGGGCGCACGCTGTTTGTGCTGTCCCTCTGTCGGCTGTCTGGGGCGGTGTATATACTTTTGTTGTTCCAGGCAGCCTTTCCAAGATGCTGGATGGTCTCCGAAGCACAGCACACACTTTGGCGGCTGGCTCTCTGGTTTCTGGCAGTCTTTTGTGGCGTGGAGGCCCGCGCACTTTACGCACCTCGCCGGCATGTTACAATAGTTTGCCGTGTGCGTTAGGCGCTGGCAGCGGTGACACTGCGCGCGACCATTCTTGGGACGGTAGGTTTCTACCGTCACCTTTGTGTGGAGGATGTACCGCACTTCGTATATCCTCTCACCGCCCGAGCCCCTGGGAAGGGAGACTTTGTACGTTGGCTCACGGATGAGCCTTCGTGAATTACGTGCTCGTTTTTTAAACTGGTGCACGTATGAAGGTCTGAAACCTTTCTCTACCAGGGCCTCTCGTAGTTCCTCCTCTAGGACTTGGGCTGGTAGGCCGTGGACGACCACGTGTAAATCCTTTTTCTCGGGCGGTTGGTGGTTACAATGAGGTACATCCTTTTCTCTTAGAAAGGCTGCCGCGGCATAGTAATCTCTTAGGAACTCGAAATTATACTTAACCGAGTCACCCTCGAGGATGGCCTTTAAGGGGCCTGATATCCTGCTTTTTATCTCTTTGTTTAGTTTGGTGTAACCCTCTAATTCGTACACCACTATTGGTGGTACATTTCTTGGATTTGTCTCGTCCTCTTCGTTGTCGGTGGGCTGTTGTTGACACGCGACGGCGGGAGTCGAGTTGTCGTGTGACGTAGCGGTGAAGGCTGCTGGTGTATCCCCTGGTGGTGTTTGTTGTGGTGGCGGTGGCGGGTTGACGTCTGGGGAGGCGGTTGTCTCGCCTTCCTCATCCGAGTCCCCTAAGGCGTCAAATCTGTTGGGGCTCTCGAAGTTGTGTGGTACTCTTGTGGGGATCTGTGACTTCCTTTTCCGTGCCCCTTGCTGTTGTCGTGGGGTGGAGTTTTCTGGTGTGTTCGTCGTCGGTCTGCTCTCAGATGCGGAAGTCGACGCGACGCGGTTGGTTGGGCTTTTTTGCGTGACTTTCGTGATGCCGACGCGGGTGCCGTCAGTGTTCTTTTGTGGCGCGGACAGAGCGCGATTTTGGCGGCTCTGTTGGGCTGTGGAGTATTTGGCGCTCGCCGGTTTGGCGAGTTTCTTTTTAGCCATTTCTTTTGCTAATATTTCACTCTCCTTTTCTCGTCAGCGGGGGAAAGGAGTCGTGGTGTTGTGTAGTTTGGCACGGTCGTGCCGTCTGTTTGGATCTTTCCCCGTCTGGTGTGTTGTTGTTTGCCAGTTTTGTGTGGGGTCCTATTTTCCCCATTTTCTGGCTGGTGGAGATGGTAATTGGTATACCTTACGTGGAGGGCATTTCTCCTATGGTTATGGTTTGTGGGGGAGACTAATTTCCCTTTTCGCGAAGTTCACTTTTGCCTTAATTTATTGAGCCTGGCCTGGCAAAGCGCGGGCTTGTCCCGCCGCAGCAGGGGCCCTGACCTTGCAGCGTTCCCTATGCTATCCAGTCCCTACTATTCCGGCTTTCCAGAATATCTCGCCTGTCTTCTATTGCGACCTAACTGGACACGAACAATTTTGCCTCTTCTTCGGCGTTCCCGGCAGCGTAGGCGGCGGCTGAGAGCGCCCCCAGCTGCTGCGTGGCGGAGCGGCGCGGCGTGCGGACGACCTCACGCTACGGCGGCTCGGCCGCGAGTGGAAATTGAAATGAGTGAGAGGGTGGTGTATGATTTCTTTGTTGTTATTATTAATTATTATAGTTCGTCAGTAAAACTTATTCTTGCTCGCTGAGCAAGTACACTGCCTAATATGCACAACGGATAATGCTAAATCGTTCTGTGAACCATCCACCCTACCGAACCATGAGTGCTCACTACTGTTCAAAGGACTCAACCACGTGAATGGAAAATTGCAAATGAAACGGAATAAGAGCTGTACATTCACAAGGCCATAACTGCGTACTATCAGAAATTGTTTACCTCACCAAGCAGCGTTTTACGGTAGCGGAAGATGACGTTCTACGCTGTAAGAAGGTAATTTACGTTACTGACTGGCTGATATAGCTTTGTTATCACTTTATATATCAGGCTATGTTCTATTGAAATACAAAAAGGAATTTCAAGGAAGGCTGTGACATTTACCACTCGGAACTATGGTTACGGCTCTCAAAAAAAATAGAAAAATCGTCAAACAAACGCGGCCGAAGAACCCAAGATACAAGCGGATAGGCATTACGGAACGGGAGAGAGAAGCGAACAGGCAATATGCCGCTCTCTACAAAAACTTTTACAGACTATCTCTTTTCCTTTCCATAATCAGGGACTATATGAAACCAACCTCTATTGCACATTTATCCATCGATGTAATATTTTCTGACACTTCAACAAAACTAACCACCATGCTACAAATTACAGATCTTGGTGAGGTGTTTAACGCAGTGTGTAAGCTTCAACTGAATATTTTCGTAATACGCAAGTAGAACTACAAAAAGCACTTAATACAAAATGGTAGTTCTGCTTCTGTCAAATGCAATGATGGAGAAATTTAAATCTCTGATCTTGAACCAAAATTCGAACTTTGTACCAAAATAAAGTAGTACTTAAAATTGTCTGTATTATTTATCAAAATACGGAAAAATTTCTTCTAGAACTATACCGAACATGAGTGGGTTGCTTACTGGTAACTACTGATCTAACTTACAGGTTAAAATGAATTTAGCGATGACTGACTGACGCAATGCCACAGTGGAAACTACATGACAATGCAGTGAAGTGGCAGTTGTTTTTGCCAGACACTCTAGCTGGGGTTCTTTTATGTCACACTTAGAGATTGCGAAATCTACTGTCAACTTATCTGCGAAAGTGCACGTATAGGCCGGCCGAAGTGGCCGTGCGGTTAAAGGCGCTGCAGTCTGGAACCGCAAGACCATTACGGTCGCAGGTTCGAATCCTGCCTCGGGCATGGATGTTTGTGATGTCCTTAGGTTAGTTAGGTTTAACTAATTCTAAGTTCTAGGGGACTAATGACCTCAGCAGTTGAGTCCCATAGTGCTCAGAGCCATTTGAACCATTTGAAAGTGCACGTATATTTAGATCGACTTTGCAAAATATATAGTTAGCACCTCTGTTCTTTCTACGCTCTACCCACTGTTTATCATTAGTGCACGGTATAAAAAAGGTCCGCTGTTCATGTTTGATGACGGAAAAAACCATGATTGTAACTTTCATTGCGGAAGTGTCGACTAGGCGATTACTAAGGGACTGTTCTACACCTGATCATTCGAATTAATAATAAAGTATCGATGCTTGGAATAAAAGATATGCTATAAATGTCAGGTATTTGGCACCTTTCCGTCACAGGAGAAATCAGTCATCCAACCTCAGACATGGGCAACAACACCTACATACACTGCAAGGTTACACTTCGACCTCTGTAAAATTTTCAAAACAAAACCGCACAGAGAATGCCACAGACATGAGATTGGAATGGAAAAATTTCCTTCTTAAGGTCACTCGTGAAGGCAGTGGTATATCCTTAAAAATTTAATCGATACCCGCTAATAGGGTGGAACTTTCTTTTGGGGTTTGCTATTTCTTCTTAATGACAACACTTATAGCACCATAGTTACTTCTTCTGCGGAAACACTTCTAACTGATTGGTTCTGCAGTAACGTTTGAGAAAGAGCTGTTCAGCTACCTCGTAACATTTCAACTACATTGAGTGGAACCCGGGAGAAAGCAGCTCACTGCATCCAGATGTACAACCTTCTGTGAAAGAGACCTTAGGTACGGAAGTACGAGAGGTAATCATAATGTTTTAATTTCTACCTAAAAAGATGAAGTTAAATAATTACTTGTTGGTTTGCGTGTACATGGCAGCAGTCATGAAACGCACTGAAACTTCCACGCCACAGCAACGTACCACCCAAACTGACAAAGTGAAGTATCGCGCTGTAATTGGTTTCCAGCGTTTGAAGAGAAACAACGTAAGACAATCGTGCTGAGTTGTTGGAAGTATGCGGTAACAATGAACCATGGTATGACTCACTGGTTAGGCTGTGCAGATGTTTCCATTGTGGTCAAGTAAGTCTGAATGGCGGAGAATGAAGCGGCAGAAGATACGATTGAAAAATCGGGAAGCGCAACAGAAGACCGGTATATCACAGTCGATTTATAGCCTAAAAGAAAAAACCAGTCATGTATGAGTTTTCAACATCTTGCACGACACTGAAACATCACCATCCGCCCGGTTTCGCGATTTCTCTCACCAATTCAGCAATCCCGCCGTAACATGGCAGCACGGAAACGTTTCAGCTTGGTCAAGCGAATTCATTCTTCTGCCACCTCATCGCTATGGACGAGTGCCGAGTGTATTTCTTATGACGTTGAGACAAAGGGGCAAGGCAAGCAGCGAAAACATGTGGATTCTTCACCGCCGGAAAAGGCGAAGACTGAACATTCATCGGGGAAAGTGTTGCTGAGTGTTTTTTGGGACTATCACGGATGGTGCTAACAGATTATGCTCGGAAGGGACAAATCTTAACAGGGTATACTACCGAGATCTTCTGACGGGGTTATGGGAGATTGTCGAGACGAAATTTGGCAGGAAGCTGTCCAAGGTAGGAGTTACTTCCCCAATACAGCTTCCCGGCTCACTCTGTACAGGACACAGCCACACACCTAGGTTTTAGACTATCGCATTTTGCTTCACCACCGTATTCTTCTGACTTTGCAACCTGCAACCTCTTCTTTTTTCGCCAGATGAAAAAGCCATTACGTGGCAGGCAATTCTAGAACGGCCATTTTGGAGGTGAAACGTTTCCTGGAAAGTCAAAATGCAGATACTTAAAAAGGTCATCCATCGTTGGTAAAAATGTGTCTCATTGTAGGCTGAATAAGTAGAGAAGTACTAACACCATCACTAAGTTTAATGGTCACAGCTTCATTTTATCGAGGTGATAATTAAAACCGTATTGCTAACCCTTATAGTTATTGAGTGACAAGCTACTTTTTCAAATAATCATAAGACTTGCAGCAGTCATAAATATTTCCTCTATGCGAATTACTTTGTAACTGCGGAACTCTAAATCAACGGTTCGCAACCTTTCTGAAACCATTACCCCTGAGTGCAGTTGGATTGGATATTAGCTATTACCAACCCCCCTTCCCCATCCTCATATCACTCCACCATGAACGTTTTCAAAGAAAATTCTTTTTCTTTCTAAAGTTTAGTTACGCGCTAATGTTTTAGCTCCTAACGAAGCCTTAGAAAGCAAAAGAATTTTCTTTGAACATTTTCATTTTTAAAATAGCTAAAGATAAATGATATTTCACTTTTAGGTGTTTTATTAAACAACGAATTAATGAGTCAGTAAGACATTTATCTGCTTGTTTTTAACAGCCTGTCTTTATAGAAAAATGAAGCGATTTTCAGCCTATCGTGAGTTCTACAAAGAACTCCCTCTCAGAAAAGAAAGTTAACTATTCACATTGAGGATACACACTTGTTACAAAACATGCTTTTTCTGCAACAAAAATCTCCCTAACGGCATTTGCTTCACCCACCTCACGCCATTTAAAATCAAGCAAGTTAAAATGAGTGCACTATACTTAGGCCAACCGCGTGTAAATCACTTGACTATTGGACTCCTTACGTGTGAACGAAAGAAATTACCACTGCCCTTCACAATAATGACAATAATGATATTGCTCGAACAGTCCACGGGTGTACTACCGGTCCATAGTGTACAACGGGCACAATATTTCGGCCATTAGACATGTCGCCATGGTCAGGTGCTCTGACGAACTGAGCTCCTGAGGGCGGGCGGCCGTCCTAAATCCCCTTCCCCCGCGAGGCGTTCTCTCCGCGGTCGCTGAGAGGCTGGCGTCGGCGTCTGTGGTGGCGTCGGTGTAACTGCCTCGTCCGCCCTGTTCGCTCGTTCGTTTTCTTTGCTGGGCCTCTTTTTAATTAGACTCAGTGCCGGTTCCTATGCCTTGCTGAGATTATAGCCGCAATCTCTGTTGATGAGTCCGTCCCTGGTACGAATTTCGATAGCCTCTCTAACGACGCTGTCCCAGTATTTAGATGTCTGTGCCAAGACCCTGGTATGTTGGTAGTCCATTTCGTGATTTTCGGACAAATAGTGCTCTGCGACTGCCGACTTGTTGGGGTACATAAGTCGAGTGTGCCTCTGATGTTCTCGGCAACGATATTCGATGGTGCGCATTGTCTGTCCAATGTAAGTCTTCCCACACTCACAGGGAATGTGGTATATGCCGGCCTTCTGCAAACCGAGATCGTCTTTGACACTTCCCAATAATGCTCCTGTTTTATTGTGCGGGCAAAAGACAGTTCCTACTCGGTGTTTCCTCAATATTCGTCCTATTTTCCCCGATAGTTCGCCAGTATATGGTATATAAGCGGTGGCTATCTCTTCCTCCGTGACTTCGTCCATCTCCACACGCTGTACTGTGGAGGTGGGGCGCAGAGCGCGTCTGGTCTGCCATTCCGAGACGATAATGATATTAATGTGTAGTCCTACAGCAGTGTAGCACCCTGCACATAGTTACTGTTGCATTGTGCCGTACGTTTATTGTAGAAATGTGAATAATGAAGCAATTCCTGGTCCATTTTGGAAACTACCTACAACTGGGAGAAGGCATTCTCATGTATATGCCTCATTGTTACTGTCATAGATGCATGGGGCAAAGTGCTAAACATGTCTGTACTGTATGCTCTACGTCATGAAGACGTTCACAAATTCGTTTGACGAGCTGTAATATCAGCCACATAGTTTCAGGTGTTGTGGAAAAAGAAAATGTAATTACTGGGGACTTAAGGTATCAGTATGTCAGTTCAGCGAAAACGTGATGTTAGTAATGAAGTAAAACTTTCGTTTCGTGACTGAAACACAGTTGAATCCTTGTGATTTTACCTCTCAGAAAATTACATTTTATTGCTGAGGGGTATGCCCCAACCCCAGGATGGGAACCACTGCACTAAATGATACTTCACCTACCACTTGACGTGTTAAGTACAGTGAGGGCGCCGGCCGGTGTGGCCGTGCGGTTCTAGGCGCTTCAGTCTGGAACTGAGTGACCGCTACGGTCGCAGGTTCGAATCCTGCCTCGGGCATGGATGTGTGTGATGTCCTAGGGTTAGTTAGGTTTAATTAGTTCTAAGTTCTAGGCGACTGATGACCACAGAAGTTAAGTCGCATAGTGCTCAGAGCCATACAGTGAGCGCAATGTCCGAGGAAGCTGCTTACTACATGCAGATACGCGGCCTCCCATGTGAAATGGGCCTTAGTTACCCAAGTATGAGATTCAAGAAATAAAAATATTTACGTATTTATTTTGGTGTTTCAGTCCCGGGTATCAACATGGGAGATGGGTATGGAATTACGTTAGGGTGGGACGTAATCGTACAGTCTACTAATCACAAAACGTTTACCGTTCCCATTACGATAACGTTTGCAGAGAGCAATAGTTAACGAGCCTCGAGGTAATTTACGCCATGTTAATGTGTAGGAATGTCATCTGCACGGGCCGGAGATGAGGCGCAGGCGCGGCGGCGGCCGGAGCAGGCGGCCCGTAACGCAGTTATTCTAGACGCGCGGAGAGAGCGTGGCACAAACATAGTTAGCGCTGCCACTTACCCACCAGCCTGCCACAGCCGGGCTGTCGGCTCCGCGCGCGGGTACAAATTGCTTTTCGACACGTATCTTCCTCAGCCCGGAAGCTACTGTCTGTGACGATACCCGCGAGGTCCAGCAGCATGTTCCCAAACTCTGCACGGAAGAGATCCTCATGTTAGGATGTAACATAAGGAATTGTCAGGAATCCACCACAAACTATTGTTTCCCATTATTTCCCCTCTACAGCTTTCGTCGTGCACGTGGCAACGAGTGCTGTCAATGCCTCGAAGACTTAATTTGTAATAGTACCCAGTACGTAGTTGGGGACGGCGAGCGTTTGACAGCGATAATGGTATCGACAGGACTGCCCCAGAGAAGAGTGAGAATACCTCTCTTGTTCGCTGGATGCATACACGATCTGGCGTACAGAGTGAGCAACAATCTGCGACTGGTTTCTGAAGACGCTGCAGTTTACGCGAAAGTTTCGTCGAGTGAGTGTAGGAGGATGAAGGATGACATGGTAAGAATTTCTATTTTTTGTGATGAACGGCAGCTTGGTCTAAGAGTGGAGAAACGTAAGTTAATGCAGATGGATATGAAAAGCAGTCCTATAATATTTGAATACAGTATTAGTGGTCCGCTGCTAGACACAGCCACGTTATTTAGGCGTAACGTAGCAGAGCGACATGAAATAGAATGTGCACGTAAGGTCTTTGTGGGAAAGTAGTGTGGGTGACATCGGTTTATTGGGAGAGTTCTAGGAAGCGTAGCTCATCTATAAAGAAGACCACGTACCTCTTTTGTGACCCATGTTTTAATATTGTTCCAGTGTCTAGTACCCGCACCAGGTGGGATTAAAGGCAGACTGCTAAATTTGTTGCCGTCAAGTCGATCAATACGCGACTATTACGGAAATGTTCCGTGAACTCACATGGAAATCCCCGGAGGGAAGATGACATTCTTTTCCGGAAACACAATTGAGAAAATTTAAAGAGCTGGCATTTGTGGATGACTGCAGAACGATTCTGCTGCCACCAGCGTACATTTTGCTTAAGCACGACGAAGATAAGATACGAAAAACTACAGCTAGAACGGATCCGTATAGACAGTCGTTTCCCCCTCGTTCTCTTTGCAAGTAGAACTGGAAAGGAAATGACTAATAGTGAAACACCGTAGCCTCCGCCATGCACCGTATGGTGGTTTGCTGAGCATTTGTTGTTGTTGTTGTTGTTGTGGTGGTGGTGGTGGTGGTGGTGGTGGTGGTGATCGTCGTCTTGAGTCCAAAGACTGGTTTCATGCAGCTCTCCATGCTACTCTATCCTGTGCAAGCCTCTTCATCTCCGAGCAACTACTGCAACCTACATCCCTCTGAATCTGCTTACTGTTTTCGTCTCTTAGTCTCCCTCTGCGATTTTTACTCCCCCCCCCCCCCCCCCCCTACGCTTCCCTCCAGTACTAAATTGGTGATCCGTTAATACCTCAGAATGTGTCCTACCAACCGATTCATTCTTTTAGTCACGCCCCATTCCTATTCAGTACCTCCTCATTAGTTACGTGATCTACCAATCTTATATTCAGCATTCTTCTGTAGCACCACATTTCAAAAGCTTCTAGTCTCTTCTTTATAAAACTGTTTATTGTCCATGTTTCACTTCCATACATGGCTACACTACATACAAATACTTTCAGAAAGGATTCCTGACACTTAAATCTATACTCGATGTTAACAAATTCCTCTTCTTCTGAAACACTTTCCTTGCTATTACCAGTCTACATTTTATATCTTCCCTACTTCGACCATCTTCAGTTATTTTGCTTCTCAAATACCAACACTCATTTAGTAGTTTAAGTGTCTCAATTCCTAATCTAATTCTCCAGCATCATCTGATTTAATTCAACTACATTCCATCATCTTTGTTTTGCTCTTGTTGATGCTCATCTTACAGCCTCCTTTCAAGACACTGTCCATTCCGTTTAGCCGTTCTTCCAAATCCTTTGCTGACTATGACAGAATTAAAATATCATCGGCAAAACTTTTTATTCCTCATCCCTGGATTTTAAGTCCTACTCCCAATTCTTCTTATGTTTCCTTTTTACAGAGTATTTATATACATGTAAATCTTGTGATAACGAGACTCGCACTTATTTTGCGACTTTATTTTAGAATTCAAGAGAGCTTGTAATAAGACGGCTTTAACGCAGTAGGGACTGGTTTTTTGAAGAACGCCAGCAGGATAGTGCTTTAGAGGCATCAGTCTTCTGTTGTCTCATGTGAAAGGCACATATCCACACATCGACGAGTTCATTGACAAGGCGGTAGCTGTAATCTAACAGTGCAGAGAAGTGGCCGCTGAAATATGACGACGAACGTTGGCTATTGTCATTACTAATGGGAAATACGCTACCAATGTCTGCCTCAAACCGCCGGTAATATTAATGATTAGTAACTAAAGTTGATAACAATAAAAAGAATGCAGCAACTGAAGGTAACAAGTCGCCACGGATTTGGGACCTCTAGTCGTCGATTGGCACGTAAGAAATGTTCAAAAGTGTGTGAGTTCCTAAGGGACCAAACTGCTGAGGTGATCGGTCCCTAGGCTTACACACTACTTAACTTATGATAAAAACAACACACGCACCCAAGCCCGAGGGAGGACTGGAACCTCCGGCGGGTGGGGCCGCGCAATTCGTGACATGGCGCCTTAAACCGCGCGCCCACTACGCGCGGCCGGCTCGTAAGACTGAGAACGTCGTTAGCTAATAGAATACTAGAACTATTGCGTATCGTATGTATTCGTTTTTGACAGCGAGTATTTCACGATAGTTAGAGTACCGTTCCGTTACTATTTCAGACGTTTCGTTATTCGCAAGTTTTCTTCTCCGCATGCAGTTTTTGTCAGACTCGGACCGAGTTGATAGTTTTCATATTCCTACAGTTTGTTACCCTCAGCGGTTTGGACTGACAGAAAAGTTTTGTTGCCCGCCTGTGTTCCTTCCTGCACGGTCGTACCAACTCGGTTGTTTCCGTATTTGGGGGGGGGGGGGGGGTGTTGTTTTGGGGAAGGAGACCAGGCAGCGAGGTCATCAGTCTCATCGGATTGGGGAAGGACGGGGAAGGAAGTCGGCCGTGCCCTTTGAATGGAACCATCGCGGCATTTGCCTGGCGCGATTTAGGGAAATCACGGAAAACCTAAATCAGGATGGCCGGACGCGGGATTGAACCGTCGTCCTCCCGAATGCGAGTCCAGTGTTCAACCACTGCGCCACCTCGCTCGGTGTTTCCGTATTTCTTTAATTACTTATTCCCAGCGGATAACGTCGTTAGTGACACAGGGTACCAGGTAATAATGTTACTGTGTTGCTTGAGGCTTTCCCGACGGACATGTTGTATATATATGGTTCTCGGGCGAGACGTCGGATGTCATGGTGAAAACTCCACAATATTTCGTCAGCGCAACTGGCAGACATCTTCAGGTGCGAGGAACACACTGCTAAGGCAGGTGATGTGATTTGAATATCCGTATAACAGGTAGACTGGTAGCATCACAATGCGCCGCTCTTCAGCCAAAGATAGTACAATGATAAAACAGAGAAGACACATGAGTTTGAACAAAACGGCGGGGAAAAAACAGTAGACATATGAACATAAAAAACATGAAGCCGTCCACATTCGATGACAATCCACACTACAAACTGTTGACACGAAGCACAAGCACTGAAGATGTCAATGGCACAGGTGAACGATGGAGTGTGACGGTGAACACTGAACACAAAACACGACGGCACACACGAAACACTGATGGCGATGATCTCCGGCGCGCGAATGTTCACTTAGCGTGCTAAGCCAGGTTTTTTTTTCTTTATTGTTATTTTGAAACCTGTATTACAGGCAGGCCTGCAGCAGCATACGACGCCGCTCTTTGGCAGCAGAGAAACACAAATATACAAATGAAGACATTTAGAGAAAATACACGGCGGACATATAAACGGAGACAAACACTTTTTAAAATACAAGGTGCCGTTCACGGGCCTAGAGTCCAAGATAAAATTGTTCAGACACTTGGACACAGAGACGAAAATTGTCACACGTGAACGTAGGGGCACAAAACGAATAACACTGAATCACTTAAGCACAAAATGACGGCACACACAGAACACGAGGCGTTGATCTCCGGCGCGCGAATGTTCACTAACCGTGTACGGGTCCGGGGACCTGCCAAGAGAGGAGGAGGGGGGGTGGGAGAGGGGAGAGCAGATGCCATGGGCAGGGGAGATTGGAGGAAGGGAGGAAGGGGGAGGGGAAGCCCGAGGGAAGGAGGGAGGGGATGGGGGAAAAGGAAAGAGAAGGGAGGGAGGGTGCCTAAATGAAAGGACACAGGGAGTGGGGGGAGGATCAAAGTTGACAGGAGGGGTAGATGGAGGGGAGGAGGACATCATCAGGGAGGGGGAGCTGGCGGAAGCCACCTTGAGAAAGGGTGAGGAGGGTGGAGAGACGGAGTCCAGGTGGGCCGTGGGAATACAGGCGCGGCAGCGGGCGGGGGTGGGAGAGGATGGGTGAGACAAGCAGATGAGGAGGATCGAGTTTGCGGGAGGTGTACAGGATCTGTATCCTTTCAAGGAAAAGGAGGTGGTGGGGGAAGGGGATGAGATCATACAGGATCCGCGTGGGGGAGGGGAGACGGATGCGATAGGCAAGGTGGAGAGCATGGCGTTCAAGGATTTGGAGGGATTTATAAAAGGTAGGGGGCAGAGATCCAGGCCGGATGGGCATAACAAAGGATAGGGCAGATGAGGGATTTATAGGTGTGGAGGATGGTGGAGGGGTCCAGACCTCACATACGGCCGGAAAGGAGCTTGAGGAGACGGAGTTGGGAGCGTGCCTTGGCTTGGATTGTCCGGAGATGGGGAGTCCAGGAGAGGCAACAGTCGAGGGTGACGCCAAGGTACTTAAGGGTGGGAGTGAGGGCGATAGGACGGTCATAGACGGTAAGATAGAAATCAAGGAGGCGGAAGGAAGGGGTGGTTTTGCCTACAATGATCGCCTGGGTTTTGGAGGGTTCAAATCAAATGGCTCTGAGCACTATGGGACTTAACATCTATGGTCATCAGTCGGGTTTTGGAGGGATTGACCTTGAGTAACCACTGGTTGCACCAAGTGGTGAACCGGTCAAGATAGGATTGGAGAAGGTGTTGGGAGCGTTACAGGGTGGGGGCAAGGGCAAGGAAGGCAGTGTCATCGGCAAACTGGAGGAGGTGGACGGGGCGTGACGGCGGCGGCATGTCCGCCGTATACAAAAGGTACAGAAGGGGGGAGAGGATGGAGCCTTAAAGAACACTGGCGGAGGGGAAAAAGGTGTAGGAGTCAGTGTTGTGGATGGTGACATAGGAAGGACGGTGGGAGAGAAAGGAGCCAATCAGATGGACGTAGTTAATGGGAAGGGGGAAGGTTTGGAGCTTGAAGAGGAGACCGGAATGCCATACGCGGTCATAAGCTCGTTCGAGGTCCAGGGAGAGGAAGATTGTGGAGCAACGGGAATTAAGCTGGTCGGAAAGGAGATGAGTGAGGTGAAGGAGAAGATCGTCGGAAGAGAAGGACGGCCAAAAGCCACACTGGGTAACGGAAAGGAGGCGGTGCTGGCGGAGATGCTGGTGGATGCGGCGGGTGAGGATAGATTCCAGGACCTTGCTGAAGACTGAGGTAAGGTTGATGGGATGGTAGGAGGAGACGGCAGATGGCAGTTTGCGAGGTTTAAGGAACATCAAGATACAGGAGGTTTTCCACAGGTTGGGGTAGTAACCGGTGGACAGGACTACATTGTAGAGCCTGGCCAGGGTGGAGAGGAAAGAGACAGGAGCTTCACGAAGGTGACGGTAGATGACACGATCGTGACCAGGAGCGGTGTTGCGTTTTGTGCGGAGTGTAGCAATGAGATCCTGTGTAGTGATAGGGGCATTGAGTTCTGTGTGTGCAATGTTGTCCAAGTACTGGAAACCAGGAGCGAGGGGAGGGACAGAGGTGTCAGTTCGATAACGGACATCCGGGAAGAGGGAGTAATCGAACTGGGGTCATCGGGGATGGAAAAGGCATTGGAGAGGTAAGAGGCAAAGTGATTTGCCTTACTAAGGGAGTCAGGGAAGGGGTGATCATCATGGAGAAGAGGATAGTAGGGGGAGGGTTTAGTTCGGGTAAGGCGATGGAAGGCTGACCAGAACTTGGACGAGTTGATAGGTAGGGTAGCATTTAAACGGGTGCATGTCTGTCGCCAGTCCCGGCGTTTCTTAGCCGCGAGCAAATTTCGAATGTGTCGCAGGAGTTGCCGGTGGCGTCGGAGTGTGTCCGGGTCACGCGTGCGGAGGAAGGCACGGTAGAGACGGCGGGATTCACGGAGGAGGAGGACGGCCTGTGGGGGTAAGGTAGGACGGTGGGGTTGGATGGCGACAGTAGGGATGTGGGCCTCCACGGCCTCAGACAAGGTCTGCTGGAGAAAGGAGGTGGCATGGGTTACATCGTCAGGGTGGTGGTAGGTGAAGGGTTGGCTATCGACCTGGGTGGAAAGGGTATCCCGGTAGGAATTCCAGTTGGCATGGGAATAGTCATGGATGTACTTAAGGGGAGGGTCATGACGAGGGTCAGGGCGGGGGCGACGACCGTCTGAAACGGTAAGGAGGACAGGGAGATGGTTGCTACCAATAGGCTCCAGGACATCCACTGTTACGCGGCCAAGGACGTTGGGGGAGGAAAGGATAACATCGGGAGTGGAGTTGGATTCAGGATGGCCGGCCGCGGTGGTCTCGCGGTTCTAGGCGCGCAGTCAGGAACCGTGCGACTGCTACGGTCGCAGGTTCGAATCCTGGCTCGGGCATGGATGTGTGTGATGTCCTTAGGTTAGTTAGGTTTAAGTAGTTCTAAGTTCTAGGGGACTGATAACCACAGCAGTTGAGTCCCATAGTGCTCAGAGCCATTTGAACCATTTGGATTCAGGATGGGTGTGCTGGGGGATGGGGATGAGGTCGCCTTGAAGGGAGGAGAGGAACCGATGCCACCGCCGTAACTGGGCGGCGGAACGACTATGGATGTTGAGGTCGGCGGCGATCACGTAGGAGGAGAAGGTACAGTCAATGTGGGAGAGGAAGTCGAAGGGAATAGGGGCGTTAGGGCGGACATAGATGGTGGCGCAGATAATGGTAAGGAAGGGCAAGAAGAGACTAAGGGTCAGGTGTTCGGTGGGGTCGGGAAGGAGAGGTTGGAGCCGAATGGGGATCTGGCGGTGGTGTCCAATGGCAACTCCGCCACGCGCAATCGGAAGGGGATTATCGGAGCGGTGGAGGATGTAGGGCGAAGTGTGGACGGTGTGGTGGGGTTGGAGGAAGGTTTCATTGAGGAGGAAGGCATCCACACAGTGGGTGGCAAGGGTGTGCAGGAAGAGGTTCTTGTTGGCGGGAAGGGAGCGGATGTTGTTGAAAAGGATACGGTGCTGTCACGCCATGACAGGGATATAAACGAGGGTGTCAAGATGGGAGAAGGTGAAATGGACCTGGTTGTTGGAGTAGGTGGCGTACATTTTGAGTTGGAAAATGGAACGGGCGGCGAGGGAGATCTGTTGGAGGGTGTGCAGGCGCTGAAAAGGATGAACATTCTGAAGGACGATGGTGAGGAATCTGATGATGTCCTCAGCAGTAGGGGGTGGGCAAAGGGAATTGCCGGGAGGGGTGGGGGCGTCCAGAGGGCGGACAGGAACGGTGAGTTCAGGAGTGGTAGGATGGGGTCGGGCCTTAAATTCCTGGGAGTAGGTAGGATGAGGGAGGTTACAGGTATTAGGAAGGGGGGGACTGGAGATTGGGGCACTGCCGTATAAAGTGGGCTTGCCTACAGTGCGGGCAGGTGGTGGCCTCATGGCACTCAGATGTCGGGTGTGTATTATACTGCAAGCATCTTTGGCAGCGGAGAGATTGAGGAGGGGAACGGAAGGGATCAACTTTATAACGTTGGTTAAAAAGGAGGGCACCCTCCTTCGGAAAAGACCCGCATAAGGCGGGTGGGGCCGGCAGCATTGTGTATGCGACGAACCGCACGCACCTCCAGATGGGGATGGGCCTGAAGCTCCGCCTACACCTCCTCCTCCGTGATTGTCGGACTATGCTGAGTGATCACGCCGGTGAGGGTCGGTGGGCGATGCGGGGTTTGGGGTTGGGGTTGGTGGGAGAGAGGCGGGGAAGGAGCAGGGGTGAGAGAGGCATTAGCGCCAAAGCGGGTGACAGGGATGCGGGAAAGGAGGTCTGTGTGGAGGGTAGGGCTGGGGGAGGAGATGAGCACCGAATCATGGCGAGGAGTGTGGAGGGAGATGGAGGCACCAGGAAATTTCTGGCGAAGGAAGAGGGTGAGGTTCCGGGCTTCAAGAAGGGAGGGATCAGTATGGGAGAGGAGGTAGCGATAGGAGGAGGGGGTGGAGGAGGAGGAGGAGGAGGGGGCAGGAACAGGCGGGGAGGCATCCATGGCATCATGGGTGGGGGAAGGGGGACGAGGCGGAGCCTTTTTGGGAGTAGAGGAGGCAGGGGTGCCACTGGGGCGCTTGACGGCGACGGAGGAGGTGTGGGGGATGGGAGTGACTGGAAGGTGGCGGGGAGTGGCAGGTCCCGGTGCTGGAGGCGGCGCCAGAGATGGTGAGGGCGATGGCGAAGGCGACGGTGAAGACGATGACGACGACGATGAAGACGAAGGGGAGAGTGGAACGTGGGCCGTAGCCCTCCGGGCGACCACCCTAGTGGGGACTGCAGAAACGGAAGGAGCAAAGGGAGGGAGTGGAGGGAAGGGATCAGAGGAGGCATGGGAGGGAGGAACCGGGGATGGGGTGACAAATAGTGAGGGAGATGGAGATGGGAGAGTGAGGAATAGGGGGATGGACTGAGGGGGGGGGAGTGATGCGGCACACCACGTGATAGTGGTGGCGGCGGCGGAGGGGGATGTGTATATGATGGCAGTGGTGGTGGCAGTAGTGGCGGTGGTGGGGGTCAACATTACGAGAAGGGGAAAAGCACAGGACAGGACAAAGAAGGCGACGAGAAACACAGAGGAGAAGGGACGGAGAAACTACGTAGGAGACTGGGGCCAAGCCCCACTCTGCTGCTGCTGGCAGGGGAGGCGACCTGGCTGGCCGGCTGGTGGGGACGCTGATACTGCTGCTGCTGCTGGACGCTGGCTGCTGGCTGGGACCGCTGCTGGACGCTGGCTGCTGGCTGGGACCGCTGCTGGACGCTGGCTGCAGGCTGCTGGCTGCTGGCTGGGACCGCTGCTGGACGCTGGCTGCTGGCTGGGACCGCTGCTGGACGCTGGCTGCTGGCTGGGACCGCTGCTGGACGCTGGCTGCTGGCAGGAACCGCTGCTGGCTGCTGGCGAGGACCGATGCTGGCTGGCACCTGTAACACCTATCGCTTCGATTGGTACCGTAATAGCACAATCGAAGGGCGGTATTCAAACGAATTACTGCCGGATATGCTAATGTAGGACCAGAGCCCCCTATTTATGTCAGTCTTAGGCAGGAAGTGCGCATGCGTGGAGGCGCCAAATTCGATGGCCAATAGTGAAGATATCAACCGATAGTTGGAAGGACAGCAACGCCACCTACAGGATGAAGAACCAAAGACTTCGGCGCACGCGCGGAGGCCCCCGCCGCTGCTCTGCGCTGCCATCGGCCGCCCCAGCGACCTCTGTCGGAAGCCGCAAGCAAAAATGGGCGTCCACATGGGCGCCTTGATTATCCTCCCGTTGTCAACAGAACATTTGTGTTTCTGGCGAATCGTCATCCGTCTTATGACCAACAGTACTCCTCTCTGCTCGAACCGACTTCAATATGGCCAGTGCTGGATCCCAAGCTGTACTAAGCTGAAAGCCCGTGTCTCTGTTTACAAGATTTATCGAGCTACGTATTTCCAATGAGCAACAACTCATTATCGAGAAGCTGGATGGGGAACTTTTAGACTTATTCCAACATGTGCTCACCTCGACGTACTTTTTATTTAATGGACAATACTTTGAACAGACTGACGGCGTCGCAATGGGTAGTCCCCTGTCACCCATTGTGGCTAATCTTTTCATGGAAGACTTCGAGGAGAGCGCACACCAGACGTCGGATTTGAAACCTACGTGCTTTTGGCGATATGTGGACGACACCTTTGTTATCTGGCCTCACGACATTGCATCGCTGAATGTTTTTCTTGAGCATCTTAATTCGCTTCATCCCAACATCAAGTTCACTATGGAGATGGAGAAAAACGGCGAACTTCCATTCCTGGACGTGTTGGTGCGGAGAAACGAAGATGGCACATTAGGTCACGCAGTATACCGTAAACCAACGCACACGGTCTTATACTTACAGGCCACCAGCTGTCACCATCCTTCGCAACGAAGTGGCGTACTGAGGACTTTGGTTCACAGAGCACGAGCCATATCAGACTCAGACAGCTAATCCAATGAGCTACTCCATCTGCGTACCACTTTCCAACAAAATGGATACTCCGAACGGGAGATTCGCCGTGCCTTACAACCGAAGCGGGTTACCCAACGTGAAGAAGTGGAAGAAGGCGAAGAAAAAAGGGAATGGTCATCTTGCCATACATCAGCGGTGTCTCTTCAAAAATAGGAAGATTATTGAAGAGGCATAAAGTTAAATGTATTTTTCGTCCGTCGGCAAAACTCCGAGCTCTCTTGGGCTCATCTGAGGACAGCCTTGGCCTAAGAGGACCCGGTGTTTACGAGATTCCTTGTAGATGCGGCATGTCATACATCGGACAAGCTTGTCGCACTGTAGAAGAGAGATGTACTGAACACCGACGCTACACTCGTCTGGAGCGACCAGAAAAGTCTGCAGTGGCCGAGCATTGTCTCAGTACAGGCCATTCTATGAATTATCAACGTACCAAAATTCTCGCATCGACGAGTTCGTACTGGGACAGTGTTATTAAGGAAGCAGTGGAAATACATAGCATACTGCCTTAGCAGTGTGTTCGTCGCACCTGAAGATGTCAACCAGTTGCGCTGACGAAATATTGTGGAGTTTTCACTATGACATCCGACGTCTCGCCCGAGAACCATATATACAATAATGTTACTCACCATGGAGTCTTTCCCGCATGCAGTTCGTAACGAACTTTTCGATAGCCCACAGCGTTCAATTGAGTTTTGACAGGCCAGTGTATCGCCACGACGCTACCGTCGCATAGCGAGCGCGCCGCCAGTCTCGCCACATGAATACTCCGGCTAGTAGTGTTCCTCGAGGCCGGTATAAATACGGCCGCTCAGCGAACGGTCAGTCCCACTTCTCCACGATAATCTCACCCCTATCTGACAAACTGAGCAAAGCTAACCATTTTGCATCCTATCTGTCTGGCATCTTCTCCATACCTGATGACCCCCATTTTGATTATTCACTTTCCCGTACCATCTATGAACGTACAAATACCGCTGTCCCACCCTCGCTCCCAGCTTCCAGAACGTGGACATACCACAAATTAGAATTAATTACACCAATTACAGCAAGTGACATAGAACGAGCACTCCACATAAAGCGCAATACTTCCCCCAGTCGCGACTGCATTGTTCATCGACGCCTTAAAGAATGCCCCCTCTCCTTTCTCATCACCCTAGCAACCCTACATATATCCTCTCCACAGGTTACTATCCTTGGCAATGAAGAACATGTAAAATCCTACTTATCCTCAAACCACACAAACCCTCTACTGATACCTCCTCATATCGGCCCATCTGCGTCACCCCAGTGTTTAGAAAGGTCTTTGAATCCATCCTCTTCTGACGCATCCATCAACACTTGAACCAACACTACCTCCTTCCCGTTAACCAGTGTGACTTCCATCCAAATTTCTCCTCTGATGACCAGCTCCTGCACCCCACCCATCTACTATCCCACCATCTCAACTCCCAGATATCTGCTAGTTTCGTGTCCCTCGACCTAGAAAAAGCATATGACTGTGTATGGCATTCATGTCTCCTTTTCAAACTCCAGACATATGCACTTCCAGCGAACTATGTCCGCCTTGTTGCATCCTTCCCATCCAATCCCCTTTCCTTTGTCACTATTAACAATACTAATTCCCATATTTTCCATTCCATTGCAGGAGTGGCCTAAGACTCACTCTCCTCTCCTTTCCTTTATCTCCTCTTCACTGCTGATATGCCCAAACCACCCCATCAGTCTCTCTCCTTCAGTAGGCTGATTACGCCACTATCCTTGCCCTGTTCCTTACACTCCAGAAATCCCAACAATCCCCCTAAATTCACTTCAGTCAGTTTACCTCCTGGTTTAACCAATGGTACCTCAATATCGACCCCTCCAAAACCCGGGTAATAATTAAAGGTCGAACCACTCGCACCTTCCGCCTCCATGCCTTATTCCATACCATTTACGACCATCCTGTCCAGTTGACTAACACACTAAAAACTGTCTTGGACTGACACACTACCGGTAACTACCGTGGAAACCTCACCTACTAACCATCCAACACAAAGCCCACAATAGACTAAAACTACTAACAGGCAGGACTTGGGGATTACACCTCTTCACTATTCTCCACACCTACAAAATCCTGACCTGACTCATCCTCTGTTATGCAAATGTTGCATGCACCTCCGGCCCACTAAAGTTCTACAAGTCCCTCTGAATCCTTGAACGTCTTGCACTCTATCTCGTCTCCTGCAACCATTTACTTTCCCGCACGTGGATTCTCTACCTTTGTATCAGATTTCCATCTCTCCTCACCCACTTCAAACACCCCCGCACCTCCTATACTATCTGCAAACAAGACTCTGATCACTAACCCTGGTATGCTAATGCACCTTCACTAACACATCCCTCCGTCCCTACACCTACACACACTCCAGTCTTATCTCAAATCAATTTCTACCAACTCCCTCTCCTAGACTATGAGATCCACCCCAATATTTATCCCCCCGTCCCACTCCTCATCAGGGCTTCTCTCTCTTTTTCTCTCTCTCCATGAACCCTCTATTCTATCCCTACCACTACTATTCTAATTTATTATGATTTTACCTAAATAACAGAAAACTCTGTCTCTATGATGCCATATATATCCATCTTACTAAATTTAGCTTAGTTTCAAAATAATATACACTATGGGAGGATAGGCCTGTTAATAGGAAAAGCTAATCAATACAGTTATCCTTTTTAGAGGATTTGACCGTGTGTTTATTCAACTCTTTTCCTAAGATCTTACCCAGCGGTTAGAAAGAAACGTAGTATGAATAGTATTATATTGCAGCAAGGACAACTCAGTTCGAAGTTCATTTAGTGGTTTAAAACATGTACTAACGGTCGGCAGCCTATGCAGGCAATGAAACAGTGAAGTACTGGAAAAGCAGAAGTATGAATTTTGCCTACTTTCTTTCTACTGTTTAAGTTTCTTCTTCAAATAAATATTACTCCACGTAAATAGTGTTGGAGCAGACACTGGAATTTATTTTTTACTACTACACCCCTATACATTACGTTTTTCCCCCCTGCGGGTCCGGGGATTAGAATAGGCCCGAGGTATTCCTGCCTGTCGTAAGAGGCGACTAAAAGGAGTCCCTCCCCCTCAAGGGGGTAGATAGCGCCTGCGTCCGGAGACGGACGGTTCCACGACCTCTATTTGCGGTCATTTTGCTTTTTCACTCCTCGTTTCTTCCTTCCTTCCTTTGGTTGGTTCCTTTCTTTGCTCTTCTCAATCTCACTGTCTTCCTTACTCTTTCCCTTGTCTTCTTCTCCTTGCCTTCTCATTGCCTTCTTCTCCTTGCCTTCTCTGGTCTCCGCCTCGGCGTTTGAGACAGTCTGTCCTCTCTCTCCCTCTCTCTCTCTTCTTTTTCCTCTTCTTCCTTCCTCCCTGTGCGCGCCTGAAGGCCGACCCACGCGTTCGCACGCGTAGCCGGTGACGGGGTAACGCGTAATTCCCCGCCCTGGGTAGACAAGTAAGGCACTCACGTACCCCCTGGTAAAGGCCAGGCCCGGGGAGGGGTGATTGCCTGAGCTGATACCTTCTGAACTTGCCGATTGGTCCCTCTGTCTGTTTCTCGGGAGGTGTGACCTGAGGTGTAAACATTCACCTAAGGCGGGAGTGCTCTCTGAGAGGGTCCCCACAAGGAAGGAGCGCGCCATCGGAGACGCTGGCAATCATGGGGGATTCCTCCGCAATGGATTTCTCTCCATCTCTCTCGACTTCTGCCCAAAAACGGAAACTTGACCAGCCACCAGTGACAAAAGTACTACCGCCTGCCCCACAGTTCCTCGTCGTTTCTCGATCTGAGGACGGAAAGGATTTTTCCTCTGTCAACCCTTTCGTTATCCAGAAGGGCGTAGATGCCATAGCCGGATCTGTCAAGTCGTGTACCATGCTGCGTAATGGTACCTTGTTACTCGAAACTGAGAGCGCCTTTCAGGCACACAAACTGCTTCGGGCCACACTCCTGTACACGTTCCCTGTCCGGGTGGAGGCTCACCGAACTTTGAATTCGTCTCGTGGTGTGGTCTATACTAGATCCCTCGACGGATTGACTGACGAGGAGATTCAGTCTTTCCTCGCTGAGCAGGGCGTGACGGCTGTCCATAGGGTCATGAAAAAGGTCAACAATAACCTTGTACCAACCCGGACACTTTTCTTGACCTTTGACAGTGTTCAGCTGCCGTCGCGTATCAAAGCGGGCTACGAGGTTATTTCTGTTCGCCCCTATGTCCCGACACCTACGGGCTGCTACCAGTGTCAGCGTTTTAATCACACTGGCCAGTCTTGTTCCAATGCGGCTAAATGTGTCACTTGTGGCAGGGATGTCCATGAGGGTGACTGTCCACCTCTGTCTCCTCATTGTGTGAACTGTCGGGGTGACCATGCAGCGTCCTCCCGCGACTGTCCCATCTACAAGGAAGAACGCTGTATCCAAGAAATTCGGGTCAAAGAGAAAGTGTCCACCTCGGCTGCTCGCAAGCTATTTGCTAGTAGGAAGCCCGCGCTGCTCCCAGCGGGAAAGTACAGTACTGTCCTCGCCTCTCCTCGGACTACCAGGGAGGTGGCGACGCAGACATGCGATCTGACCTTCGGCACCACGGTCGTCCGTTCAGCCAGTGCTAAGATCGCGCGGTCGACGTCTCCTCTTCCTCCCGTCACCCCTCCAACACAAGCACCTTCATCAGCTTCTGCCAAGACGAAGACCCAGAAATCAGATGCACGGGCCTTCAAGAAGGAACCGTCCCGTGCAGACTTCCTACGTACCTCGCACTCCCAGCCGTCGACCAGTACTTCAACTAAAAGACCTTCCAAGAAGGCTCATAGGAAGCACAGTTCTCCTTCTCCTCCACGGCGCATTTCTTCTCCTGCGCCACCCAGCGGTTGCCGCCCCAGGCCGTTATCCGTTTCGCCTGGCCGCACCGCTGGTAGCCGAACATCTGGTAGTCCACCGGCGGAGGAAGCTCCACCTCCCGGCCATCTTAACGAGATGGCCGATGAACCCATAGAACCAATGGACGATGCCTGTCCGCCTACTGATAGCGACGGCAGTACTCGCTCGAAGCCAGGCCCTCAGCGGCCTTCGAGGTGACCCCTTTTTTCATCTTCCTTTTCTTCTCACGATGGCACTTATCCACTGGAATATTCGCAGCATTCGCTCCAACCGAGAGGACTTGAAGTTGCTGCTCCGCTTGCACCGTCCGCTCGTCGTAGCCCTCCAGGAAACGAAGCTACGCCCATGCGATCACATTGCCTTAGCACACTACACCTCTGTGCGTTTTGACCTACCCCCTGTGGTAGGTATTCCGGCTCATGAAGGGGTTATGTTGCTGGTCCGGGATGATATTTACTACGATCCCATCACATTGCACACCGGCCTGCAGGCAGTTGCCGTCAGAATTACTCTCCCCACTTTTACATTTTCTATTTGTACCGTTTACACTCCATCGTCGTCTGCCGTTACCAGGGCAGACATGATTCAACTTATTGCTCAGCTACCTGCACCATTTTTATTAACTGGAGACTTCAATGCCTACCATCCCCTTTGGGGCTCTCCAGCATCCTGCCCGAGGGGCTCCCTGTTAGCAGACCTTTTCAACCAGCTCAATCTTGTCTGCCTCAATACTGGCGCCCCTACTTTTCTTTCGGACACATCTCACACCTATTCCCATTTAGACCTCTCTATATGTACTACCCAACTTGCACGCCGGTTTGAGTGGTATGCCCTTTCTGATACATATTCGAGCGACCACTTCCCGTGTGTCATCCATCTCCTGCATCATACCCCCTCTCCGTGCTCAGCTAGTTGGAACATCTCCAAAGCCGACTGGGGGCTCTTCTCTTCCGGGGCGACCTTTCAGGATCAAACCTTCACAAGCTGCGATCGTCAGGTCGCACACCTCACGGAAGTCATTCTCACTGCTGCTGAATATTCCATCGCTCACACCACTTCTTCTCCACGTCGCGTACCGGTCCCCTGGTGGACCGCAGCATGTAGAGACGCTTTACGTGCTCGTCGACGTGCTTTACGCACCTTTAAACGCCAGCCTACAGTGGCGCATTGTATCACTTATAAACGATTGCGTGCGCAGTGCCGTCGTATTATTAAAGAAAGCAAGAAAGCCAGCTGGGCTGCTTTCACAAGCACCTTCAACAGTTTTACTCCTTCTGTTATCTGGGGTAGCCTGCGCCGTCTATCTGGCACTAAGGTCCACTCACCAGTTTCTGGCTTGACGGTCGCGAATGACGTCCTTGGGGCCCCTGAGGATATCTCCAATGCCTTCGGCCGCTTTTTCGCAGAGGTTTCGAGCTCCGCTCATTACCACCCTGCCTTCCTCCCCCGAAAACAGGCAGAGGAGGCTAGGCCACCTAACTTCCGCTCCTCGAATCGTGAAAGTTATACTGCCCCTTTCGCCATGCGGAAACTCGAAAATGCACTTGCCCGGTCACGGTCCTCCGCTCCAGGGCCTGATTCTATTCATATTCAGATGCTGAAGAACCTTTCTCCTGCGGGTAAAGGTTTCCTTCTTCGTACTTACAATCGCATCTGGATTGAGGGACATGTTCCCGCATGCTGGTGTGAGTCTATTGTTGTACAGATTCCTAAGCCGGGGAAGGGCAAGCACTTGCTTTCCAGTTATCGACCCATCTCGCTTACCAGCTGTGTCTGTAAGGTGATGGAGCGAATGGTTCACTCTCGTTTGGTTTGGCTGCTCGAATCTCGGCGCCTACTTACCAATGTACAATGTGGATTTCGTAGGCGCCGCTCTGCTGTTGACCATCTGGTTACCTTGTCAACCTTCATTATGAATAACTTCTTGCGGAAGCGCCCGACCGCGGCTGTGTTCTTTGATTTGGAGAAGGCTTACGACACCCGTTGGAGGGCGGGCATTCTCCGCGCCATGCATACATGGGGCTTTCGCGGTCGCCTCCCTCTTTTTATTCGTTCCTTTTTAATGGATCGACAGTTCAGGGTACGTGTGGGTTCTGTCCTGTCGGACACCTTTCGCCAGGAGAATGGGGTGCCACAGGGCTCAGTTTTGAGCGTCGCTCTCTTCGCCATAGCGATCAATCCAATAATGGATTGCCTCTCAGCTGATGTATCAGGCTCCCTTTTCGTGGACGATTTTACCATCTATTGCAGCGCGCAGCGTACATGTTTCCTGGAGCGCTGTCTTCAGCGTTCTCTTGACCATCTTTACTCCTGGAGTGTCGACAATGGCTTCCGTTTTTCTGCCGAGAAGACGGTCTGTATTAACTTCTGGCGCTACAAAGAGTTTCTCCCACCGTCCTTACGACTCGGTCCCGTTGCTCTCCCATTTGTGGAGACAACAAAATTTTTAGGTCTTACATTTGACAGGAAACTTAGCTGGTCTCCACATGTGTCGTATTTGGCTGCCCGTTGTACCCGTTCACTAAATGTCCTCCGTGTTCTCAGTGGTATGTCGTGGGGAGCGGATCGAACCGTCCTACTTCGCCTATATCGGTCGATCGTCCGCTCAAAGCTGGATTATGGGAGCTTCGTATACTCCTCTGCACGGCCGTCCATCTTACGCCGCCTCAACTCCATACAACATCGGGGTTTACGTCTTGCGATCGGAGCATTTTATACTAGTCCCGTCGAGAGTCTTCATGCTGAAGCCGATGAATTCCCACTGCCCTACCGGCGCGATATACTGCTTTGTCGGTATGCCTGTCGGCTACTGTCAATGCCCGACCACCTGTCTTATCGTTCCTTCTTTGACGACTTTCTCGACCGTCAATACGGGTTGTATGTCTCTGCCCTGCTACCCCCTGGAGTTCGCTTTCGTCGCCTCCTTCAACACCTTGATTTTTCACTCCCTGCAACCTTTCGAGTGGGCGAGAGCCACACGCCACCTTGGCTCCAGGCTCCAGGCTCAGGCTCAGGTTCGCGTTCACCTTGACCTCAGCTCGCTCCCAAAGGTGGTTACCCCCGGTTCGGTATACCGCTCCCGTTTTGTCGAACTTTGTTCGAAGTTCATTAATATGACCTTCATTTATACAGATGGCTGTAAGACCAATGACGGGGTCGGTTGTTATTTTATTGTCGGGGCACAAAGTTTCAAATACCGGCTCCATGGCCATTGTTCGGTCTTCACAGCTGAGCTCGTTGCCCTCTACCAGGCTGTTCTTTACATCTGCCGCCACCGACATTCCGCTTATGTCATCTGCTCTGATTCCCTGAGCGCCATCCAGAGCCTCAGTGATCCGTATCCAGTTCACCCTTTCGTGCACTGCATCCAACGCTCTCTTCAGCAGCTGGTGGACGACGGTTCTCCGGTTAGCTTTATGTGGGTTCCTGGCCATGTCGGTATCCCTGGGAACGAAGCTGCAGATGCCGCGGCCAAGGCTGCGGTCCTCCAGCCGCGGACAGCTTTTTGTTGTGTTCCTTCATCAGATTGTAGCAGGGTCATTTGTCGGCGCATTTTATCGCTGTGGCATGCTGATTGGGCTGCACTTACCGACAACAAGCTTCGGGCCTTGAAACCTCTTCCCGCGGCTTGGACGTCCTCCTCACGCCCTTCTCGGCGGTAGGAGGTAGTTTTGGCCCGGTTACGAATTGGACACTGCCGGTTCAGCCATCGCCGTCTGCTGACGGCTGCGCCGGCGCCGTTCTGCCCATGTTGGCACTTGCTGACGGTCCGCCACATTTTAACGTCCTGTCCGGATTTTACTACACTGCGTCTTGATCTTGGCCTGCCATGTACTCTCGATGCCATTTTAGCAGATGACCCAGGAGCAGCTGCTCGCGTTCTTCGTTTTATCAAATTGACCAACCTGTCTAAGGACATTTAATTATGCTGTTTTTTTTGTTTTTTTTAATCCTATGCCTGTCGATCTTTTATCGTGTTTTCTCTTTTAGTTGCTGTTATAAACTTGTGCCTCGCGGTGCATTCCTAACGTAGTCTGGGCGCTAATGACCGTTGAAGTTGTGCGCCCTAAAACCACAAAAAAAAAATTACGTTTATAAAAGGGAAAAAGCCCAGTAGATAACTTCAAGGAAACTAAAAAAAATTTGTCAGGGCAGACCTTTACAAAAAGCAGTTTCCATAATCAACAAATTTAAATACTAAAATACTTAGATACTAAAGAACACATTTTTTATACTGAATAGTTCACTTCAAGAAAACCTCCTTCGTACTGGAATTGACTTTCGAAAGCTATTATTTTTTTAACTAGCTCTGTATAGTCATTTAACAGATTCTAGTAACTTCGCTTAACTCTGATTGAATTTTACCTAAGCGAACTTTTATTATAATACTTTGCAACAGTTAAGACAACTTTATCATTATTTACCAAACAAAATTTAAATAGTGTCTCTTCATATTAAACTGGCACTTCATATGTCTGTAAAACAGGATACTGGGATTAATCAAACACCAGGAAGGAAACCTACATAGGTGTATGATTAGAAAGAAATAACAGGATGAACCAGTTTATTTAAAGTTCAAGAATGATTATTCACAGTTTAAATTAATGGTTCACGCTGTACAAAAGTTGTATACAAAAAAAAATCTTATCTGCTGGCTGTACGCTTGAGAATGGCTACACTCCCACAGTACAGCCTGAAAGTATCTTGCTGTATGGGCTCAATTTCTATTCTTGACGTCGTTCAATTTTACATACCGTAACCTTGCAGCTATGCCGTAAGCCGTTTGCAGTCTTCATCCGAGGCACTTTTGTGTAAATTTGCAGGCAAAGCGTCTCCTGCTCCACAAGGATGTTACTCAATCACTGTTGCCTACAGACTGTGTGACAGTTCACGCGCTTGCTTTAGGTAGCGCGCCAATTCGCCCTTGTCACCTTTTCCACTCCTCAGAGCCACTTTCGTTTCAAACAAAAGCACACGGGCATTTACATAAAGCGTATTTCTTACAATTGTCAAATTTACATAAACGTGAATAGTTTATACACACAAATATTTTTAAATACAAATGTCATCAGAAAATTATTTAACGTAATAAACAATTTAAATAGTATTTTATATACGTTACTCCCATACAATGCAAAGAACTTCAATCTCCAGTATAGTACACTTTACATTACATATACAGAAAACATAGAACCAATATGCGAAAATTTTAAAGCAAAAAATTATAAAAATACAAATGAACCATAAACAAGTAGTGTTATACTATGTCCTCTTGTACTACTACCATCCCCACATACCATACCCCTCCTCATCCTCTGTCTTTCCCACTATCTGTATTCCCAATATCCGCTTCACCCCGTACGTTTGTTGTTGTTGTGGTCTTCAGTCCTGAAACTGGTTTGATGCAGCTCTCCATGCTACTCCACCCTGTGCAAGCTTCATCGTCTCCCAGTACCTACTGCAACCGACATCCCTCTGAATCTGCTTTGTGTATTCATCTCTTGGTCTCCCTCTACGACTTTTTCCCTCCACACTGCCCTCCAATGCTAAATTTGTGATCCCTTGATGCCTCAGAACATGTCCTACCAACCGGTCCCTTCTTCTTGTCAAGTTGTGCCACAAACCCCTCTTCTCACCAATTCTATTCAATACCTCCTCGTTAGTTATGTGATCTACCCATCTAATCTTCAGCACCCCGTACGTACGTATGGAGGTGGTACGTACGTACCACCTCCATAATTCTCCGCCTAATAGACCCCCATCTCTTCACCAACATCCCTCAACCTCTGTGGATTATTTTCTCTGGTTACACAATACTCCGTACCCAGTGCAGGTCCTTCAGTTGTTAAATGAAAAAGCAGAGCTGCAGCGCTTTTTCATGGAAGAAAATCACCACACTGCAATTTGTGTTTTTTAAATTATATGTTTTTCGTTCTTTTTACTTTTGAAATTAAAACGACAAAAGTCCTCACATTCTTTTTTCTCTCATCTTTGTTATATCATTCAGAATGCTCTTGGCTGAGAACAGAGTATTGTGCGGCTGACTGATCTTCCCGTTCCCATATGGGGCGAGGAGGTGAAATGACAATAAAAAAATGCTCAGTCAGTTCTGTACTCGTGTCTGATATTGCCTTTTACTATCGTAGCTGTAGTACAGACTATTCGATAACAACGTTGCTGAGCACTAGCTGCTTCTCTCTGATCGCTTTTTGGACTGCCCCTCTCTTTGCTCTCTGCCTGTTGACATCGTTGTGGCGAAGGTTTCCGCTTTGCGCCTCGTTGTTCCATAGGTTGCTATGGATTGTCGTAGTCTGTCTCTTGTCCACAGTCAGTCAGCCGTGTTTACCTCAGTCGCCGCTTGGTGTGTTCTCTGCCACAGGAAGCCCTTTTGCCTTGTGGTTTCACACATTTCTCTCCTGGGTTTCGACACATGTGCTGATACCCGGCTACTCGCTGATGTAAGAGTCACCGTTAATGCCAGTATAGCCATGATGACTGCTCGTAAGAATGTATCAAAGAAAAATCTGTTCAGGAAAGAGAACTAACTCAAATGGCGCACACATTAGCATAGTTATACCCTCAACTTGTTATGTCAACAAAACAATATTTTTTTTTGTAATGGCTACATCAGTAATTTATGGTTAGTAACGACAGTAGTATTTAAAAGAGACAGTTATCTGAACCGCGCAAAAATAGGAGAGAGAGAGAGAGAGAGAGAGAGAGAGAGAGAGAGAGAGAGAGAGAGAAAGAGAGAGTTGTACATGTTAAAAAAACGTTGCTAACTTACTATAATAAATTGTCATCATTCCACTCCAGATACTACCGGGTGGGGCAATGATAGTTAAGGGGCAACTTGTTACAGTTTCAAGTTGATACTGTTTTGGGGGTAAGTTTATACTATTGTGTGGTAAATTGGTAAAGTTAAAGTCCCTACATCTCTGAACAACTACTGCAGCCTATATCCATTTTAAGTCGCTCACAGCGTTCATCTCTTAGTCTCCCTTTACAATATTTATCTCCAGCACTTCACAATATTACCAAATTGCCAATTTCTTGACGTTTTTTAAATTATTGAGTAAAACCATGCACTACGAGTAATGACGGTAACCCAAAAAACTGAGCATCATTCTTCAGCCTGTAAACTGACTTTTATTATCTCAGAGGAAATAGTCACCCTGTGAACTGACCACCATTCTCCAACCTGTAAACTAACCATCATTGCTCCTAGTCTCCACTATGCAATAGGATAAATTAGTATTATCTGTGGAAGGTGACCAACATTTTGAACTGCAAGATAAAGTTAGTTCCCTAGCAGGGAATTACTACAGTGTTAGGATGGATCTTAAAAGTTGCTAAAAGCATATCAACCCTCATTTCGTACCTATATAAAAAAAAGAGATTTTCTGATTGATAACACACATAATAGACAGTCAGTCGAAGGACAATGCATTTTGTAAGTGGTCAGTTGTGACAGGTTTGTATCAGAATGCCCTACTTACAGTAAGCATTGTCATTTGATTGAACGTTTTTGTGTGCATAGCCCTGCATAAACCTTCCAATTTCACTAACCTTAATGAGCAGTTGAACAGTTTCTTCTCAGTGCTCTTTCCTGACAGTACAGGAAATTGAACCCAAGTCATCTGCGCAAGTCAGCCTCACTGACCACTCTGCTATCGACAGTTGGCGTCGATTAGTCTTAGCTTGCTGACTAAAAGCTTTTGCTTATTGGAACAAGCAGCAACTTGCTTAGACAGTATCATGATTAGACTTTGACGTATGTGCATTTGTGTTGATGTAATATCCAAGCTTGTATAATTTTCACAAGTTGAGAGAAGTGCGCAGGTGGAATAGCGACAGTCACTAAGTCAACTGGCCCTCATTGCTCCACCCACTAGTATATGGGGTAATAGTAGTCACCCATAATTGTACTGTAACATAATGACATGACTTGTCGGAACTAGTCAGAAGTAGTTGGAACTACTGAGAACTTTTTACAGCTTGCTGCATGCTGTAAGGGAGACCATGCTAAGATATGGATGGACGTTCATCCAAGGTAAAGGTAGCCTCCCTGTAAATTGACCATAATTGCACCCCCCCCCCAAAAAAAAACGTATAAACTGATCATCATTGTGCCCACAATATTATCAACCATGTGTTTGGGGTAATGGTAGTCACCATCATTGGTGTTACGGCGTAAAGTCAAGCTCCCGCACACCAGTCGGGAACGACAGGGAAGCGAAGGCTGTCAGGAGAAGCAAGCCAATCGCGCGCTGACCGACCTCCCTTTCAGGACGACAACGCAACAGCATCGGCCCCAAGGTGAAGAGGACATAAGCACCACTCCCGGCTGGTGGAGCCCACTTGTGTAGCGGCGTCAACGTTAGCCACTTCGATAGCCTCTGCGTTAGTCATCTCTATGTAGCACAGGCTTGCGGTTGTCTATTCTGAAGAAGACAGATTAACTTGTATGTCGCCCTTTGCTTGCGATACATTTATCAAAGTTGAGCATTTGTAATGTTCTTATTGTAATAAAACTGATTAATTCGAGTTATTTGATTGTTTGTCTAGCGAACCGAGTAGGCAGGATTCCTAGACACAACAATTTGGTAATGGCAGTCAGCGTCTACTGTTCAGTTCGCTATTTCATCGAATTGTCATCCAGTTTTCATCTGTGTGACAGCATGATTTAGCATTAACTGAAGTAGACGGCAAACGATTTGTACTACAAGATAAAGTTGATACCCTGGCATGAAGTCACTGTAATGTTTGACTGACAGTAATACTGAAAGAGTTTTTGTCTAATTTAGATGTAGTAATACCACTGTTTTCTTCGGTGATTCTTGTCAGCAAATGTACTTTATGGTGTAATAAAGATTAGCAGTAGTGCCCATGTGTGTTCTGCAATGTTACAGAACCAGTTTTTATCTATTTTGATGAGTTTAGTGCATGGTAGAAAGATCAAATTACATTCGTCTACAAACATATAATATATTTCAGTAATGACAATAAGGGAATGATCTGTGTTTTAATATAATACAGACAACTTTGACGTGGAGTGGAATATTTAATTTGGAGGTCTGTTGCCATTGCAAAGTATCGTAAGGCAATCATGCTTCAGTCGACAATAACTGCTTGTAAGTTTTTATCAGTAGTTCCAACATAAGTCATACAGACTAATTAAATTATTACAGTAGTGCAATGTATGTTTCATCCTCAAAGTCTTCTATATTTTGAGAAACAAACAGTTTTATGTTGTTGCCAAGTTACAATTTTTATTCATGATGTGATTTCTGTTATTGCCCTATACTTGTGTATTATGACAAGTAACGTGCATGTGTTTTGTACTTGATAAATAATTTTATTTTGGTAGCAAAGACGTTTTTCGAGGTACATGTCTTTCATGTCTGTGTCGTCCCACTGCCTTGCCTTCTTTGGTCTGGTTATGTGCAAACGTTGCAGAAGTTCTCAATTTTTAATAACCTCGTTGACGACAGGATGTAGCACTAACGTTACCCTGGGTTGTTACATTTACAGGGAACTCTTTCCAGTATTTACACTTTTACAATGGAGTTTTCATTAGCACATTAATATCATTAAAAGACAGAGATCTCAAGGAAACTCTGACTAAGCTGCAGTGATACGCGGCCGTTGTTAATTGACTGTCAACTACAACAGATGACAACTTTACTATGAAACAATCGTTTCTTAACTTACACGAAAATCTACTAACTGCTATTAAAAGTTTGAAGACCATACTGATCTAAGACAAGCTAGATCAGTCGCTGCTCAGAAATGAAATTGGAAATACGTGTGAGGCATTTCCCTATAGTAATGTGCGTAGATTTGTAGTAAGTTGTGTGTGTCCGGTGCCACAGCATTTTTTTAAAATTAACTGTGATTAGAAAATTACGTTCGTACATGCGAAATGTTGTAGCTAGTATCGTACATTTTACGGACGTCCTTAACCTCAACTTCCCCCTGTGCCAACAGTATACTTCACGTAGTTTCTGTGGTGAAGTGAGGGCAGAAAAACTTTTATTCCGGTAGAAAATGTTATTTGTGAGGGAGTCTACAGTATGTAATTACGCTAAGAGATGTAATTCTGTCAATGATGTAAATATTGTGTTTTGTACATTACCTCCCAACTTCTTCATTGCGTCGTCATCGTATCTCAGAAAAGTCGTGCAATTGTAATCAAATACAGTCCAGCAAATAGACGATTGGTGCACGGACTGGCAGTTGACCCTCAACGAAGATAAAGAATTGGGCATAGATAGGGAAGAATAGATGCGTTTTAGTTTGATTATACAATCGTCAATCAAGCAGTGGTAACAGGCACATCATTAATATAAGTGGAAGTATAAGTTAGGAGTGCCCTGAAGTGGAACGACAACGTAAAATTAATTTTAGGCAAAGCAGATAATACAGTTTTCTTTGAAGAATGCTAATTTTAATTCACTCACGGAAGAGGGACCGATCCCAGAGTGTTGTTCGTCAGTCCCTACCAGTTAACAATAAGAGAGGAAGCAGAGATGACCCAAAGAACAGCAGATCATTTAGTCACAGATTCGGTGAGCAATTGCGAAACCGTCACTAAATTTTTCATTAAACCCTAGTGAGAGATTCTGCAACAGTGCTACACACCTGAAAACTAAACTGCGCTCGGTAGGAGAAAAATCCACTCGTATGCGAAATTTTATGGCATCAAAGGAGAAGCATCCCCGGCCCTACGCATCTGGGAATGAAAGTCACGTCTGCCGCCTACCAGAATGTCAGCATTACATACATGACCTGCTCGCTCGCTCCTTCCATACATATGTGATAGTTTGCTTCTATGAAGGCACTTCCCTGCAGTCCGGAAATGTATTACAATAGTTACCTTTCTACACTGCTACTGGCAGTGCTACGTACACATGCATCGTCCTCTTTCATGTAAGCCGATATAAATATGAGTGCAGTTACCGAATTACTTAGGGCGTAAAAACTCGTTTTTTCTATCCAGTGTTTTGTGTGTAATATTTATCACAAGGGAACAGTCTGGCCATTCACGTGGAAACTGGATATGACTTTTTTGTTCACTAGCCGTAAGTTCTGTATGCGAAATTTTTGCTGTCAGAATGAACAGGAGAAGATAATCACGTGTAATTTTTTCACCTGTTTTCTGTGCTTAAATCCGGTTGATGTAGAGGACTAAAGTCCTGCGCTAAAGGACTTTGCGATCCTTTTTCGCTGCTTCCATTGTTTGCCAAGGTGAGCTACTGACCTGCCAGTTGATGTCAACTGAAATATGACTATCATTTCATAGAGAAATAAAAGTTTTATTTTCTCCATAACATCTTTATGTGGCAAGGAACATACAAACTAATATTTATTTATGTGTTTGTTTAACCGGGCAATATAAAGTCCTTCACGGCGTCTCTCACGTCTAACCAGACTTCCTCACCAAGTAAACATAACAGTTGGTATGATACATGAGCAATATATAATTATAATGATAGTAATAATTATAACTGTTATCAAAATAATACTAATAATAATAAATTTCCTCATTGTGTTCTTGTCGAATGTGAACACTCACATTTGACCCAAACGTTTGACAACCAAACAGAAAGAATAAATGTGGAGAAGTTGAATGGTTAGAGTAAGGGCTAACAAATAGTAGGATATGAATAGCAGTTAAGATGGAAACAAGATAACAGAAATAAAAAGAGATGAGAAAAGCATACTGAGGAAGCTACGCCGGTGACAAAAGCTTTAATCTCATCTTGAATGCAGACTGGTTTTGGATAAGACACAGGTTTCAGGGTGGAGGAGCTGGAGGAAGATTTAGTATTGTCCAAAGGTACAGCCAAAATGCTGGACGTATCCGATCTGGTATTGCAGGTGTAAATGACGATACATATATATATGTGAGGAGAGGTCCGAGGAAAGCAGTGACTAAGAAACCGCTGAAGTAAAAAGAGAGTGTGAAACTCTCGCCGCCTATCCCGTCATTTCCAACCTAACTGAGTATAGAGATGAGTGATATGATGAAACAACTGAATATTTCACACACATGTTAAGCAAGCGTTCATCGCTAGCTCGTATCTTCTGCATGTCAAAAGGAACTTTGCATCGTAATCAGCATAACACTGGCACTGCAATGTCGTATTTATTTGCCAATACCGGGCAAGTGACATCCAAGTACAACGTCTGACCTGTACGGGAACATACCGGGTGATCAAAAAGTCAGAATAAATTTGAAAACTGAATAAATCACGGAATAATGTAGACAGAGAGGTACAAATTGACACACATGCTTGGAATGACATGGTGTTTTATTAGAACCAAAAAATACAAAAGTTCAAAAAAATATCCGACAGATGGCGCTTCATCTGATCAGAATAGTAATAATTAGCATAACAAAGTAAGACAAATCAAAGATGATGTTCTTTACAGGAAATGCTCAATATGTCCACCATCTGTAGTCGAGGAATAATGTTGTGAACAGCACTGTAAAGCATGTCCGGAGTTATGTTGAGGCATTGGCGTCGGATGTTGTCTTTCAGCATCCTTAGAGATGTCGGTCGATCACGATACACTTGCGACTTGAGGTAACTCCAAAGCCAATAATCACACGGACTGACGTCTGGGGACCTGGGAGGCCAAGCATGACGAAAGTGGCGGCTGAGCACACGATCATCACCAAACGACGCGCGCAAGAGATCTTTCACGCGTCTAGCAATATGGGGTGTTTTTTTATGTTCTAATAAAAACCCCTGTCATTCCAAGCATATGTGTCAATTTTTACCTCTCTATCTACATTATTCCGTGGTTTATTAAGTTTTCAAATTTATACTGACTTTTTGATCACCCGGTACATAATGGATGTACGAGTACAGGTCGTGGACGCATGGTTCACAAATATGGAAGTTTGGGTCTGGCCATGAGTCGTGCACGGATATCCAAATGGTAAGTCGACCACTCGCGATAAACGGGGAAAACCGGGTTCGAGTCCCGGTCCGGCACAGATTTTCATTTTCGTCATTGCATTCTACAGCTGACGGTAGTCCTTATTCGCAATTGCGAATTCATTTGATGTCGTACGGTTTAGTTTAATACGCAGGTATTCGTAATGCTGAACTAAGATCGTAATTCAATCGTGATACGACAGCAGGAATGTCCTTAGGGCTGTCAGTTTTGTACAACTGAATCAGCTGGATTATATTTATCGTGGATGTAAGATTTGAGGTAGTCAGTCAGCAGTTTGTGGACAATGTAGCCGCGCGGTCTTAGGCGCCTTGTCACGGTCCGTGCGGCTCCCCCCTCGGAGGCTCGAGTCCTCCCTCGGGCATGGGTGTGTGTGGTCTCCATAGCGTAAGTTAGCTTAAATTAGATTAAGTAGTGTATAGGCTTAGGGACCGATGACCTCAGCAGCTTGGTCCCATAAGACCTTACCATAAATTTCCAAATTAAACAATGTACTCAAAGACTTTAGATATTTCAGGTAATATGCTGACTGACATTGTGATTTTGGATTATCATTCGTGGGTGTTACGTCAAAATATCTGCTGCGTGACGGATCCCGGTTTACGTGTAGTTTTCTTCAGGAATAAATTGTTACTGACAGCCAGCGTTTGAAGTCGCGTAAGCCTAAAGCCTTTAGTAAGAATTACGATACTGGTTACATTCTTAGACTTCGTAAACTACATAAAGTATATCAGTTAACTTCTGAAGTGCGTTCGCTAGCTTTATATATGGAGAAGCGACCGACAGTCGCGGGTGTGTCACGTTCGGCGGCGGCGGCGGCGGCGGCAGCAGCAGCAGCTGCAGCAGGGACATTGTGCTGCGGCCGCTGAGGGCGTCAGCCGTCAGCCGACAGCGTCTTGTCGAGAAAATTCTAGAGGCAGCCAGCCAAAACTGTGTTTGTCTTCGTTAAAAACTGAAGTGAGTAGATAGCGACAGGTTACAGCAATTGTCTGCTAACGCCTCGACAGCCACGCCAAAGAACAACGTAACATAGTATGTTCACTTACCACTGAATATGGCTGGGGAATCATCTTAGGAATTCTACGAGGGCCATTTGGAAAGTAAGGTCCGATCGGGCGCGAAATCGAAACCACAGTGAAAATCCGATGAAGCTTCGCACGGGTGTGTTGGGCAGTGTCTGTAGCATGTCCGTCGGTCGCTTCACGTCACTGTTCTTAGTTCACATTGCACATTGAGCACGTGAAGAGGCATAGAAAATAGTGTCTCCCATCAAGTACGAGGGCCTGGTGAGAGATTTCCCCTGATGTCCTGCAGTCCACATGACATAACTGGCACGCGTTTCCTTCTTCAGGACAATTCTCGGCCGCACTATGCCCGAGGGAGGACTCGAACCTCCGGCGGGAGTGGGCGCGCAATCCGTGACATGGCGCCTCAAACCGGGCGGCAACTCCGAGCGGCAATAAAAAACAAGTTGTACGGGAAACGGAAGAAAATGTCTCCGTTGATAGCAGCCAGGAATTGCGTTGTGTCATAGGCTGCCGTAAGCAACTTGGGATTATATTGTCAGGGAGAGGAGTGCCATATTATGGCGACACGTAAAAAAAAAGGGGGGTTCAAATGGCTCTAAGCACTATGGGACTTAACATCTGTGGTCATCAGTCCCCTAGACTTTGAACTAATTAAACCTAACTAATCTAAGGACATCACCCACATCCATGCCCGAGGCAGGATTTGAAGCTGCGACCGCAGCAGCACCACGGTTCTGGACTGGAGCGCTTGGAACCGCTCGGCCACAGCGGTCGGCTACAGCACGTCACTACAGAGTTTACTGAAAAGCAGCAACTTGACTTCACGAATTTTGTAGATGAAATGATGCTGCAGAAAAGATTAGAGACAGCAGTCGCAAAGGAACTTAGAAGACAGAGACTCTTAAATGGGTAATGAGGCAGACAAAGGTGTGTTGCATGATAAACGATCTTGAACAACAGCAGTTTTGCGCAAGTAAAGCTTAACATTCAGGAAGCTTCAACACAGACAGTAGAACTCATAACAACCTGTCCACGAGATGAGAAGCCACTTCTTCATCACGTACGAATTCACACCAGTTCGTGAACTTCTTCAAAGGAGAGACCTTGTGGGAAACACTGCATCAACACAAGCTGTGAGGGCTGCTGATAGAATAGATGTTCTTAGTGCAGCTACGCCTGCAACGGGAGGCTTCGCGACTTGTCAGCTGTCGATCCGATGCCGTATCTGCATGGAGCTCCTGCCACGAGTATGACGTCATTTCGTCGTGTGACTAGGGCCTCCCGTCGGTTAGACCGTTCGCAGGGTGCAAGTCTTTCGATTTGATGCCACTTCGGCGACTTGCGCGTCGATGGGAATCAAACAGTGATGATTAGGACAACACCCAGTCCCTGAACGAAGAAAATCTCCGACCCAGCCGGGAATCGAACCCGGGCCCTTAGGATTGACATTCTGTCGCTCTGACCACTTTTTTCGTGTCTTCTTCCTTTTTTTTAATAATCTTTATTGAACAAACTAAAAGTGCATATATACAGGGTGTTACAAAAAGGTACGGCCAAACTTTCAGGAAACATTCCTCACACAGAAATAAAGAAAAGATGTTATGTGGACATGTATCCGGAAACGCTTAATTTCCATGTTAGAGCTCATTTTAGTTTCGTCAGTATGTACTGTACTTCCTCGATTCACCGCCAGTTGGCCCAATTGAAGGAAGGTAATGTTGACTTCGGTGCTTGTGTTGACATGCGCCTCATTGCTCTACAGTACGTAGCATCAAGCACATCAGTACGTAGCATCAACAGGTTAGTGTTCATCACGAACGTGGTTTTGCAGTCAGTGCAATGTTTACAAATGCGGAGTTGGCAGATGCCCATTTGATGTATGGATTAGCACGGGGCAATAGCCGTGGCGCGGTACGTTTGTATCGAGACAGATTTCCAGAACGAAGGTGTCCCGACAGGAAGACGTTCGAAGCAATCGATCGGCGTCTTAGGGAGCACGGAACAGTCCAGCCTATGACTCGCGACTGGGGAAGACCTAGAACGACGAGGACACCTGGAATGGACGAGGCAATTCTTCGTGCAGTTGACGATATCCCTAATGTCAGCGTCAGAGAAGTTGCTGCTGTACAAGGTAACGTTGATCACGTCACTGTATGGAGAGTGCTACGGGAGAACCAGTTGTTTCCGTACCATTTAAAGCGTATGCAGGTACTATCAGCAGCTGATTGGCCTCCACGGTTACACTTCTGCGAATGGTTCATCGAACAATGTGTCAATCCTCATTTCAGTGCAAATGTTCTCTTTACGGATGAGGCTTCATTCCAACGTGATCAAATTGTAAATTTTCACACTCAACACGTGTGGGCTGACGAGAATCCGCACGCAATTGTGCAATCACGTCATCAACACAGATTTTCTGTGAACGTTTGGGCAGGCATTGTTGGTGATGTCCTGATTGGGCCCCATGTTCTTCCACCTACGCTCAGTGGAGCACGTTATCATGATTTCATACGGGATACTCTACCTGTGCTGCTAGAACGTGCGACGGGGGGTGGATGCATGTATCCTCGCTAACGGAGGACATTTTGAACATTTTCTGTAACAAAGTGTTTGAAGTCACACTGGTACGTTCTGTGGCTGTGTGTTTCCATTCCATGATTAATGTGATTTGAAGAGAAGTAATAAAATGAGCTCTAACATGGAAAGTAAGCCCTTCCGGACACTTGTCCACATAACATTTTTTTTTTCTTTGTGTGTGAGGAATGTTTCCTGAAAGTCTGGCCGTACCTTTTTGTAACACCCTGTATACACTATGCAAGAGTTCTTCAAGGTACCATTTAAACATATACAAATGACTGTTAGTTAAACAAAAAATATTAGAAAAACATAAAATACAACAAAATATAACATATTCTGTCTTCCTTTTTTTTATTTGTTTTTAGGTCGATGCATGAGAACGTGGATAAGGGTGTTGCATCATGTGACAGGTAGGCATTGCACACCCCAACTTTGAGGGGGGTCAAGGAAGACGCTGCGGAGATAACCGGCAAAAGTTTGTCAGTAAGATGGTTTTCGGGCGAGGGTGCTATATGCGGTCACAACTTTGTACCAGAAGTCAAGGGCTGTATGCGGACCACTCTGAAAGAGGTATTCTAAAGTCTGTCCTCGAAACTAGATTAGCGTATGGTGCTTAGCAAGATGGTAGTGAAATGTCTGGGGCAGCAACAGGAAATCCGGGGTTACCGTCGTTGGCGGGGACGGAGGTAAAAGCCCACGATTCGTTGGATGAGGACGTTTCGTTTCAGGGGGCACGTAAGACGGTGCTCGTCGGTGTCTTCGAGCTGACAGTCGAGGCAGAGTGGGGAGGTGGCCAGTCCTATGCGATAAAGTCGACTATTAGTCGGGAATTTGCCATAGACTAAAACATACCAGAGTGCAGACACAGACGACGGTAAAAAGGGTGCATGCACACACCCCCAAACCGTTCGCCAGTTAATGTCAGGATGCTGTAGCACCATGGGGTCGCAAGGGTTGGACAGCATAAACAAACGATAATAATCTTTTCTACGAGGAGGACGGGTGACTGGAAGATCGGCCCGAACGTAGCTGAGTTCTATGAAACAATTGGCGACGTGGTACAATAATGGAGAAATAGGTGCCATATTGATCGGTGGATAGAAAGAAGCTGGTTGGAGGACATTTAAAAGACTGCGTGTTAAAGACGGGACCGGCCCTTTCCAGTGCCGCAACATAGTGTGGACAAAAAGTGCAGAAGATCGTGCCCGCACGTTGACGAATCCGAGGCCACCTTTTGCAGGAGGCAGTGTTAGAGTGTTGTAGCGGACTTTGAAAAATGCCCCTGCTGACACGAAATATCCAAAGGCTAATTGGATGCGGCGGCCAAGGAGTAACGACATTGGGAGTATCTGGGCGACGTGTATCATTTTAGGGGCGACATACATGTTGACATAGGACACACGTTGGAGTTGGTTTAAGATACGGTGCACTTGACCGCGGACATGGTGCCGAATCAACTGCAAAAGCCGCCGGTAAGCGAGGGCCACTGTGCGGTGTGTGGAGCTCGTAAATTCGATAGCCAAGTAACGAAGGGTGGTACTGACTGCGAGTGGGGTCGGCACCATAGCCAGGAGGTCGCGCCCAATGTGCATCATAGTCGATTTACGGACATTAAGAATGCTACCAGAAAGACGTCCATACTGGTGGATCAATTCGATGGCGTCATTGAGTTCCGTGGAGGAGCAGGTGAGAAAGAGGAGGTCGTCCCCATAAGCGCTGCAGTGAAAGGTGTAGTCACGCAAAGTGAGACCCTGCAGTCTAGAGGTAAGACCAGTGATAAGGAGCTCAAGTGCAATGGCATATAGTAAAGTAGACGTAGGGCATCCTTGACGCACAGAGCGGCGTATAGGAATCGGTCCTACAAGCCTCCCATTGACTTGTACCATCGAGACCGAGGGAAGTAGTAACAGGCGAATGGCATCGACAAAAAGTAATGGGAACCCCATACGTGTCGCCATCATGAGGAGGAGTGGGTGTCGAACGCGATCAAAGGCACTCGAGAAATCGATTGATACCAGTGCTACACGAAGGCGACAAACCGACGCCAGTGCGATGAGGTCACGGCATTCTCCTACGGCTGTTTCTAAGGTGGCCCCACAACCACGTGCAGTCTGCTCCGATGAAAGGACCGTAGGTAAGACGGTGCGTATGCGCGCTGCTAAGAGGCGTGCATAGATTTTATAGTCGGCATTCAGTAGTGTCGGGGGGCGATATGCAGAGACATGAGACCTCCCTTCGGCTTAGGCACAGGTAGAAGAATGCCAGTGACGAATTCAGGTGGGATTGGGAAGGACGGTGTAAAGAGTTCCTGAATCATTTCCGTCCAGCGAGGAAGCATTAACGTGGTGAACGCCCGGTAAAACTCCACTGGGAGACCATCTTGTCCTGGTGATTGGTTCTTGGCCCCTTTGTTGATCGCATCTGCCACCTCGTCTGCGGTTATTGCAGACATCATGGACGTTGACTCCGCTACGGTGAGGGTCCGATAAGGGGAAGGACGGAGATGATCATAAAATAGGCGATAATGTTCAGCAAAAGCAGACACCACTGCCGCCTGTGTTGTGTGGTGAACACCGTCGGAGGTCGTGATGTTGGGGACGAAAAGTCGACGTCGACGACTATGGTCGGATGCGGCATGCATTGTGGATGGGGTTTCGTCGTGGAGGAGGTCTTGTCGTCGGGAACGCACCACGACACCATGCAGTCGTGCACGTTGGAGAGAGAGGAGACGAGCTTTAGTACGTTGTCGTTCCCTATGGGTGTCAAGTGGTGGAGGGGGCGCATCGAGCTCACGAAGGACGGCGTAGTGAAAATTTGTGGTGTCTCGATGTCATACTGCTGCTTCCTTGCCACATTGCATGAAGACTTTTCTGATCGCAGGTTTGGCACATTTGAGCCCCAATGGAACGTGGATGTGTACTGCGGGAGGCGTCTTTCGCAAGACACCCATGTAGTGGCAATACGTTGTCGGCAGTGTGGATCATTAAGGAGGGAGGTATTAAGCTTCCAGTAACCTCTGCTGCGTCACACTGACTGAGGTGGCAGAGCCAGGGAGCAAATGACGGCGCAGTGGTCCGAAAATGCAAGGGGCCATCGTTCAGCTTGGGCGACTTCATTGTCAAGGAGGGCAGAGACATAAAACCGGTCCAGTGTGCTCGCAGAATGTGCTGTATAATGGGTAAAACCGGGGGTATTGCCATGAATTTTCTCCTGAACGTCCACTAGATGAAAATCTTCAATTAAGGTGAGCAGCGCCGGGCATGGCGAATGCATTTGGTCCTGCGGATGGAGGACGCAGTTGAAATCGCCTCCCATGATAAGGCTATCTATCATACCGTCCAGAAAACAGGGTCGCCACGTCATGTCCGAAGAAAGTGGACCGCTGCCGACGGTTCGTGGAGCCAGACGGAGAGTAGATATTGATGACGCGCGTGTCGAAGATGATAACAGCCATGCCCCTTCCACAGGGAAGGATTGTCGTGTCCTTGAGTGGGATTCCTTCGCGTATGAAGAAAGCCACTCCACGCCCTGATTGGTCACATGTGGGCGTGTATGAGTCGTAGCCGTAGACTGGTGGTACTGTGGCAAAGCGTACTTCATGAAGAAGGGCGACGTTGACGTCAGAGGCCCGAAGCATGTCACATAGGAGTTGCAGCTTGGGTGCAGTGCCGATCATGTTGATGTTCAGTGTGGCGAACCGGTACGTTTGTTTCAGTGGTGGTGGACGCGCATCTACCATCACCAAGGGAAGTATGAAGAGGGCACCGACAGGAAGTCCCGTCCCATCAGCTCCAGTGCCTCGCTTTTGATGTTAACAGGCAGCCTCGTCCGACGGAGGCAATTCATCCGGAGGAGGGGGCGTATCTTCCTCAATGTCGTCGGCCCATTCTACTGTGCCGTGGGGCTGTCCAATGTCCATGGGAATTGCGTCGGGGTGAGAGAGATCTGGAGTTGTCGGCCGGGAGACAGGCGTCTCAACCTGCGCACCGATCGTTACATTGTGCGTGGCGACCTCCATGGTGGTCCCGTCCTGCGAAACGTCTTGTTCATCGTGAAAGTTGTCCGCCAACCTCTGCGCGGAAATGTCGGCTGGTTGGGTGTCGTCTGCGTCGTCGCGGGTGGCGACGCTTTGAGAGCCCGTGGGTGAACGGCGACGGCGTTTGCGCCGACGTGGCGAGCGTTGTTTGCGCACGTGTTCCTCAGTGTCGGACGAGCGGCGACCTGGTTCAAAGGCGTCGGTGGGTACAATGAAATTGTCAAACAGGTGTTGTGAAGAAGTACTGGTCTCCTCAGCGTCCGGTGCGGGAGCCTGTTCGGCGGCAATGTTGTCAGGTGGGACGTCTGCACCGTCCGTAGGTGAATGGGACGGTGGGACGTGCCGATCGGAAGGACCGGGCGACGGACTGGACGAAACTGTAGACGTGGCAAGAGCCGCTGCGCAAGTGACGGGTAGGGCGGTCATTGTGGGTGTGACGGACGCTTCCGACAACGGGAACTGCGCGACACGTCGTTGAATGCATTCAGACCGTAGATGACCTTCTTTTCCGCAACCGGAACAGGTCCGAGGTTGGCCGTCGTACATTACAATGGCACGGCAGCCTCCGATACGTAGATAGGAAGACACGTGTTTCTGCAACTCGATGCGGACCTGTCTAATACCGGTTAAAACGGGATAGGTTTGAAATTGTACCCATCATTCGGCAACACGTTCCAGAACGTTGCCATAGGGACGGAGCGCCTCGATGACGACGTCTGCAGGTAGTTCGCACGGCAGTGCGAAGATCCTTATCGTCCGCGTGCCGAGACCTGCATGATCGACGGTAACGGGTCCGACGTTGCCGTCGGAATGACAGAAGCGTAGTCCACGTTTTGCCTCTTGAAGCACCTTGTCGCACGTCGCATCGTTGATCATTTTGACGTAGACGGTACTGCTAACTATGGACAAGTGGATACCAATTAGATCCGTTGGTGGTATTTTAACTTCATCGCGAATAAATCGTTCTACCTCCAGGGCCTTGGGTCGGGCGAAGTCGGAACAAAAGTTGAAACGTAATGTCTTCTTCCGATAGTTGTGCGCCATGGTGGTCTAGAAGGAAAACGGCACTTACAGCGGCCGAAGTAAACACAAACACACGGTGCGCGCCTCGCCCGCAGCGCTCTGGCGCGTGACGGCCTCGCAGCACTGCCGGCGGCAGACTGTCACCACTCAGCTATCGGGAACGGACACAAGTATGACAAAGATGGTGATGACATGATGACAGCGACACCGCACCTGCAGTAGCAGCACACACTAATGCAGCCCCGACATCATTAGATCCTTCCCCATTTCGGCGTGAAATGGAATGTAGCGACCGTGACAATTGTGATGAGTATAAAAACCGCAGAATAGTGAAGTGCTGTCAGAATCAGGTATTTCTATCAAATACCAAAAAAAAATTCTAGCATTTCGAGCCCAACTATAAAAGATACTCAATTACACAGAGACAAAATTTATAATAAATTAGAAGTTAACGTCGATAAAGTCGTTTCGAGGACACAATGTACTGCAGGTTACTCTAAGACAGGGCTTAACAACTGGCCGGTTTTGAGCGCGAGTACTCGCGTCTGCTCAGGCACGTGCTCGCGAGCAGGTGCAAGGTCGCGGAGTAGGGAGGGAGGGGAAATGCGCGCGCACGTATGAATAGGACCGCAGCGTGCCTATTGAATTCGCGCCGACTGTGTAACGTTAAAAGTACTACGATCAACTCTAACAGGCACTTCGCTGGTTAAGAATCATGTCAAGTCGCCGTTGTGTAACCCCAACCATGCTTTCGCAGTTCAACCCCCCATTGGGAGGAATTGTATCTGTTTACAGAAAAAGATGGCGTTGCAAAATGTTTAGTATGTCACAAAACGCTGAATTCTTTTAGGAAATTTAATTTGCAGCGACATTATATGTCGTACCATGCGAAAGACTACGGAAGTGGAAAATGTGATGGACCAGATCGTACACAGGAAGTTATTAAACTTAAAAGGAAGCTATCCGAAGAAGATCTGGATGACGAAGAAAAATCAACTGAGGCAGCTCTCAGAGTGAGCTACAAAATTGCTTTGTTTTTAGCAAAATCCTTGCGCCCCTTCACTGATGGCGATTTAATAAAAGATGTTTGGTAGTTGCACCGTGACATTTGTGTCCATCTCAAGTTGAACAATTTCGGATTGTACCATTATCTAACATGACCATTATGCGTCGCATACAGGACATGGCAGACGACGTCCAGAGCCAGCTTGCAAATATCTATAAAGATTTTATGGGTATTCTCTAGCTCTGGGCGAAAGTGTTGATATCACTGGAACAACGCGGCTTTCCATATTTATTAGAGGTGTTAATAGAGATCTTCAGGTGAGGGAGGAGCTACTCGATGCAGTAGCCATGAAGAACACTATAACCGGAGGTGATATTTTAAGTAGTGTTGAAGAAAGTGTTGAAAATATAGGATTGTCGTGGAATTCTTTAGTTTCAGTGTCTACATACGGTGCACCAGCGATGACAGGGAAAAAAATTAGGTTTCGTTGCGCTGTTGAAGGAGAAAATTCAAAAACTGACCGTGCCGAATGAAATAAGTGGCGTTCACTGTGTGATCCACCAGAAAAACTTACGTGCAAAGATTATCACTCTAAAAAATGTGATGAGTGTTGTTGTTCGTACAACCAATTATATAAGGAATATGGCTACGAAGTCTTTCGCGACGTATTTCTTGAGTAAAAATTTCTCGGTGTACATGCCGCGTCAAATCAGGATAAATCTCCAAGCTCTCGACCAGTTTTAGCCCTGACGACGACCATGGAGGTAGTGGTCGAAAGCTTGGAGATTTATCCTGATTTGACGCGGCATGTACACAGAGAAATTTTTACTCAATTATATAAGGAAGCATGGGCTACAACACAGGCAAATTATATGCTTTCTTGAGGATGTAGAAAGCCAGTATGGTAGCCTGCCTTATAACAGCGAGGACTGCTGGCTTAGTCGTGGCGAATTATTAAATCGATTTTTTTTCCTATTAGATGAGATAAATATGTTCATGGAAATAAATAACATGTGTGTTCCTGAATTGAAAGAGCCTTCATGGAAATGTGATCTCGCGTTCTTAGCAGATTTAACTAGCCATCTGAATGCTTTGAACATTTCACTACAAGGTAAAGATCTGCTAATTACTCATTTCATAGATCGAATACGAGCTTTTAAAATGAAATTGGCACTTTGGGTGAGTCAGCTGGAAACAGGAAATCTAGCTCATTTTCCTAAATTATCATCCATGCAAGATGTTCACAAAGACTGTGAACGTTATTCACATAGTTTAGTTGCCCTTAAGGAAGAATTTGATCAACGCTTTCAATATCTGACTGCACTAGACAGTGATTCTGATCTGTTCTCCTCTCCATATTCAGCGAATATTGAAGAGATTCGTCCTGAGCTGCAGCAAGAAATTATTGACCTGCAGTGTGACAGAGAATACAGAGACATATTTCAGAACAAGAAAAACATTTTGGAATTCTACAGACACTTCCCTCAGGATAGATTTCCTCGTTTGCACAAACTGGCGGCTACAATAATATCAATGTTCGGTTCCACGTATATTTGTGAACAACTGTTCTCTGCAATGAAATGTAACAAGACGCTCCTGAGAAACGCATTGTCTGATCGAAATTTAAACTGCACGCTGCGCCTACGATGCACAAGAACAATTACTCCGAACATAGACGCAATTGTGAAGGGCAAAAAGTACAAGATAACAGAGAATCCCACACATCAGTGACACCTTTTATTGTGTAACAGTTCACAAATTAATACGAATGTAGAGGCATACACTAAGCCAATAAAATTATGTGGCACTTGTACATTCTCCTTTATTTGTTTCACTTGTCACAGTAATAATTCGTGAGTGATATCCCTGCAGGTGGCGCGGATTTACATTGACTGACGGCAGCTGTTGTGTGCCCCACGTGACTCTCCCCACTCTCCGCTCTGGTCCGGTAGTGGGGGGTAGCGTGCTCGCGCTGCTCCGTACTCGCGCCTTGCTGGTCACAGCTTGCTCCGCGAGCACGTATGTTGTGAAGCCCTGCTCTAGGATATGTTATGAGCGTTGGGTATCATAAAGTGAAATCTGTTACGTATTCTACACCCAGAGCATTAGACAGGTTTCTTTTGAGAGTAGCCGGCCGGAGGCTACAATCTCGAACCGCACGACCGCTACGGTTGCAGGTTCGAATCCTGCCTCGGCCACGGATGTGTGTGATGTCATTAGGTAGGTTAGGTTTAAGTAGTTCTAGGGGACTGATGACCTCAGAAGTTAAGTCCCATAGTGCTCAGAGCCATTTGAACCTCTATTATTTTTTTTTTTTTTTTTTTTTTTTTTTTTTTTGGGTAAATAATTTGCCGGCAGAGTTTAAACCATTATGTGACCTCCTTTTGCAGGCGTTCACGAGAATAAATGTACCATTCGATAATGACGATTTATACGTGGATTTTGTAAAAGCATATGGACGCGTTTCCTTTGACCCAGCCGTCCCCACTCCCAGGTGCGTAAAAGGATAAAGATACTACAGATAAATGCTCCGCGAAGTAAACTGGCAACGGCTGAAACACACAAACTGATAGACGATCTGAGTGTTGATGTAGCCTCTTTGCAAGAACCATGCTATAGAAACAATAGGCTCCCACATTTTCTTGCTGATATGTTAACAGTTACGAGCCACAATTACACTGTCTGCCTTTGTGACTACAAGTAGATAATTCGCTGTTGTAGGACGTACGTTGTCTTTGTACTTCTTTCAGTGATAGTAGGATCGTTTATTTAACTTGGTATCATATTATGTTTTTTGCCTGTTTTCAATTCTGTGGAATATTACCGATGCTGAAAGGAAGTGTCCGCGTAAACCTGAATTTTATTTGATAAGCAAATTCCAACTGTGTGCCGGTTCTCTATAGTGTATGAGAATATAAGTTTAGCTGACTATTGGAACGAACTTTTTGCCCTGCATTGGTGATGGAAGACAGTGAGGCTCTGTTAGCTTTCGTAACACAACAGCATGATGGGCACGGAAAAAAAAGCTACAGGAGTGCCCAGCAACACATTCCTGTGAGGCCTACGTCGTAGGTCGTGAGCCTATGGAGAAACAGATCTTTCCGCTAAATTTTTGGGAGAGGCGTTTTGTTGGCCCGTCAGACCTCCTCGGGAGAGGTTTCTAGGAGCTTTTGGTAGTTTTCTCTCTCCAGAAATAAGGTGTATTCCTACCCGCTCTTCTCGGAGTTTGGTCTATACCGTAGCGCAGAAAATCGTGACGGGGGCTGGTTGTTGAGTGACTGCGGAAAAACTTGGGTAAGGTGCCTTCTTTGTTGCTGGAGTATAGGCAGATACTGTAGCTTCAGGTGTACGAGCAGGATAGTCGTGATAGCTTTGGCGGCGCTGAAAGGGCAGTCAGATATTGGTGTAATTGTATCAAGTTCAGTCAGATTGCAATGGGAAGTTAGAGAGATCATGAAGATTAATTTCGTTGCTGGGTATGATCAGGTGTAAAGGCTGGGAGTAACTAGGAATCAATTAAATCCTTATGTTCTCAGATAAACTGTGGGCGCTGCACAGATCAATCTCAATCTTGTCAAATGCAGCAGATGAGTGAATGGAGACTGCAGAGGTTGCTCCCGTACGGGGCTGCTCCAGCCGGCATGCTGAAATGGTAACAAACATGTAATTGTAAGCGTGGTTAGCATGAGTTGTGGACCCTGGAGTAATTGATAGCTTCATCAGTATTTCATCCTCCTCCTTTTGATGAACGGTCAAATTGTGAGACAATTCAGAATCATTGTTTCAGTTCACATGGGTGTCCAATTTGTTGTTTCAGAAAGACATTTTTCCGAAACAGCCCATCTTGTTACTCAAAAATGTTCAAATGTGTGTGAAATCTTATGGGACTTAACTGCTAAGGTCATCAGTCCCTAAGCTTACACACTACTTAACCTAAATTATCCTAAGGACATACACATACACCCATGCCCGAGGGAGGACTCGAACCTACGCCGGGACCAGCCGCACAGTCCAGGACTGCAGCGCCAAGACCGCTCGGCTAATCCCGCGCGGCCATCTTGTTACTAACTACCAAAGCTTTACTTAGTGGAACTCTAACTTGGCTCTCTCCGTTTGTCTCGTACGTGCTCTGTAGTGTTCTTCGCTAAAGCAAGTGGCCACTTTCGTTTCCCATAGATTTCTTTAACGGAGCCTGTCTGGGCTTGCATGATTAACATCCTCTCCAATGCAGTATCCGTCTTCTCACTGCGCAGAGCACACTCCACGCTGATCTTTCTCCCACTTAATTTTCACTCAGTTGCTAATGCGTATGGGACAGTTAGATAAATTAAGTTTCCATTCTTTTGTTGTCAAATTCCTTGTCAGTTGGTCAATATAATGTTAATAAATATTGTAGTTCACAATGCTTCTTTAAAATTACCAGTTTCCCCATCCGACGTAGCTGTAGTCGGTAGCACAAATCAGAAATGTACCAACTGTATGCGAAGATCTGGTACTCGTCAGCCTAAGGCTGTACCGTGTTAGCGTTGCCTAGTGGGGGCTCATATTAAGATCTCTCTCTTAAATTCAGGGCTTAAATGATTCATTTTTCTGTAGATAAAACCCAGTATGGCCATTGCACTTATAGTTGACTAACGAGTCAAAACTATAACAAAAAAGGTTGGGATATGTGATGAGGGACGACGCTGATACTCTCGTATAGACCAGAGAGGTCAGCTGGCAACTATTCACAATTATTGTCGATTGTAGCCGCCAGACATCTCCCACGATTTGTGCCACCATTAATCATAATATATAACGAAGTACCTGTAACTGTGACTAAGGTGGCACAGTTATGCGACGATCACATGGTCAGTTTATAAGTGAAGGCTGCGTGACAAAGTGGGTTGACGTAAGCATATATTTGCAGTATTCTCATCCAGTCCTACCTTGTGCACAGTAGATGAACTCGGGACAGTAACACTATATGAAGAGGTCCATGCCTCTTTGTGGCAACAGACGTGAATGCAGAATCCTCTATGTGGCACACTACGGGGACTGATGAACAAGGTGAGATACTAGAGGACGCAATACAGGAACTGGACTTCATTGTTCTAAATCTAGAAGGCCAAACGAGAACACTCGAGAGACGAACGGGTGTAGCCAGATCATCAGATTCTATCGACATATATATCCATCTTCACTTTGGAGAAGATGGCGAAACTATCTTGCTTTATAGTTGGTGGCTGTAATGTGGGCGACAGCTGAGGACACAGCACCCCTCATCCCTACAAAGGACGGCACAAAGGCGTCACCGAGAAGTGCCTCCCAGGGAAGGGAGTCATCTGGCGTGGGACAGTGGGACAGAGGCGAGGGTGCGACTGTCGTCCAGAAGGATGCTGGGGGAATTGCATAACAGGCGACCGGTGTGGGGACATAAGGCTTGCCATGTGGCGTTGACACAGGCAGGAGAGGAGGATGGCTGCAGGGTGTCAGTGGCCGGTGGCGGCTGCTGGCATGCGAGAGTAATTATGGGGCTAGCCAGGTACCAACAGTTAAAGAGGACATGATGGCAGCTGGGTCCTGATGTGACATTGCCAGCTAAATGTCCTGGGAGGTCGTTGGACGCCTCGCCTCCAGCGGTAGGATCGTCCCAGGGCGTTGAGCCACCCAGGGAAGGCAGGGCAGCCATGACTGCGGACTTCAGGAAGCAAGTGCATGCAGAATCTGGCACAACCAGTAGGGAGGGAGGGGGGGGGGGGAGGCAGCTGAGGGCAGACAGCGAGGCAAATGAGGCAAGGAGTAGGCTTGGAAAACAGATAGACATGCTTTATCTTCATCAAAATGGGTGACTCGGCTGCAGTAAGCATGACCTGGTGAGGCCAAACTTGGGGGGGGGGGGGGGGGGGAGTTTCCACAACTGGTTTACTGGAGTGTTGGGTAATTCGTGGAGGGTACCCTGAGGAGTAGAGGCAAGCACTCTGCAAAGACAAAGTTGTGGGATGAATGTATGCAACAGACAAAGGATGGCGGCACCAAATGGAACAATGTTGGGTCAGTGAAAACGACAGGGGACAGTGTCGAAAGGGGTGGGTACATACGAGCCAGTGATGTGAGAGATGGTGACGTGCAGGGTTTTGAGTGGCAGTGAGGATGGCGCCTGTGGTACTGTGACCTAAGGAGACACCAAGACCAGTGACGAGGGTACCAGCAGTGTTGCAATCGGGAGAAGTTCTGGGTCTGGTGGTGAGGGTGCCAGCAGCACTGGAACCTGAAGAAGCACCAGGGGTGGTGGCAGGGATGCCTGCAGGGCAAAAGGCAGCGTGGGAATGGTTGGTGTGGGGATTGAGGCATGATAGATTGAGATGCTGGAATGGGGGGGACACTGGAGCAGTAGGAGCCAGAGGAGTCATCATCCAAGCCAGTGGCAGAGGAGCTGGTAGGGCCTGAGGTGCTGGGGTAAGGGGTGCAGGTGCAGGGCCATAAATGTAGCACTGGAGGCAAGTGTGCTACTGGAGGCTGATGGGCCTGAGGTGTCCAGGAGATAAATGTTGAGAAGAACAGAAATTTGAGAGAGGCAGCCCAGTCCAGCAAAGAAGGTAGGACAGGAATCCAATGCAGTGTCGAATTCAAGAGGGAGTGCAGCAGCATAGCTGAGTTGTGGACAGGGGTAGTGATCGAACAGGTGAGGTATTGTCAGAGGTCAGTGCTGTGCAGGAAATGTCATGCATGATGCAGACATTGTGTTGTCACGTTGGTAGCACATGGGGGCAGTGTTGAAAATCAACACAGTCAAACAGGGGATGTCCTGAGTGAGATGGTGTAACTTCTAGCCACTTAACTGGACAGTTTTGGCGAGAAAGTAACCCACTTGCTGGCGCTGAACTCCGACAAATGACACTGGGAGAAAATCGATGTCGAAATCACAGAATGGGACTGGAACTCGCACAGTCACAGACTGACTAGGAACCTGCTGTGTGGCATCTTATAAAGCCATCTGGCGGAGGAATGTTGGAAACCTGTGCTTTTACCACGTGGTCCACCGAGGCGAGCTAGCGCTGGCAACAGTGATGATGTGGTGCCCTAATATACCATAGAGTGGCTCTCACAGACAAGATGAGCTGTAGTTGCCCTTGAAAGGGTGATAACCCACCGCTCTCTGTTGTGTAATAGGTCTCTCTCTCTCTCTCTCTCTCTCTCTCTCTCTCTCTCTCTCTCTCTCTCTCTCTCTCTCTCTCTCGCTCGCGCGCGCGCACACACACACACACACACACACACACACACACACCATTCAAGAGGTACTGTTGGATGCTTGGACTTAAGACGTCCCTTCTGATTTGTTTAGAAGCTTGAACAACCGTTGTCTGCTGGCAGTAACACCATTTTTCATTTTTTATCTAGTTTGGTAAGGTGATCACATATATAAATCTTGAAGCTCTTGTAGGTGAATTCATCATAATTGACTTACATCCTGAAGCACTGAAAAGTATATGGAATGGTAAAGTATCTGGACAGACATGACAGCACTGTTGGTTCAGGTACTTCATGGATCAACAGTGGCTCGATAACAACTGGGGAACAGAACCCCATGTGAAGAAATGACGTACCATGCAAGTCAATCTATAGGATGCAGAACGTCGTAAACCACATAGAGATCTGGAAGGGAATAAACTCGGCACACAACTGGCATAGGTGGCTGATGACTGAGCAACAACACCCGGCATGAGGCACAAGACAAGTTCCACAGTGGTTGATCTCAGTGTAAGCACTAGCCCTCTCAACTTACTGTGCCCTGCAGGTAAACACTTTTGTGAGTGGCTCTGCCTATTCTATGCATTACATGCACCACCCTCAGTGGCAGGTTTCCACTCTTTTACTGCAGTAGCAGCTACATCATTGAATGAATGAGCCAAGATCACAAAGAACATGGTGACTCCTGAGTTGCTTTGCGATTCAGTCAATGGGCATCCTGGAGTGGTTGAGGAGCAGTGAGTGGTAACCAGGAGCTAGTTTACCTGTGATCTGAGCCGGCTGCTGTGGCGGAGCGGTTCTAGGTGCTTCAGTCCGGAACCGCGCTGCTGTTACAGTCGCAGGTTCGAATCCTGCCTCGGGCATGGATGTGTGTGCTGTCCTTAGGTTAGTTAGGTTTAAGTAGTTCGAAGTCTAGGGGACTGATGACCTCCGATGTGAAGTCCCATATCGCTTAGAGTCATTTGAACCATTTGATTTTACCTATGATCTGCTCCATGCTGCCCAGAGCGATAGGTGACAGAGTGCTAGGTCACCAGTTCACCCGCTCTCACGAGTCAGTTCCTTGTACTTCACTCATTCCTAGCCGCGCGGGATTGGCCGAGCGGTCTCGGGCGCTGCAGTCATGGACTGTGCAGCTGGTCCCGGCGGAGGTGCAGAGGTTCGAGTCCTCGCTCGGGCGTGTGTGTGTGTGTGGGGGGGGGGGGGGAGGAGGAGGGGGGGTGTTTTTGTCCTTAGGATAATTTAGGTAAGTAGTGTGTAAGCTTAGGGACTGATGACCTTAGCAGTTAAGTCCCATAAGATTTCACACACATTACATTACTCATTCCTAAGCGGTTCGCCAAGCATATCAGCTTTGCCAACCATAGTATTTTGCAACGAAACTTCGAACTGGCCAGTGCAGCATCTGCTTCCAAGCTGTTCTTTCAAAACAAGAGCAAGTGACCTCCCTTTGCTTTCTGCTCGTAACACTAAAGTACAGACATAAACATCATATATAACGTATTTTACTATTGCATATTCTCTGCCACAGTGACTATTTCAGCATGCCGGCCGCTGTGGCCGAGCGGTTCTAGGCGCTACAGTCCGGAACCGCGCGACCGCTACGGTCGCAGGTTCGAATTCTGCCTCGGGCATGGATGTGTGTGATGTCCTTAGGTTAGTTAGGTTTAAGTAGTTCTAAGTTCTAGGGGACTGATGACCTCAAATGTTAAGTCCCATAGTGCTCAGAGCCATTTCAGCATGTTGAATGGGAAACCAGTGCAGCAGCCTACCCTAGAGTATTCGTTCTTCTCAAAGACGTCATTGCAGAAACATTCAAGTCCAAAGAGCTACTTCACCTTTTTTCCAAATCACTGATCATTTACTCAGTAGAACGATCTAGCTCTCGTAATTAGTTCAGGAGTGGATCGTCTATCTCTACAAGGTACGCAATGACCAGTATTTCCTAAGTTATACTTAATACAGTCTTTGATGAATGATGGGCTGGATAATAGAAAATGTCGAAAAATTAGTGAGCAGTTTAATGTCAAGGAGTAATTCTCAACAAGGCTTAATAATTATGCTAACCTGAGTGCATCTATCCGTCTTAAGCAGCAGCTGAGAAGTTGGCGTAAATAAAAATAATTACAGGGTTCCGAAAGAAGTGACTGCTGGATTCCAGTATCGCGCCAGTAAATGTAAAGCAACTGAAACCATAAATTAACTTATGATAAATGACACAATGTACATCTGTCGAACATTGTAACACGTTTGAAGTAGTAGACAACATTAGTGAGGAGAATGAGAACTATAGGGTTAAAAAGGCAGATTGAGGAGATTGTTGTTAACGTAGTAGGTCAATACCAACTGGACTGACACATGAATATACATAAAAAAGTAGAGAATAATTTGTAACACAATGAAGTAAAATAATTGAAGTAGCTTATATAAAAAATACAGTGTCAAAGTACAAAGTTGTGAATATTTATAAATCTCGAGAATTCACTTAATCTCTCCCAGTTCAGATATATCGGCTACAATTCTTTTTCCTTCCGCTGTCTTTACCACGATCCTGGCGTTCTGAGTCCATACATTTTGTTATCAAAACTGTGGTACACCGACATTCAACAGTCCTAGACTTTTGCGCGTGAGATATTCCCTGATGGTGATTCCAGATTTGGCGAGTTTCTTATTCTGTCCAAACATTTCTACTCTTCTTCCGTTAGGGCAAAATTGAATTATTATGGACCTGCTTTGGTAGCCTGAGTCCTACACGATGGCTACTATCGATAGTAGCCACGTTAATCTGCATGTTAAGTTTCTCATGCGCGATAGTTATGAACAAATCATCGTAGTTATCACGATCGATGTCCGCCACCCTGAACATGTGCAAGCTGTCAGTTATCTGGTTCAATGGCTCTGAGCACTATGGGACTCAACTTCTGAGGTCATCAGTCCCCTAGAACTTAGAACTACTTAAACGTAACTAACCTAAGGACATCACTCACATCCATGCCCGAGGCAGGATTCGAACCTGCGACCGTAGCGGTCGCGCGGTTCCAGACTGTAGCGCCTAGAACAGATAGGCCATTCCGGCCGGCTGTCCCTTATCTGGTATTGCTCTTTGCTCTACTAGTTCGTCAGTGGCCGCGGACAGTTTATTCTTTAGACCGGCAGAGGTTTTTTTTTTTTTTTTTCCAGCTGAAGACTTCATTAGACATTCGATGTGGCACTACTGTGTCCGATAATCTCTAGTATTTTGTACATGAAAGGTGCCGTCACAGAGGCCGTAACTGAATGTACAGTGAGATATAGCGTGTCGCTGCTGCCCAGCGTCGCACTTAACCTGGAACAGAACCAGCTCCGCGACGTCTGGTGGGGAGGCTTAAAGTTACGTTGTGCAAGACGCGACAGTTGGCTGCGACTGCGACGCTGCCCCCTCCTTTTTCCCCACCCTGGCAGACGGCGACACGGCCGCAACACGACTGGAGTCGTCGCCGTTTCCCAAGCTCCGGTCGGCGGCGGCGGATTCAAATACATAAGAAAAATAAGAATTCCGATTTTCTTGCTGTAAAAAATACTGTATGTTAATGCAACAAAGTTACATCGGCTCCCAGAGTTAGTTTTTCGATACAGATTCTCCTTTTACATTAAAAAATTGAAAAGTATCTCTTCCGGTTTTGCGTGTTTTTTTCGCTGTATATTACTTCTCTATCAATTGTGAGGAAAGTAAAAGGCACAAAAAATTGATGTTTGCGTATCTTACAGTTTCACATCACAGCTTGATAATGAGGTGTCTATTTTTCCGATATTCGTCACAGTTATCCGGATACTTAATTTACAAGTAACCTACTGCATAAAATTTGAATTGTGTACAGTGAAAAATGTGGTCGCTGGCTACTTTACGTATGGTTCACGTTAGGTCATACATCGTTGCCGATGAAAAGAAGCTAACATATCGAAATTATTTTTTAAGTTGAGATCAGATTGATATCGATCTCCGTTTCCGAGATTTGGGCTCATATATCTCCGGGAGCGTCGCGACTAGCCGCCAGTTCTGTCGACGCGCAACGAGAATCGTGTGGTCATCACACGATAGAGAATGCATTTGTTGCATTTGTTTTGTTTCGCTGACACATTTGGACCTAATGAAACCATTTTATGTCATATTCCTCCGGTATGAGTTACTAATATTTCTCCATATGCTCTTGACAATTTCATTTAAAATGCCACGAAACGTAGGTTTCTTAAAGCCAAGTGATCAAGCAGAACCCATTTTCTTGGTTTTGCTGAGGCATCTGAACCTGTTCCAAGCTTTCTTTCTCGTTTATTTCTCTGATACGAGTCCCGAATATTCCTCCATCTGTTTTTGCACATTTCACCTAAAATTCCAATGAAAGATAAGTTTATTAACAATAAGCGCACGCTAGCTTCATTGCATTGTTTCAAGTTCTTGACAACAAGATAGGGTTACACCTTAAACATCTCTAGAATTTTGATTCTGAACGTCTACAGTATACACTGGCAGAAATGTGGAAGAAATAATGTCCGTGCTTGTTCACAAAATTTCCCCAAATTATACTTGTCAGTTTCTCCCATGCAGAAACTTTTGGAACAAGCTAAGGCAACTTTCATAGCCGACTGAATCTTTATTCCCATCGAAATGAACTTCCATATTCTTGTATTCTGACAGCATACATCGTTATGGATGACATCAACATTTAATCTTGCCAAGCTGCACTCAAAAGATGACTCCAGGATTTACAAAAGACGAATTTCAATTGTGAACTGTGTCAGACCAGAAGGGCCTTGTAAAACAGTAGTGCACTTTTGGCACAAGTTTTTTGAGCACCATCTTCTACCAATGAATTGAAGTGAATGTGACAAATTACTTATTGCAGCATACTGTTTGCGCAATCTGTTGAGAAACGCTTTCCTCAAAAACGAACATCTATTGATTACAGAAAGCTGTACAACAATCTGGCGGTGGTTTTTCACAACTAGAAGGTATCATCAAGACACCAATCTACCGTTTACTTTCAAAGTGAAGGTATTGTAAAATGTAACTTTCTCGTTGTACTTTAGATTGTTCATTTTGTAATGTATTTGCCGTTTTCAATTTTTATCGTCACAAAAAAGAGTAATGCGAAAATTGACCTTCAGGTTCATTTTCATCATTCTAATTCTACATCTGCATGGATTATACTGATTTTCATAACAGGCCTGAAAAATTTGCATTAATGGGAAAATATTATATATTTCACTCACCTGCCAGTTTCAACTGTGCACCAATTTCTTCCCAAATTCTGTCTCTGAACATAGTGTCTCTATATTTAGGGTTCTTCATATCGTAAAGGCAAGGCTGTTGCGACACCAGCTTACAGAGCATCACATCCTGTGAGTGGCTCATTTCAGTTTTCCTTGACTGGCTCGACATCTTTCTCGCAGCCGTACGTCTTTGTGTCGTGCGACTTCCGTCGCAACACTGCTCACTGGTGCAGTGCTGCGACAGCTGCCGCAACAGTCGCGCGTCGCATCCCAAACTCGAACTGCGCATGCGCCAGCGGACAACTTCTGACGTCACGTAGCGACCCGTCGCAGTCGCTAGTATGCGTCGCGTCTTGGACAACGTACCTTTAAGGTACGTTGTCCAAGACGCGACGCACACTAGCGACTGCGACGGGTCGCTATGTGACGTCAGAAGTTGCCTGCTGGCGCATGCGCAGTTCGAGTTTGGGATGCGACGCGCGACTGTTACGACAGCTGCCGCAGCAGTGCACCAGTGAGCAGTGTTGCGAGGGAAGTCGCACGACACAAAGACGTACGGCTGCGAGAAAGATATCGAGCCAGTCAAGGAAAACTGAAATGAGCCACTCACAGGATGTGATGCTCTGTGAGCTGGTCTCGCAACATCCTTGCCTTTACGATTTGAAGAACCCTAAATATAGAGACACTATGTTCAGAGACAGAATTTGGGAAGAAATTGGTGCACAGTTGAAACTGGCAGGTGAGTGAAATATATAATATTTTCCCATTAATGCAATTTTTTCAGGCCTGTTATGAAAATCAGTATAATCCATGCAGATGTAGAATTAGAATGATGAAAATGGACTTGAAGGTCAATTTTCGCATTACTCTTTTTTGTGACAATAAAAATTGAAAACGGCAAGTACATTATAAAATGAACAATCTAAAGTACAACGAGAAAGTTACGTTTTACAATACCTCCACCTTGAAAGTAAACGGTAAATTGGTGTCTTGATGATACCTTCTAGTTGTGAAAAACCACCACCAGATTGTTGTACCGCTTTCTGTAATCAATAGATGTTCGTTTTTGAGGAAGGCGTTTCTCAACAGATTGTGCAAACAGTATGCTGCAATAATTAATTTGTCACATTCACTTCAATTCATTGGTAGAAGATGGTGCTCAAAAAACTTGTGCCAAAAGTGCACTACTGTTTTACAAGGCCCTTCTGGTCTGACTCAGTTCACAATTGAAATTCGTCTTTTGTAAGTCCTGGAGTCATCTTTTGAGTGCAGCTTGGCAAGATTAAATGTTGATGTCATCCATAACGATGTATACTGTCAGAATACAAGAATATGGAACTTCATTTCGATGGGAATAAAGATTCAGTCGGCTATGAAAGTTGCCTTAGCTTGTTCCAAAAGTTTCTGCATGGGAGAAACTGACAAGTATAATTTGGGGAAATTTTGTGAACAAGCACGGACATTATTTCTTCCACATTTCTGCCAGTGTATACTGTAGACGTTCAGAATCAAAATCCTAGAGATGTTTAAGGTGTAACCCTATCTTGTTGTCAAGAACTTGAAACAATGCAATGAAGCTAGCGTGCGCTTATTATTAATAAACTTATCTTTCATTGGAATTTTAGGAGAAATGTGCAAAAACAGATGGAGGAATATTCGGGACTCGTATCAGAGAAATAAACGAGAAAGAAAGCTTGGAACAGGTTCAGATGCCTCAGCAAAACCAAGAAAATGGGTTCTGCTTGATCACTTGGCTTTAAGAAACCTACGTTTCGTGGCATTTTAAATGAAATTGTCAAGAGCATATGGAGAAATATTAGTAACTCATACCGGAGGAATATGACATAAAATGGTTTCATTAGGTCCAAATGTGTCAGCGAAACAAAACAAATGCATTCTCTATCGTGTGATGACCACACGATTCTCGTTGCGCGTCGACAGAACTGGCGGCTAGTCGCGACGCTCCCGGAGATATATGAGCCCAAATCTCGGAAACGGAGATCGATATTAATCTGATCTCAACTTTAAAAATAATTTCGATATGTTAGCTTCTTTTCATCGGCAACGATGTATGACCTAACGTGAACCATACGTAAAGTAGCCAGCGACCACATTTTTCACTGTACACAATTCAAATTTTATGCAGTAGGTTACTTGCAAATTAAGTATCGGGATAACTGTGACGAATATCGGAAAAATAGTCACCTCATTATCAAGCTGTGATGTGAAACTGTAAGATACGCAAACATCAATTTTTTGTGCCTTTTACTTTCCTCACAATTGATTGAGAAGTAATATACAGCGAAAAAAACACGCAAAACCGGAAGAGATACTTTTCAATTTTTTAAAGTAAAAGGAGAATCTATATCGAAAAACTAACTCTGGGAGCCGATGTAACTTTGTTGCATTAACATACAGTATTTTTTACAGCAAGAAAATCGGAATTCTTATTTTTCTTATGTATTTGAATCCGCCGCCGCCGACCGGAGCTTGGGAAACGGCGACGACTCCAGTCGTGTTGCGGCCGTGTCGCCGTCTGCCAGGGTGGGGAAAGAGGAGGGGGCAGCGTCGCAGTCGCAGCCAACTGTCGCGTCTTGCACACTGTAATTTACCTGACGCCCTGCACTGCTTGCGTCGTCCCCGCGACTCTTGCTGCTGCCGCCTGTTGGTTTCCCCATTACAATTGAGGATCGGCGGAACAAAAACCGATAAATCTGCATTTGCTGTTAATACATAAAGTAACAAATAGTGATCTCTAAATGGCTCCACATGCTATAAAAAGAAGAAACACACCATAAAACACCTGATGTCGCGTTGTGCTGAAAATTACTTTGTGGCAGCATGTATTATTACTCCCGTATCTCCCCCCTACAGCTAAAACACGCGAATGAGCAAAGGTGGATGTACTGGGTTTTGTTCCGGCGCTCCTCAATTCATATGCCACATCTACAAAAAGTAGAGTATGTAGCTTTGTGATTCTCTTGATTTTAATGAAGTCGTGTGGCACTTATCTCCACTCTTCCATGATTTTATTCGTATAAGTAATAAACAGGAGTGCTCAAACGCCGCATCCTTGTCGTACTCCTCCATATATTCTGCTTCACTCTGATAATTTGGCATGTTTCTTGACAAAAACTAAATTTTTTTCTGTCAATTTTGTGTAGATTATCGATAAGTCGCTGGTGAACATGATCATCTTTCGGAACCGTGTAATAATTGTTTTATGTTGATTACGTCAAAAGGTTTTTGAAGTCTACAGTGGCATTGTGTGTTTCTAGATTGAATTCGCTGTGCTTTATTATTAGTACGACGGCGTGCTAGAAAGTAATGCTTCCTAATTTTTTGTTTTGTTCTCGTTATCGATTGAGATATTGAATGTCATGCGTATTACTCGGTTGACTTTCCTGCTTCGCTAACGTAACTTGCAACCCCTGCCGCTAAAGGGCTCTCAATTGTAGCGTGTAACATAACGGTATGTAACATAGCTATTTCGTTGCCTGAGAAACAGCGTACTGTAATTGAGTTCCCAATTCTAAGGGTTCTTCGACAGGTGGAGCACTCTGTCCTTCAACACGACAATACCAGACCACACACAAGCGCTGTAACATCTGCAACAGTCCGTCACCTTGGGGTCACTGTCATCGATCATACTCATTATAGTCCCGGCTTGGCCCCCTCCATTTTTTATCTGTTCCCAAAAGTTTATGAACGCTTTCGATGACTTCACTTTGGTAGGGATGAAGCGGTGCAGGTAGAGGTAAGGTTGTGGCTCAGTCAACAAAGTCAAACTTTCTACTGTGACGGTATCAACAAATTGGTATCTCGTTGGGAGAAATGTGTTCACTGCCAGGGTGGCTATGTTGAGAAATAAATATGTAGACACGAAGAATGGAAATATAAAATGTTAATAACGTTTGGTTTATTTAAAATACTTCAAGGCTTTTCACATAAAATATTCGGACGCAATACTTTCTAGCGCGCTCTCGTAATTTCAGTGAAAAGTAGCCATCAGAACATGATGATCCTTTTCGAAAGCTGTCTTGCTCCTAGCCTAGGATGAGTTTGAGTCTGTAAAATTTGTTTTTGGTGATCTAGGCAAAAATTTTATATGTCGAGTTCAATGAGATTATTCCTCGGTCGTTATCTTTTGCAGATAGGTGTGACAACTGATCTAGTCCGGCTCTCAGGTATATCATCTCCTGATCATATCATATTTAAGAAGTTTAAGACTCTGTATATAAATGACTTACTTGCACATTTAAACAGCTCTATACTGATAAAGTCTTCTCCTGGGTCTTTATTTTTTTATTTTAATCAAATCTAAATCCACATCACACTCCACAAGCCACGTAATGTTACGTGGCGGAGAGTACTTCTTCTGCCACTAACCGATCCCCCCCCCCCCCCCCCCTCCGGGTGACATCGCTGTTGCAGAAACAACGAAAAAAACAGGCCAAATTTAAAAGAACGCAAAATCTCAAAGATTGGCAAAGTTTTGCAGAATTTTAATAATTTCCACAACGAAACTCTGTCTCTGAATCTGGCAGAAGACCCAGAGTGTTCGGGTCATACATAAAGCACACGAGTGGCAAGACGCAATCAATACCTTCACTGTGCGATAACAATAGTGAAGTCACTGATGTCAGTGCCACTAAAGCAGAGTTATTAAACATTGTTTTCCGAAACTCCTTCACCAAAGAAGACGAAGTAAATATTCCTGAATTCCAGTCAAGGACAACTGCCAAGATGAGAAATGTAGAAGTAGATACCCTCGGTGTGGCAAAGCAGCTTAAAGCATTTAATAAAGGCAAGGCCTCCGGTCCAGATTGTATACCAGCCAAGTTCCTTTCAAAGTATGCTGATACAATAGCTCCATATTTAGCAATTACATACAACCGCTCGCTCACAGAAAGATCCGTACCTAAATACTGGAAAATTGCTTAAGTCACACCAGTACCCAAAAAGGGAAATAGTGATACGGGACTGTAATTCAACGGATTACTACTAACATCGATTTGTAGTAGGGTTTTGGAATATGTACTTTATTCGAACATTATGAAGTACCTCGAAGAAAACATTTATTGTCACATAGTCAGCACGGATTCAGAAAATATCGTTCTCGTGAAACACAACTAGCTCCTTATATTCATGAAGTAATAAGTGCTATCGACGGGGGATGTCAAATTGATTCCATATTTTTAGATTTCAGAAAGCTTTCGACACCGTTCCTTAGAAGCATCTTCTAACCAAACTGTATTCCTATGGAATATTGCCTCAGTTGTGCGGCTGGATTCGTGATTTCCTGTCAGAAAGCTCACAGTTCGTAGTAATAGGCGGAAAATCTTCGAGTAAAACAGAAGTAACATCCGGCGTTCAACAAGGAAGTGTTATAGGACCTCTATTGTTCCTGATCTCCCGGGTGATCAAAAAGTCAGTATAAATTTGAAAACTGAATAAACCACGGAATAATGTAGATGTAGAGGTAAAAATTGACACACATGCTTGGAATGACATGGGGCTTTACTAGAACAAAAAAAGTTCACAAAATGTCCGACAGATGGCGCTCGACAGCAAAACGTCAGTGACTGCGTATGACAATCGTGTATAAAAGGAGCTGTAATGAGAGAGAGAATCAGATGCGCCAACAGTCGTAGCATGTTGACGTTACCTGCAAAGACGCTTTTAGTGAAGCTGCATTATCCAAATGGGGAATCTGCTAGTTCAGCGCTACGATCCTATCGCCATAGGAAGGGGATTCGAACAGGTAAAGGTCCGTTGACAAATGCAGCTGTGGCGAGAATGATTTCGAAGTTCGAAGCCACGGGTTGTTTAGACGATAGACCCCGTAATGGCCGACCGAGCACAAGGCGTAATGCTGGTGAGACAGTTCAGGAAGAAATGGAGACTGTAGCGGGTTCGTCTATGTACGGGGAAGTCAGCGCTCGTGCAGTCGCACGTCGCACCGGCATTCTATACACTACTGTTTGGTTGGCACTGAGGAGTACCCTCCGATGCTATCCGTACAAAATCCGTCGGCATCATGAACTGTTACCTGGTGATTTAGTGAAGCGGAGGGCATTTGTGGTGTGGCCGTTTCAAAAGATGGCGGAAGATGACGATTGGTTGAGTAACGTGTTGTGGACCGACGAGGCTCATTTCACGCTCCAATGGTCTGTCAACGCCCACAACTGCAGAATTTAGGCTACCGAAAATCCTAGAACTGTCATAGAACCTCCATTGCACGACGAGAAAGTCACGGTATGGGCGGATTTACCACATCTACCGTTATCGGGCCTTTTTTCTTCGAGGAAATGCGTGATTCTGGTTTTGTAACTGCTACCGTGACGGGTGAGAGGTACGCAGATATGTTACAGAATCGCATCATTCCCAGCCTGGCTGATAAACACCTGCTGGAACGCACGATGTTTATGCAGGATGGCGCTCCACCCATGCTAGACGCGTGAAAGACCTCTTGCGCGTGTCGTTTGGTGGCGATCGTGTGCTCAGCCGCCACTTTCGTCATGCTTGGCCTCCCAGGTCCCCAGACCTCAGTCCGTGCGATTATTGGCTTTGGGGTTACCTGAAGTCGCAAGTGTATTGTGATCGACCGACATCTCTAGGGATGCTGAAAGACAACATCCGACGCCAATGCCTCACCATAACTCTGGACATGCTTTACAGTGCTGTTCACAACATTATTCCTCGACTACAGCTATTGTTGAGGAATGATGGTGGACATATTGAGCATTTCCTGTAAAGAACATCATTTTTGCTTTGTCTTACTTTGTTATGCTAATTATTGCTATTCTGAGCAGATGACATTTTTTGAACTTTTGTATTATTTTTTTTGTTCTAATAAAACCCCATGTCATTCCAAGCATGTGTGTCAATTTGTACCTCTCTATCCACATTATTCCGTGATTTATTCAGTTTTCAAATTTATACTGATTTTTTGATCACCCAGTATATGAACGACATAGGAGACAATCTGAGTAGCCCTCTTAGACTGTTTGCAGCTGATGTTGTCATTTACCGTCTTGTAAAGTAATCAGATGACCATATCGAATTGCAAAATGATTTAGATAAGATATCTGTATAGTGCGGAAAGTGGCAATCGACCTTGAATAAATAAAAGTGTGAAGTTATACACATGAGTACTAAAAGAAATCCGCCAAATTTCGATTACGCGATAAATCACACAAATCTTAAGGCTATAAATTCAACTAAATACTTAGGGATTATAATTACAAATAACGTACATTGCAACGATCACATAGATAATGTTGTGGGTAAGGTAAATCAACGATTGAGATTCATTGGCAGAACACTTAGAAGGTGCAACAGGTTTGCTTTGTCTGCTTACACCACGCTTGTCCGAGCTATTCTGGAGTATTACTTTACTTTATTACTATATCTTCGTCGTTTACCATGGCTGGACAGACTGCGTCACAAATACAATGTTTATCAACTAACATTTATGCAACACCATATACAAAATTTATATTACAAATAAAAGGAAATATTTATGCAGTGCACAAAAACACACAAAACATAGAGAAAATGAAATATAACTAAACAGGAAAGTAAAACTTCATAGCAGCAAATGAATATACCATGTTTGCAAGACCATGTAGATCACACACACACACAGTTTCGTTTTGGCAAAATATGTACTTTAAGTAAAACACAAAATTAAATGTGCAGTTAACTGAGAACATAAAAGAAGAATAATTTTAGGCAAAATTATATATAAAACATAACAATATTTATTATTTTGTCCATTCACTAGAACCACTGTTGTAAAGCTCTTCCAAGGAATATAGTGGATGTTGTTTCAAGTCCCGAGCAATTTTTTTTCCGAAATAATTCAGGTGGCAGGGATTTCACTTCTGGAGGCAGTTGATTGTACATTTTTAGGGCGACTGTTGGAAAGCTGTCTTGTGTACTTGATAGGCGACACCTCGGCACTTCAATGTTCCTCTTACAGCGAGTGTCATGATTATGTATTTCTTGTCTTATGCCAAAATTCCTTTGGTTTTCTTTTAAATAAATGAGGCAGAAAAACACATACTGGCTACAAACAGTCATTATGCCTAGCCAGGTGAAAATAGGCTTACAGTGGTCCAGTCTTTTGCTAGAGGATATGATCCTGATGGCTTTTTTTTGTAATAGCAACGCATCCTTACTTCGTGAGGGGTGTCCTCACAACAACAGTCCATAGCTAATGTGGCTGTGGAAGAGTGCATGGTAGACTATTGTGAGAAACTGGTCAGTTATTACCCTCTTCAGCTACCTCAGGAGGTATATCACACGAGAAAGTTTGGTGCATACATATGCAGTGTGATCATTCATGGAGAGTTTGCTGTCAATCTTGAAGCCCAGCGGTGTGACAGTCTCCATGTTTTCTTGGTCTTCAATGTTGGTTGGACTGCATATCAAATGTTGGGTTTTTTCTTCATTGATCTTCATTTTGTTTATGATAAACCATTCTTTTATTTCTTCAAACATCAAATTTGATGCACCAAGAGCTTCTGCTTCCTTTGGCAATAACGGTAGTGTCATCTGCAAACTGCAACATTTGACTATTACAGCTCATATCATTGACATATATGAGGAATAGGAGAGGTCCTAAGACTGATCCTTGGGCACTCCATGTTCCAGTTGCTGTGCGGTGTGGGATCCGCATCAGGTGGGACTGGCGGATGACATCGAAAAAGCCCAAAAAAGGGCAGCTCGTCGTGTATTATCGCGAAATAGTGCCACAGACATAATACGTGAATTGGAGTGGCAATCATGTAAACAAAGGCGTTTTTCGTTGCGACCGGATCTTCTCATGAAGTTTCAATCACCAGTTTTCTCCTCCGATAGCGGAAACATTCTATTGGCACCCACCAACATAGGTAGAAATGATCATCACAATAAAATAAGAGAAATCAGGGCTCGCACATAAAAATTTAAGTGCTCGTTTTTCCCGCGCGCCGTTCGAGAATGGAACGGTAGAGAGACACCTTGAAGGTGGTTCAGTGAACACTCTGCCAGGCATTTTATTGCGGATAGCAGAGTAATCACATAGATGGAGATGTAGACCTTGTGTCACTCGCGAATGGCGTGTGGGGAGAATGATTGCCTGTAAGCCTCTGTATCGGCTCTAATTTATCGAATATTCTCGTCGTGGTCATCATGCGACATGTATGTAGGAGGAAGTTAAAGCGTAAACAGTAAGCTTTTTGTTGAAACAAACGCAAGTGAAATAGTAAATCTGGTGAAATGTTAGCAAAAACCGCTGCGAACCACACAACATTAATTAACATCATCGACAAAAGGCGACAGCGAAAAAAATAATTCCCTTACCCGTATCTCATACCATGTCACTTCTTCCCTGCTTCCAATATTTCTGGCTTTCGCGGAGAGTTTTTTGTCGTTGAGTTATTGAGCTACGCCAGGCTACAGCTTCTCTCAGCGCATTCGTAATAGACTTCCGACGTCCACTCCCAGAACCACATCGCGCTCAGAATGAAATAACGAGACCAATAAAAGTGTCTTCCTCTCTGACGTTTTCCCAATGTGATTGAGAGACAGTACGCTTTCGATTAGTCCAGCCGGCAGGATGTGGGTGGACTACATTTGTTTTGTTCATTGCTATAATTCCTGCCTTTGACAATTTTTGTCTGTAGTGAACCTCATCAGTGATAATTTTATTTTTATATTTCTACTTGTGGGTTTGTGGGACCATGAAGGCCGAAGCTACTTGGTCATGGGACGAGTCAGTACGTAGTTTGTAGAACACTGATTAGAAAACTTTTGACCAAAGAATTAAATAATTAATAAAACGAAAAACAAGTATACAAATAAATATTTCACAAGAGATAAGTTCTCGAGTACTACGAGGAACCTCTTAACAGAATAGAAGTGTGTCGCAAGGAAATTTTCAACTTTAATTGGAATACTTGGGATTTATTACTCAATTTTTTTTTCAGTTGTCCTGGAAGCCTGCTGAAAATGAAACCTACAAAATGGTGCACACCTTTCTATACGATGCGTAGGGAACTGTTACCCGAGTACGTATCGTCTTGCCGTCTAGTGTTCACCGAATGAATGTTGCAGTTTCTTCTGAATGACTCATTATTGGCCGGCCGCTGTGGTCGAGCGGTTCTAGGCGCTTCCGTATGGAACAGTGCGACCGCTACGGTCGCAGGTTCGAATCTTGGGTCGGGCATGGATGTGTGTGATGTTCTTAGGTTAGTTAGGTTTAAGTAGTTCTAAGTTCTAGGGGACTGATGACCTCAGAAGTTAAGTCCCATAGTGCTCAGAGCCATTTGAACTCATTATTGTTAAAAACAACTACCATAATGGAATTTATGTACAGGGCTGGCAGAGTTAGCATTTCAAGACATATGTACAACGTCCTACATGAAATTCGTGAACTGACTCGGCAGATAAGTCTAGCCGTCCGTTTTTGGGCTAAGAATATTCTCGGTGAGCGCCAAAGTTGCTTCAGATTGTAACACTACACGAGACAACAGAGTGAAAACAAGCAAATTAAACAAGGCATCGCCTTTCAGTGTCAGAGGCAGGAAGGTCTTTCTTACAGCAGAGACGGCAGCTTTATTTTTGCACAAGATCTTCAACATGATACTTGCCAGGCATTCACTGACAGTTTCCGTCTCGTGCTGGTCTCCTGTTAATTTCATGCAAGGTTTCCACCTTCAAAAGTGAAAAATTAATTTTAACCAACTTTGAATGTTGGTATTGGCTTTTTGGCTAACACAGTGTAGAATCCATACCTTCATAATATGTATATAATGCAATAAACCCAATGAATGAGTCCTGCTGTTATTGTGAAAGATAATGTTGCTATGCTGAATGCCTGTTAATTGCCCAGTCCCATCGTCTAGAATAGTCAGTATTGACACGAACTACACTTACTGAAAAAAAAATTATGTTCACAGGTAAACTTTGAACGAAAGGCATTCAAAGCCCCCATGGCACGATACTCAAAAATCAGGACCCCAAAGTTGTGACCATCAGCGCACAGAACGAATTGCCTATATCAGTTGCGTTGAAATTTTTTAAGTTCGGAATAAGTGCACGCCAGTGACAGCTATAGTAGCACAAGAATAAACAAAATACCGTACATTCTGACCTAGAGGCTGCTTTTTAGCGCTCCAAAATCCACCGGCCAACGCTTCAGACACACTGAAACACTCCTTTCGTGCGGGCCTCCGAGCTTCCGTGGCGTCGCGCGAATTCACACTGGCGACCGCGGCCTGAATCCACGTATTACTGCGATTTGCGGCGTGCGAGACAGATTACGCGCCGTACTGCTCCGTGGATTTAATCGCAAACTTTTATCGACGTATCCTGATTAATCCTCCACTCTGTTACGCTGCAAAGTCAGTTTAAATAAGAGTTGCCAGGCTCGCTTTGACCCGCGAGATAGGGTTAAACTTCTTACAGATCCGAAGTCAATAATCAAAGCCCTGTAGCAATCCAGTTACTTTCAGAAAACTCCGAGGTCCCACCAGTGGACTGGAATGCGTACACCGCCTCCAGCTAGTCCCTAGCTAGTTCGCTGACAATCAAACCAACAACAAAACAGGAGTACAGTTCAAAGTCAATAGGGAATGAGTAAAAAAATCACTCTGACATGAGCACGGAAACAAATTAAATTCGTTTGGTTATTAGTTAACCTTACACAAGTCCGTCAGTTTTATTCAGCTCCACATCCACCCAACTAAAGGCTTCATGCTATGCGCTGAGGCCTCTTTCTTTTGAATAAGAATACGCTCCCTTATCCGCCACATTCGCCGAAAAAAGATACAAAATGTCTAAGAAGAAACCCATGCCCGAGCACGGGAACGCACTTTCGAATGCTCTGCAGGCTTTCCGTACCATAAACGTAACTTCGTTACTCACGAGTGATGACTCATTCCAGAATTCCGAAACGATAACCACTTCAAAACACTAATTCCACCTCAGGGGACCTACGACATGGCCCCACCCCCACGACGGCTGCCGGCCGACTCTTCGGTGAGCTCCAAAGCGCTTCACAAAATTATTGATGTACACTGTCCAGTCACGTTAATGTGACCACCTGTCTAATCCCAGAGTAACCACCTTATGCAGCACTGGCCACTGCGAGTAGCGCAGTAAGAGTGTCAATGAGATTCTGGAAGGTGCCGACAGGGATGTGAAGTCATGTCGACTCCAGTGCCACGGCCAGCTTCTCCAGGTATCTCAGTTGAGGATCCATGGAGCGAACAGCCGGATCGTGATGGTCCCACAGATTCTCGATAGGGTTTTAATCTGTGGAGTTCGGTGCTCAGAGCAATACGGTAAACTTTTATCCTTACACTCTTTGAATCACGCACGTACAATGCGAGCTGTGTACACGTTGCATTGTCCTGCTAGTAGATGCCACCGTGCTGGGGAAAAACAGACTGCAGTAGGGGTCGACATGCCGCCGCCGCCCCCCCCCCCCCCCCCCCAAAGGATTGATGCATACTTGTGTTGATCCATTGTGCCCTCCAGAATGGCAAGGTAACCATGGGAATACCACGAAAACATTTCCCAGACCATAACGCATGCAGCTTATTTGCTATCAGACGTTTCACGCCGTGCACGCCAACGGCCATCTGTCCGATGGAGCATAAAACATGATACATCTGGAAAGGCCACATGTCGCCACTCAGGGAACATTCATTTGCTGTATTGGCTTGCAAACTCCAGCCTTTGTCCCAAACGAACAGCAGTCAGCATGGGTTCATGAACCAGGAGGCCCATACACGGCAACAGTCTCTGAACGGTCGTTGATAGGACTCTGTTGGTAGCCTCTTCGTTCATCTGGGTGGTCAGTTACTCATCAGTTGCACCCTTGCACATCTCCGCAGCCGTCGTTGAACCTCGTCAGTTATCGCCCATAGTGCACCACAAGTTGCCTCCGCTCCGGCTTTGGATAACACCATTTTTGCATGCGTGGTATACTTTAACCACGGTGGCATGCGAACGGTTTACAAACTTAGTCGTTTCTGAAATGCTTCCAGCCTTGTCCTCAAAGCTAATGGTCATGCCTTTTTTTAAAACAAATCGCTTCAAAAACATAGGCGGTGGTCGCACTAATGTGACTGGATCGTATACATCCCTTTCAGACAATCAGAATCAGGGATAGAATGTAAGCATTGTCGTGGCCATATCCAGCTCCTGCTTACAGCAGTTATGCAAGGTGCTTTCTTCTGACATCATGTTAAGAACCTTTTCTGCAGCGTATGTTGGAAACACAGACAGTCGCGAGAATTGATCGCCCAAGAGATGAGCCTAGTCCCCCCCACCCTACCATTGCCCATTTAGGATGATTACGTAACAACTCGCCCATCGACTCTAGGCTGAAGAAAGTTTTCTTCCACCTGAAACCGAAAGAAAAAACGACTGCGGCTAGGAAATAATATGTTACAACATGGCGCGGCTACCGTCTAGAGCTAAACTGAAACGTTCTAATGCAAAGCTTCACAGAAGCTAGTAGTCGGTGAGCGCAGGCCTCCAAGCTGCGTGTACTGTACCCCCTCCATCGACACAGGTTGAGACGGAGAGTCGTGTAACCAGTAAACGATTCTGAGGGTAATACCTGGAGAAAAAATGGAAATAATCGTATGGCGTCAGTGGCCGGGAGTTCCCAGGCGGGAAATGGCTCTGAGCACTATGGGACTTCACTTCTGAGGTCATCAGTCCCCTAGAACTTAGAACTATTTAAACCTAACTAACCTAAGGACATCACACACATCCATGTCCGAGGCAGGATTCGAACCTGCGACCGTAGCGTTAGCGCGGTTCCAGACTGAAGCGTCTAGAACCACTCGGCCACCACGGCCGGCCCCCAGGCGGGAAGTTCAGCCGCCAAGTGCAAGTCCAACTGTGTGTGACGCCACATTGGGCGACTTGCGCGTCGACAGTCTGGATGAAATGATGACGAGGACAACATAACAACCAGTCCCTGGGGAGAGAGAATCTCCCATCCCAGCCGGGAATCGAACCCGGGCCCCCGTGCTTGGCAATCCAACACGCTGACCGTTCAGCTGTTGGGGTGGACAATGCTTGGAGAAATCTACACTGTCGTATTATAGATAAATTACTTTCAAGCTGTAGATCAGCACGGATTGAGTACTGGAAGCTTATTCATGTCTTATTCATATCTTATTCATCTCTGCTAAAAATTCTGATTTTCCTACCATCCCCTCCTCTCCCCTGTCTCCAACGTGATTGGCGCTAATGTACTACACTTTCTTCACTGAAGCTAAGAATGCCACATACAGCTGTGTGCGTACGATATTTATACTCTCATAAAGCGCTAAAGAATATGCGAAGAACTCTTTACAAAGATATTCCATGCTTGCTCCATGTGTTGTTTGCAACAACCTGTGTCGGACGCATAATTGTCGCGTTTGATAACGACACCGGGAAATGGTTCTTGCTGAACTGGACATAAATGTTCAGCTGCAACCAACAAATATTCTTTTGTTAAATCAACACCCCTGAGAGGGCACAAGAACTTTGGTCAAGGTAGTGCAGTTTTCTACCTCGTCCGAGTGGCATAAACATATGTTCTTTTTCTTCTCCTCCTTCATCTTCAGAGAGCGTGGTTTTCCGTTGTAAAACCTGATGTACACGCTCAGGTCCTTCACACTTGCCCTTTCTGTATTCTTTTTGACGTGTTAAGCTATGTAGTGCCCTTGTAAATTGCGCTTCCTGAAAGTATTTAAAATTACTCACAATACAATTACTTACAATACAGTAAACATTTCCAAACCCATCTTTTTGCGTAAAACTGTAAGATACTCGTACATCCATGGCACTGGGGATTGAAGTGTGAAGCCATTGTCGGTTTTACAATAATATCGACTCGCCATTGCTGCTGTTAGATGGCACCGCTGTCGAAACTTAACCTTTCCCTCCCTTCTTCCCACACCTCCCCCCTCCCCCCCCCCCTTCGATCCCACCTTCTTCACCACCTATTTCACAGTAGGCGCTTCACACGCGTTGTCGCGACCAAATGATGCGCGTGCATTTCCCCCACGACCACCACGCTTCAACGGCTCTGCTCGCGAGCAAGAGCGTCAACAGGTGCGAGTGCTCACTCTCAAAATCAGCGAATTGTTGAGCCCTGCTCCAATGGTTTCATGGTCGGTTCTCAAATCCTGACTCTGTTGAAATGTCGGTAGATTGTGTCTATGCCTTCTAGACTGCGCTGTGTGATGCAGAAATGATTGGTTATGATGCTGAGAGGGGCTAAGGGTTAAGTTCATCAGTGGTTCAAGGGACAGGCAGACATCCCTAACTCTTGATGAATGACGAAGTTTGGAATGAACCAAACTGCATCGAAAATCAAACGTACCGCTCTGTTTTATAGGGTCTGTACTTTCTTGGTTTACTGCATCAATAGTTCACGCCTCGTCCCAGATGCGTTTTTACAAGTCTTTAAACACGTTTTCTGCCCGTGCCTTTCCTTTCTGCACTCTTGCATTTACATCGCGTTCCTTTTCATAGTCATTTATCGCAATCTATAGCAAAACGTGATGTTGATAGCTTGATGTGTTGCAGCATTTCATTGTGACAGGCGTCTCCACATTCCTTACGCTTTACTGTTTGCAGCACCTTAGTTCATTCGATACTGTGTGACGCCATTTCTATGTACGCATTTAACACGCATTACTTCAAGAGGAAGAAAAATAAATTTCATCTTCTTTGAGTCAGATGAAAGTGGAAATGGTTTGCAAAAGTAAATAGCTGTAATCAACACAATGAAATTCTTGCACTCTGATAGTTACATGGGAGTTTGGAGACGAATTGCCGTCTAACGTACCTTCTAAATCAATTTACAAGTGAGCCAAGAAGTTTTTTCCACCCTTACTTTATGCCTGGTACACTACGATCAACTTTTTTAACGTCCTCTGCGCCACATGTGCTGTACAACACTGCACTGCACAACAAAATAAATCATTGGTTTGCAATTTACTTACTAGCAAAATACATAAGGAATTAAAATATTAGTTCTTATTTGTTTTCCACTAAATCAATTGTTTTGTTTGCGTTGCAGGTGAGTGGGCGCCGCAAAAATTGCAGCATTTGACAATGGCGGCAAGGTACTGTGCATCGTTTAATAATAATTAAGAGTTATGTCCTAATTGCTTTGTGAATTACTTGAAAAATATAGACCTTTCGTAAACTTATTTTTTTTCTACATGAATTGAAGTGCGTTGTATCCTCAAAAAAGTGTTTATTTCGTTACTGTCGATAAAATACTTCTTCAGGAATAGTTAAACAATGGAAAAGCGCTAACTGCACCCTTGTGTTACTCATTGACTGACTATATCTTTGTACACACTGTTAAATATGGCAACAGTATCAGACTGGGTTGGTTTACCACTGCTTTGTTCCGAAGTGTAAGTCTATCGAGGAAGTACAAGAGGCATCCGGAAAGTAAGTTTTCCTATTTTTTAAAGCAAAGACAACAGTTCATGAAAAACTTTATTGGCAACGGTTACAGCAATGTTGGAGCTATTTTTTCGACATAGTCACCAAAAGAATTGAGACACCTATCGTTTCGTGGGATCAACTTTTGTATGCCTGTGTTGTAGAAATCTGCCACCTGTGAATGGACCGACGTGTGACAGTCGTCTTCAGCTCTTCGTCATTGTCAAAATGCTGATCGGAGGACAGGAATTTCTTTAGGTGCAAGAAAAGATGGAAATCGCTGGGGGCAAGATCGGGACTGTATGCTGGATGATCAAATACACTCCTGGAAATTGAAATAAGAACACCGTGAATTCATTGTCCCAGGAAGGGGAAACTTTATTGACACATTCCTTGGGTCAGATACATCACATGATCACACTGACAGAACCACAGGCACATAGACACAGGCAACAGAGCATGCACAATGTCGGCACTAGTACAGTGTATATCCACCTTTCGCAGCAATGCAGGCTGCTATTCTCCCATGGAGACGATCGTAGAGATGCTGGATGTAGTCCTGTAGAACGGCTTGCCATGCCATTTCCACCTGGCGCCTCAGTTGGACCAGAGGTCGTGCTGGACGTGCAGACCGCGTGAGACGACGCTTCATCCAGTCCCAAACATGCTCAATAGGGGACAGATCCGGAGATATTGCTGGCCAGGGTAGTTGACTTACACCTTCTAGAGCACGTTGGGTGGCACGGGATACATGCGGACGTGCATTGTCCTGTTGGAACAGCAAGTTCCCTTGCCGGTCTAGGAATGGTAGAACGATGGGTTCGATGATGGTTTGGATGTACCGTGCACTATTCAGTGTCCCCTCGACGATCACCAGTGGTGTACGGCCAGTGTAGGAGATCGCTCCCCACACCATGATGCCGGGTGTTGGCCCTGTGTGCCTCGGTCGTATGCAGTCCTGATTGTGGCGCTCACCTGCACGGCGCCAAACACGCATACGACCATCATTGGCACCAAGGCAGAAGCGACTCTCATTGCTGAAGACGACACGTCTCCATTCGTCCCTCCATTCACGCCTGTCGCGACACCACTGGAGGCGGGCTACACGATGTTGGGGCGTGAGCGGAAGACGGCCTAACGGTGTGCGGGACCGTAGCCTAGCTTCATGGAGACGGTTGCGAATGGTCCTCGCCGATACCCCAGGAGCAACAGTGTCCCTAATTTGCTGGGAAGTGGCGGTGCGGTCCCCTACGGCACTGCGTAGGATCCTACGGTCTTGGCGTGCATCCGTGCGTCGCTGCGGTCCGGTCACAGGTCGACGGGCACGTGCACCTTCCGCCGACCACTGGCGACAACATCGATGTACTGTGGAGACCTCACGCCCCACGTGTTGAGCAATTCGGCGGTACGTCCTCCCGGCCTCCCGCATGCCCACTATACGCCCTCGCTCAAAGTCCGTCAACTGCACATACGGTTCACGTCCACGCTGTCGCGGCATGCTACCAGTGTTAAAGACTGCGATGGAGCTCCGTATGCCACGGCAAACTGGCTGACACTGACGGCGGCGGTGCACAAATGCTGCGCAGCTAGCGCCATTCGACGGCCAACACCGCGATTCCTGGTGTGTCCGCTGTGCCGTGCGTGTGATCATTGCTTGTACAGCCCTCTCGCAGTGTCCGGAGCAAGTATGGTGGGTCTGACACACCGGTGTCAGTGTGTTCTTTTTTCCATTTCCAGGAGTGTAGCTCCCAACAAAACTTCTGCAAAACAGCTGCTGCGCACCGACCCGTATGGCGATGAGCATTGTCATGGGGCGGCACAACACCTGCAGTAAGCATTTTACGCCTCTTGTTCTGAATGCCACGTCGCGGTTTCCGCATTGTTTTACAGTAACGGTCAGCGTTTACTGTTTCACCTCTGGGCAGGACGTCGATGAACACAATGCCCTTCCTGTTCCTAAACACCGAGCACATCAGTTTCTGCAACGACACAGTCTGTTTGAATTTCGTCTTGACTGGAGATCCACTGTGACGCCAATGCATTGACTGATGCTTGGTTTCTGGAGTCAAGTAAGAAATCCGCGTCTCATCGCCCTTGACGATACTGTCGAGGAACTCGTCGCTGTCATCACGATACCGCTGCAGGAATGTCAGTGCTGTTCCAAAGCGTTTCGCTTGTGCTCGGTTGTCAGGTTTTTCGGCACCCACCTGGCACACAATTTCTTGAACAGCAGTTGCTTAGTGACAATTTCATGCAACAAGTTTCGCGATATCTGCGGAAAATGGCTGCTGAGCTCCGTAATCGTGAAGCGACGGTTCTCCAGGATGCACTGCCGAACCAATTCAACCAGGTGATCATTGATGGGGGACGGTCGCCCACTGCGCTCTTTACCATGGACACTTTGACGACTTTCGGGAAAAAGCCTACACCAGCAACGCACCATATGTTTGCTCATGATGTTCTGCCCGTAGATTCGACAAAGCTGACGATTAATTTCGATGGGCTCTATGCTTTGTGCATTAAGGAACCTTACCACCGACTGAACTTTGCAGGCGGCGGGGGAACGAATAAGAGACGCCACTTCGGGGCACTGCTGCCGCGCTACTGGCACCAGGCGGGACAATGTTCGGCCGACATCGACATCTACATCTACATCTACATCTGCATCTACATCCATACTCCGCAAGCCACCTGACGGTGTGTGGCGGAGAGTACCTTGAGTACCTCTATAGGTTTCCCTTCTCTTCCAGTCTCGTATTGCCTCTGTGTGGGCTCTAATCTCTGATTTTATCCTCATGGTCTCTTCGTGAGATATACGTAGGAGGGAGTAATATATTGCTTGACTCCTCGGTGAAGGTATGTTCTCGAAACTTCAACAAAAGCCCGTACCGAGCTACTGAGCGTCTCTCCTGCAGAGTCTTCCACTGGAGTTTATCTGTGACCTCCGTAACGTTTTCGCGATTATTAAATGATCCTGTAACGAAGCGCACTGCTCTCCGTTGGATCTTCTCTATCTCTTCTATCAACCCTATCTGGTACGGATCCCACACTGCTGAGCAGTATTCAGGCAGTGGGCGAACAAGCGTACTGTAACCTACTTCCTTTGTTTTCGGATTGCATTTCCTTAAGATTCTTCCAATGAACCTCAGTCTGGCATCTGCTTTACCGACGATCAACTTTATATGATCATTGCATTTTAAATCACTCCTAATGCGTACTCCCAGATAATTTATGGGATTAACTGCTTCCAGTTGCTGACCTGCTATTTTGTAGCTAAATGATAAGGGATCTATCTTTCTGTGTATTCGCAGCACATTTTACTTGTCTACATTGAGATTCAATTGCCATTCCCTGCACCATGCGTCAACTCGCTGCAGATCCTCCTGAATTTCAGTACAATTTTCCATTGTTACAACCTCTCGATATACCACAGCATCATCCGCGAAAAGCCTCAGTGAAGTTCCGATGTCATCCACAACGTCATTTATGTATATTGTGAATAGCAACGGTCCTACGACACTCCCCTGCGGCACACCTGAAATCACTCTTACTTCGGAAGACTTCTCTCCATTGAGAATGACATGCTGCGTTCTGTTATCTAGGAACTCTTCAATCAAATCACACAATTGTTCTGATAGTCCATATGCTCTTACTTTGTTCATTAAACGACTGTGGGAAACTGTATCAAATGCCTTGCGGAAGTCAAGAAACACGGCATCTACCTGTGAACCCGTGTCTATGGCCCTCTGAGTCTGGACGAATAGCGCGAGCTGGGTTTCACACGATCGTCTTTTTCGAAACCCATGCTGATTCCTACAGAGTAGATTTCTAGTCTCCAGAAAAATCATTATACTCGAACATAATACGTGTTCCAAAATTCTACAACTGATCGACGTTAGAGATATAGGTCTATAGTTCTGCACATCTGTTCGACGTCCTTTCTTGAAAACAGGGGTGACCTGTGCGCTTTTCCAATCCTTTGGAACGCTACGCTCTTCTAGAGACCTACGGTACACCGCTGCAAGAAGGGGGCAAGTTCCTTCGCGTACTCTGTGCAAAATCGAACTGGTATCCCATCAGGTCCAGCGGCCTTTCCTCTTTTGAGCGATTTTAATTGTATCTCTATCCCTCTGTCGTCTATTTCAATATCTACCATTTTGTCATCTGCACGACAATCTAGAGAAGGAACTACAGTGCAGTCTTCCTCTGTGAAACAGCTTTGGAAAAAGACATTTAGTATTTCGGCCTTTAGTCTGTCATCTTCTGTTTCAGTACCATTTTGCTCACAGAGTGTCTGGACATTTTGTTTTGTTCCACCTACTGCTTTGACATAAGATCAAAATTTCTTATGATTTTCTGCCAAGTCAGTACACAGAACTTTATTTTCGAATTCATTAAACGCCTGTCGCATAGCCCTCCTCACACTTCGCGTAATTTTTGTTTATCTGCAAGGCTCTGGCTATGTTTATGTTTGCTGTGAAGTTCCCTTTGCTTCCGCAGCAGTTTTCTAGCTCGGTTGTTATACCACGGTGGCTCTTTTCCATCATTTGATTGCCACGTCATAGATCTGTTGCGCATGTGCAATATTCCCGCTAAATTTGTCTACTTTAAAGGAAACAACATCGGGAAACCACTTTCTGGGTGCGCCTCGTATAACCCGATGATTCTGGTTTAAATGAGGAATATTAGAGATCAAAGTTAAAGTTACGGTGAATCCCACGTCAGCACACACCCTACTGCTCTTCAAGACTATCTATGAGCTGGCTCTGTATTTCGTCCCTTCTCTTCCTCCCAGTCCGTATGTATTCCTAGCAAAACACACACACACAAACACACACGCACATACACACACACATACACATACACATACACACACACACACACACACACACACACACACACACACACACACACACACACACACACACACACACACAACCACGAGCGGACAAGTGGGAGCCTACCTCGGTATTTCAGTGCCTCTCAGTAACGATTGAAAATGCTTCAGGAAGTTACATTGCTTATTGTGTGGTCGTTTAACACGTACAGCGCACTGTTCACAACGAAAGAAAAAGATTGTCAATTCGAATATATTACAAACGGAAAGTCGTATGTTGAATAATTTTTTAAAAAACGTAAGGAGGACATACATTTAATATGTTTCTTAGTCAACACGTTCTTGACATATTCTAGGCGTTTGCCATGGCTTCAGCATATTCATCGCCAATCATTGTAAGAAATTACGTCCGTCACATAAACACAAGCTAATTTGGCAAAATGAAAAATCGCCATTCACGTAGGTATATATTGTCGAGAGGCTACGATCTGAACTATTTGGGCAACGCCTTATACTTCGCTCTGAAAACCATAACGTTCGACATACATCAGTACAAAATTTGTTAACTTGTTAACAAAGCGTAAAAAATATGAAAAACACTGAATCGCTTCGGACACGGAGCAAGTGCCAATCTAGACTCCGTCTGCTGTGCAGTCTGTTTCAGTATTGAAACGAAATCGTCAACGACACTGTGTGACAGTCGCTCTTCGTTTGGTATTGAGTAAATATGTGACTCTAATATCTGCCTAACATCCTCACTCTATTACCACGGCGTGTATAAATATTTGTGGAATGCTGAACTTGCGCGTTGGCCAAGAACGTTGGCGGTTCATTGTATTGCTGAGTAGTAGAGAAACAGATAAACTTCTGTTGCTCTAATTGTTTATGGCAGTATGGAAATATTACCCTAGTTCAGGTAAATGGCTTTTATCGAGTAATTACTCGTTTAGATATACAGTTCTGGGCACGAAACATACTGCGTATAGGTACACCACTAATTGATATGAAGTGTCATTATAAAAGTATCTGACGCGTCAGTTATTAGTTACCCGTATCTTTGCGTAGCAGCTCTTTAACGGGTATTTTAGCTTTCCTTCACGGGGTGTTACTTCGGGTTACGTGCAGTTTGTTTTGCTGCTTACTCCGTGAAACGTACGAACAATAATTAGTTGTTGTGTGAAATACGTTACAAAGTAAATACATCCGATACATCTTCAAAGTGCTTCTACAGTTGCATGATGACCAGTTATACTGTTGTATTTAGTAATTTATGGTTTTAAGATATTAACACAAATTATCTACAGATGGGATGGGACGGCTGGTACAGCCGCGCGGGGTTAGCCGAGCGATCTGAGGCGCTGCAATCATGGACTGTGCGGCTGATCCCGGCGGAGGTTCGTGTCCTCCCTCGGGCATGGATGTGTGTGTTTGTCCATAGGATAATTTAGGTTGAGTAGTGTGTAAGCTTAGGGACTGATGACCTTAGCAGTTAAGTCCCGTAAGATTTCACACACATTTGAACATTTTTGAACGGCTGGTACAAGTCGACAAGGGAAAGACATTTTTCCGTTGTGGAGAAGTGTACAAATACAATAACCCTACAACTTACTTTAGGAGATAGGTTATAGTGTTAGTAGAGGTAGAAAGGCTATTCACAGTGTTCATTGGATTAGACTATACAAGTCAGAGATGTACGCATCACGCATCTTATTCAATATGTAGAAGGGAATTCAAGATTAGGAAGAAAAATAAAAGTTTCGAGGTTTGACACTGACGTAATATAAGGGACAGGCAAATGAAAATGAGACAGAGGAAAAAAAAACTATTTAACGTTTCAAAAGTAAAACAATTGTCCCACTGTGAAACAAGACGGCCGTTGTTATGGAGAAATGTTTGCAATTGTCTGCGGGAACATAATTGTGTCCAGGAGTGCACCTCTTCTTCGTACGAAGCGAAGCAAGGGCCACGGGTGTTTTTCTTCAGGACCCCAAAAATATTGAAATCGCATGGGAAGAGATAGAGTATGAAGCATATGTAACGGCTTCTCAGCGAAACTTCTGCAGCGTAGTCAAAACAGCAGGCACGTTAGCTTCGGGACTCTGTGTGTGTGTGTGTGTGTGTGTGTGTGTGTGTGTGTGTGTGTGTGTGTGTGTGTGTGTGTGGGGGGGGGGGCAATAAAGTCCCGCAATAAAGTCTCCTTATAAGAGGAGAAAAGTCAATGGGGACTCATTCCAAAGACGGTAAGAGCCGCAAATGTGGAAATCGAATGATAGAAGCGAGTTTGACGAAGGGTAGATTGTTACTGTACGCCACCTTCTAGCGAATATCTCGGAAAAGGCAAAGCTGGTCGGCAGTTTCTCGCGCTACTATCGTGAGAATTAAAAAAAAATGGCTCTGAGCACTATGGGACTTCTGAGGTCATCAGTCCCCTAGAACTTAAAACTACTTAAAGCTAACTAACCTAAGGACATCACACACATCCATGCCCGAGGCAGGATTCGAACCTGCGACCGTAGCGGTCGCGCGGTTCTAGACTGTAGCGCCGGCTTTGTAGACAGTAAAGGATATGAAAAAGCAATTGATCGGAATGGATAGAATCTTGAAACATTGTAATATGAATTTAAATATATGTAAATAAGGTTACTGGACCTGAACGAAATAAGTCATTTGATACTGTGGGAATTAAATTAGGGAATGACAGTCTGATAATAGATCAGTTTTCTATTTGGGGATATATAAAGAAGACGTAAAACGTAGACCCGTGAAGAAATACCAGTGATGAATGCGTTCATGAATAATAAAGATATTTTAACATAGAATATCAGTTATTCAAGTGTAAGGAATTTTTTTTAAAAAAGCGCTTGGAAATAGTAGAGCGTTATAAGACAGTGAAACTTGGACGGGAAACAGAACAGACAATAAGAGAATAGAAGCTTTTGAAATTAAATGTGGCGCTACAGAAAGGATAACTGATGTAGGGTCCTGAACAGAATCGAGAAGAAAAGAAATTTGTGGTCCAACTTGACTACCAAATTATGTCACATAGTACGTCCTTTCAATGCATCCTATTTTAAAGACAGAAGAACGAAGGAGACACATTACAGAGGAGGGTTAGTGCTTGATTGCAGTAAGCTGATTCCAGTGGGTGTACGCAGCCGTAGTTATCGAGAGATGAAGTGAATTACACAGACTAGAGTATCGTCGTGAGTCGTCAAATTGAAAGATCGTAACATAATAACATTTAAGTTGCCTCATCCCGTGACTGAAAAAGTTACATTTTTAAAATTGCGAAATACCACACAGTATTTGATCTGCTTGGATGGAGTAGAAGTTCTCGCAGTGTAGATCCTACTTGTAACTTCAGTATATTCCTCAGAGCATTTGTAACAGCGCTTCCGACTCATGCATAAATAGCTTCAAAGGCTGCAAGTTTGCATCTATCCTTGGACGCTTATTTTGAGCTACATAATTGAAACAATGACAATTGGGAACTACACACTGACGCCGCACCAGTACATATAAACATAAAGTTTGTGCTTTGCTGTCAACTTCTCTCATCACTTGAACTATACGCATGTTCGCCAGCTGGGCTAGTTCCGAGAATTCACAGAGAGCTGCCAGGCGAGATATTTCTAAATGTGACATCGGAGCAAAAAATGGAAGCCGTACGTCCACGACAGACATGAAGGAAATGCCTTTGTGGTGAGTCTGTCGCAAGCTACCCACTTTTATGTTTCCACCCACAGTGGAATGATATTCATAAGTCGAAGTACGTGAATGCAATGGAGGTAACGGCAGAAAGCTGAAGCAATCAAACGCATGTTTAGTGTGCTCGTTATGTCCACTTATTGTGACCGTTAAACTGCTGTTTACGCGTATCGCCGGAAAAGTACTACCACCACAGTCAGTGGGATATCGGAGAGAAACTGCCAGCCAGTCACAAGCCTCGTGAGTAATAAGGATCGTTTCCATTATTCAGGGTGATGGCGGCAGCAGCAAAAAGAAGTGTCCTGACGGACAGAATGTTTACAGAACGAGTACATAAATTAGTACATTATCGTCTCTATGTGCTATTTATGTTATATAGTGGATATCAACGTAAAACTGATCGCAACAAGAAACTCTCCCATCTGAAGTAGACAGGTTTAAGAGTCATGTCTGGAAGGGTCTTCCGCAGTTTTTCTGTTGATGATGGAGCGTAGACAAAAGCCTGAAACCTAAAGTACCCTAGGTACCCACATCTCCTGCTAGGGTGAACGGTAGCCTGCCGCGAAGTATAATAAGTCAAATATATATTCATAGTTATTAGAAACAGTTTCCTTGTCGATTACCAGTACTGGTAAAAGTGCGAAAACTCGCACAAAGTGGCATCATTCACTATGGTGGTGGTGCTGCTGACGGAATTCGCTGTTCCAGGACCTGTATATTTTTGGGGAGCTGCGAAGCTAAAGTCAGACTTTAATACATTAAAATATACGCATGTTATTACCTACATTTCATTTCTGATCGCGAGTGACATTATCTTCATACGTTATACCCAGTGATTGACTGTCTGTACCAACCATTCTGCTTTAAAGTGCTGGAAGCGAAGGTGGAAATAATGAAATCTGATGTCTTCACTTCGGTGAAATCCGATAGTGGCATTAGTCTTAATGATACTTTTGGCCATCCAGCCAAAGACTGCGCTGCGACAGGACACACAGTTTGTCTTAGTTCCTACGTACGAACTCAAGTTGCAATAACCTGCTTACACTGTTCTTCCACTCTTTCTGCGGTAGCTGCCTTCTTTCAGAGCTAAACTCATGAAAATTTTCTAGACATCTGTACAGGTTGCACATCGTGTAGGCTACTTTCTGTTGTTTTGGAGAACACTCATCTTCAGTTTGGATTCTCCTCGCAACATAAAATACGGCTTTTCCCTTACTAAAACAAGTGAAACTTGTTCGTCCGTTGCTGTCCTCTGTGACGGCTGTGATAGCAAAACAGCATTACACGCTTACGACGTGTTCTTCATACATAATTTCGTTGCAGATATCTACGTATCACAACAACATAATGCAACGTACCTGTAAAGTAGTATTTATCGTCAACAAATCAGTCAGTTTTGTATGGTATTATGTATACGAAGGACCTGGCTGTATTCTGCAAGTTAAAGACCGACAAATAAAATAAAAGACGAACTTCTAGTAATCGCAAAGTATCGTAGGAAGTCAGTCTAATTTCTGGAAGAACGAGCTGGCATTTAAACGTTTATCATGTAATCTAAGTATGGAGTTTTTTCGATATAAGCGAAGTTTTGAAAGAGCTTCTTTAACTGGTATGGTGGATTAATAAGTAATGCACCAAAGTTACTTTCCGCGATGCTATTGTATCAGAGGTATATCAGTTCTACGGATAAAAAGAACTGAAGTTCGCTCTAAGAATACTGTGTATTCGATGATGTAGTACCAGCGGCCGAAGCGTGTACTACTAAACTTGGCGCGTATGATACCGTAGCCCACTTGTCGAGAGCAAAGAAACGCATTTTTATTGTGACAGTTATATTCCCGGTGAAATTCATAAAAATGTGTTTGACACGTTTTGTGGAGACAGACATCCATACTAGTACCTCAATACCATACAATTTTTTTGAATCGCGGTGCCTAAACCTTAGTATTTAGCACATCTCGAGAAATCAGTCACGTCAGCAGTACCACCACATGCGACAGGAACAATCATATCGGTATTGTGAACCTCGACAGCCAAGTTCGTTACCTGTTGTGTTACGATATCGTGCATGTCCTTAAGTTAGTGCCATCTGAATGCCGAAGAATCTGACGAACGACCACATAGGTAACCGAATGACTATATGATTCGGTCATTTTATGCTGCAGGAGAGCATGACTTCCCCAAATTAATTGTAGCTTACAAGCTCTGGACGTACTCCTGCATAGACAATACAGAGGAGATTTCTGTGGAGTTTAAATAAAGAAAAATGATTCTCCAGCAAATGAGGAATTCAGATTGTCGCAGTCTGCGAAAAACTACTACTGTGTGTGTTACGGAACATGCACTGCTCTCTTTAGCTGCCATAACTGTCCGTGGTTATGAGAGGACCTATACAAAATTGCATCGTGTCCTTTGCAAACACCTTAAAATTAATGCAATAAAAGTGACTGCCCCATGAAAATGCAATTGCAGTCTGAGATACTGTTCTTAAAAAAAATTGTTAAGTTTGGTTCAGAGGTGCTCAAGCGTCTAATATGCGATCCAAACATTTAACTGTCGAACTGAGTATCTTTGGTACAATCAAAAAAATTTCTGGACAGCCATCAGTTCAGTTCAGAGAAATGAATGAAATCACTCATGCGTAGGTGGCAATAATACGAGGTAAACGGGATTACATGACGCCCTATATTGGAGACGGTATCACAGTAGGAGAGAGAAATTTGGCTCATTTATTTAAAAACTGCTTTTCATGCAGTTTCATTGACCGTACATGTTAAACCTATTTTAACAAATGTTGTGTGTAGTATGTTAAATGTCCATGCTATTAGACGTTACAATGTTCTCGCTTCACTACATGTTTTCACTGAATCACACTCCTATGTAACAATTAATGGAAACGAAAAGTTTAATATTGTTGTCGTCGCCTTCAGTCCAATACATTGTTTGGTGCAACTCTCATCTCAAGTCTTTCCTTTACAAAGCTTTTCACCTCTGCGTAAGTACTACAACCAACATGCATTTGAACTTGCTAATACTTTGGTCTCCCTCTACGATTTTACCCTCTCTGCCCACCTCTCCTCTTCCCTACATTATCAAATTAACTACTACTGAATGCCTTAAGATGTGTTCTATCCAGGATTTGATCTATCCCTTCTTTTACTCAAGTTGTAGGCAGATTTCTTTTCTCTTCAATTCTATTCAGTAATTTCATTAGTTACCCGAGGCTCTATACTCTTTTTATATGAACTGCTTATCGTCCACGTTTCACTTCCATACAAGGCTGCACTCCAGAAAAACACCCTCTGAAAAGATTTCCTTACACTCAAATTTATATTCGATGTTGACAAACTTCTCTTTTTCAGAAATGCTTTTGTTGCTATTGACAATCTATCAAACGTTTAAGGTCTGATTTCACAAACTGATCTCCTCGGTATCGTCCGATTTTACTAGACTAAATTCCATCAACTTTGCTTTAATTTTGTTGATATTCCTCTTATAAGCACTTCTCAAGACTCTACCCGTTCCGTTCAAATAAACTTCCAAGTCCTTATCCGTTTATGATAGAATTACATCATCGACAAAACTGAAAGTTTTTAATTGTTCTTCCTGAACTGTAATTATTTTTAAATATATCCCCTAGAATCCCATTAATGCTTCTAGTTTTTAAATCTTCTTTCCACGATATTTTGGTAAAGCACCCTAGCGTTATTCTAGTATAGACCGATGAGTTTTATCGGGGAGCGCATTTGGCCGTTACGTTGTTCGCCTGGCAGCCCTCAGAATCCATCTACGAGATGCCTCTAAAGCCTACAATGCAGGACTGTATGCAATCCTGAATCGACTTGAATAAATGAGGAACGATCTAGAGAAGAACTTTCCTGTTCGTTCTGATGCCTTCAGTGCCTTCCAAGCATTTGACATACCTATCAACTCAGCGCAGAAAATGATTGAAATAAAAGGACGCTCTCCTCTTCTTAACAGACGCAAAGGAAGAATGTAGCGTTGAGGGGAGTACCAGTGTACGTTTCTATCCAAGGAAATGATCAAGCATATACAGCAGCTAAAATAGAATGTGGAGGAAATCTCGTATCTGCATCTGCATCTGCATACATACTTCGTCGCTGTGCAATGGATGGCGGGGGGTATTTTTGGCACTACTGGTCTATCCCTTCCTGTTCCACTAGCAGATGGAGTGAGCGTAAAATAATTGCTAAATATGTGCAAGAGAATTACTCACCATTTTTTCTCCTTCCGGTCCTTACGTTGGCGTAAGCAGAATTGTTCTCCACCGTGTTGCAAAAACTGGCTCTCTAAACTTACCATGAGATCTTCTCCTTTCGTAGGAGTCCCATCGTAGCTCATGGGGTATTTCCGCAACACTTTCGTATTAATCTTACCGATCGGTAACAAATCAACAACACGCCTGTGAACTGCTGCGGAGTCTTCCTTTAATCCGACCTCATGGGGAGCCAAAGCACTCGAGCACTATCCAAGGATCATTTGAAAAAGCGTTATTTTTACGCTGTCTTCTTTATAGGTGGGCTGCACACTCCCAAGTAACTTTAATCGACCAGTCGCCATCCCTACAACTGACCTATTTGTTCGACGTGACCGAGTCAAGGAGCATACCATTAATACATTACTCGAACATTACAGGGATGTTTCCTCTAACCATCCATATCCACAAGACACATAATGACGACACTTAACGTAACACTGTCATCAGAAAATTGTGTCAAATTACTGCCTACCCTATACGACAGATGTTTTATGTACATGGTTAAAAGAAACTGTCCTAACATACATCCGTACGTCGTGTCCCCGTGCGAGATTGTGTGTCGTTGTTGAGTCAGAAGTTCACGTTTCATTGGAAGGAAGACTGGCTGGAAGCTATGGTCAGTGAAACCAACTGTCTGGCTGTAGTGTTACCCCGCCAGTCACGTAGATAGGACAAATTGCTATTTCCAGCGGCTCCGTGCGTGACATTGTGTTCCCACTCGCTGCTTTCTGCTCTGGCGAGAACATCCTTCTGTTTATTGTGTAAGTGGCACAAGCATTTTAGTATGCCACATTTTAATAGAGTATATTTTAAATCTCCCATTACAAGGTAAGATATGGGAACTTTTCGTCGATCTTAGCCGACGAAGAGGTCTCCGCGGCACACATTGTAGAATTTTGTGAATTGTTCAGTGTCGAGCTGAAATTATTAGCTTGGAGGATCTCGTGTGTTGCAGAGTAGTTGGCTCATGCATGTTTAGTTCAGTGATCAGCCAACCACGTGGATCTGTTGTATTATTTTAGTCTCTTTCATCTTCTGTTAGTATTTTTATCTGAAGTTTTGCGAAGTTACTTGTGTGTATGTCCAGTTCAGAGAATAGTTGCAGTTATATAAGTCGAAAGTTGCAAGTCTTAAAATTGTAACTACCATCACTTCCAATAATTTATTATAGGCGCCGAAGATTCAGATGTTGAATACTCACGAAGCGCTGTCATTATCGCACCCCCTCATTTCGTAACAGGTTTGAGAAAAGGGAAAAAAAATGCGTCCGCAATGATATTACCCAGGAGAGCGTTATAGAAGTCTTGCCATTATTCCCCGTGCTTATCACCCGAGCGTGGAACTGGCTATGACTTTGACCAGTTCCATTATCAGGTGGTACTGAAGAAAAGTAGTGCGAAAGCGAGCAATAGCTACCTCTGAATGGAAGATCAAATGTGAGATAGATCATGTTTCTTTACAGGCTACCTGGCAGGAAAACCGTTATGTAATTACTCATGGTCGCTTCACTTGCAGTACATTTCTTTTGCCTTCATGCACCAAGATAGCTATCCAAAGAGGAAATAAATTGCAGTAGATAAAATTAATCACCTCTACGAAACGTATAATAAATAGCGCTTGCAACTATCGAAAATATTTAGGCAATGAAATACTCTAATTCACCGGCTAATAATTATATATTACATTACACCATGAAATTGCAAAATGCTGAAAGCAATCATTTATTTTTTATGACACCACAGGCATAAATTTATTAATTTCAGGTGACTGTTTTGTACTGAAGGGTATAAAAAAAAGTGCCATAGCTAATAACCTGATAATCGAAGCGTAATACCTTAAATAACAAACAGTTGTTAATGAACGAGTAGAAGTGAGGCAATGGTGAACGGTACTCCATGGGATTATATTTATTTATTGCTCTCTGTTGTGGTATTCAGTGAAACTTTCTTGTCGTAATTTTGTAGCCTTAGTCGATGCAGCCTGAACAGGGCATGGCTAAGAAGTTTTTGTCAAATACATAAAACATATGTTTGTTACACCAGGTGACGAACTTAAATCACAGGTAGGCCGTGTGAATGTGTGAGTTTCGTAGATCGGGGTGGCAATAGCGTGCTTTGTTTCTGCACCACAGTAACGACTGCGATAGGGTTGCTTGCCTGAAGCGGTTTGGGATGGCTCGTTTACTGTGAGTGTTACGGGAGCATGGGCACTCCGATCGACGGGAGTCGAGTGAATTTTTCTCCAGGGAGGGTCTCGGCGGAACATTACACGGCGACTGTAGCGACCGGCGGCGCCTGCGGCTGGATTTCTATTCTGGAGGAAACCGAACCGTCTATTTCATCTGTCCCATGCATTTCCACATCCTACACGCAAGAGCTGAGTTAATGCCCCATCACTTGCAATTCTGTTGGGGTAAAGAAATTAACGATGGACATGATTAGCCACTAACGCTGTGCACTAACGTTTCATTTAATGAGTCTCAAGTCTTAAAACTAGTCCGATTCAATTTCACATGTAAATTTTATAATGAGAAAAAAACGCCATAAATTTCACAATAAATTTTACAGAGTGAAGGGATGCATAGTCAAGTTGTTAATTCTATTCATGTTCCTTTTATAATATGCATAATTTCTCTCGACGTGATACCTAACGGCTCAGTTTACACTTATTCTTTAGGTGTGACTACAGGACAGGAAGTAATACAGGGGATTAAATCAAATAAATATGAGTGTATTAGTCTTTTTAATTACTCGTATTACTAGTGAAACATACAGGGAATTCGGATATCACGGAGTATCATTCACATTTGTGAGCACAATTTACTAAACTGATGTTATTGTTGTCTTCCGTCCGAAGACTGGCTCTTTTTGCATGCTATCCCCCCCTCCCTCCCTCCCACCACACACACACACACACACACACACACACACACACACACACACTGTCTCACTCTCTCCATTACCAAACTGTCGACTCTCCCATGGTTCAGGATGTGTCCCATCAACTGATTCCTTCTTTTAGTCAAGTTATGCCATACATATTCCCCCAGTTCGATTGGGTTAGTTACCTGATCGACTCATCTATTCTTAACTTTCTTCTGTGACACCACATTGGTTCTGTTCTCTTCTTGTCTAAGCAGCTTATCGACCATGTTTCACTTCCGTACAAGGTAGCCTCCAGCCAAATACCTTCAGAACGTACTTCCTAAAACTTAATTTTATATTAGATATTAACAAATTCGTTGAAATATGTGATATAATTTGTTAATAGAATAAAATCCTCGGCGTCTGTTGTGCGTTAAAAGTAATAGTGACACCACATTTCATTTGGGGAAACGAAGAGAAGAAGGAAGTAAGAAACTATTCCCCCCTCCCCCCCCCCCCCCAAAAAAAATCACTTCCCCAGAAATTAACCCTGAAACCGCGCCTCTTGCGCCAGGCTAGAGGATCTGAGCCGGCTAGCCGCTATCTAGGTCAGTGCTTGAGTATCAACAAACTAGAATAATGAAAACGGGTAGTGAGCTTACAAGCTCCCATTAATTATGTTTCCAGTAGGTATGAAACAATATTCTGCCGCGCTAAACACGATAGAAGAGGATGAAATAACTGAGTGTTAATTACTGTAATTTACAAACGAAGAGCAGGGCGAAATTTTGAAGTATGAATCTGCTTTCTGCTTCGTTCACGTAGAGGTTTCGAGTGAAGTACAAGAGCACTGTTTTTCTTAACTCACAAAAAAGTCGGTCCAGAAACAGTTCCTAAGGGCACAATTAACGGGATAGATTTCGATTATTTACTACGTCGGTAGCTATTTTTTACTATACTTCTGTGGTATCAAAAACAAACATCTCAACAAAACTTCCGCGTTTCACCGTGAAATGACGCCGAAATTCTGGCACCATGTCATATTTTGGGCCAGTGGTTTGCTTTCACACATCCAATAGAGGCTGCTAATCGAGGCTCTTTCATTGGTGCTGAACTTCAAAACACGAGTTTCTTGATTCTATCTTATCTGATTATTGGTGAAACTTTCCCGGCACCGTGAAACTACTGCCTTGATGCGTTTCAGGATACCTCATTTCCTTTATTCGATAAGTTTTATTCGCGGCCATGTGTTCGTGATGGAGCAGAGTCACGCGAATTGTATCGAAGAAACTAACTTCTAACAGTTACTGCAAACATTCCTCTTCGACGCTCTGTGGATATGTTTTGTGAAGCTGCAGCGTTCGAAATAATGATTTACTGACTATATCTCTAATACTCAAGTGACCGAGCAAAGGTGGGGACTACTGTACAAGCCACTCGAAAGCAAAGTACTGAATTAATTTTATCTGAATTTTTAAAGAATAGTATTCTAGTTTCGTTCATGTTGTCATTTATTTATTTATTTATTTTATTTTTAACAGGTAAATTTACACAGGTATCGGATTTACCAACATGAGGAACAAATGAGACAGTTTCCTCATATTTGCGTCCACGTATTCAATTTATTTTCTGGAGGTCAAATACATTTTGTCCTCTATATTTAATGGATGGGAACAAGATCACTTTAGTTTCAAAATTTGTTTTGCAGTACAATCATCTAACACTTTCGTTAAGACTTGGCTTGTTATGCATTTTGTGGACATTTCGTTCCACCCACTCACACCAATGTGCACACATTCGTTCCGAAGTGCGGGAGCAGGCAACTTTCTAAGGATTTGGTTATGTCTTGGCATGTTACAGAGAGTCGATGTATACTGAAAGACCTGGAAAGTTTAAATTTCAAATACATGTGTACTAACTAGGATAATATTCATACTGAAGTCCGTGGTGGCTCGCAACCTTGACCCCCTGACTTATGTCCATTCGTTGCAAGCGTTGGTACATCAGGGCTCCGACGAAGCACTGCCAGAGAGCTTTGTTTTGTGTCATTGCCTTCACCTCTCCCCACACTCTCCCTGCTTCTTTTCCTTCTCTCTCGACTGTCCTCCTCTACATTATCCGCGGTGTTCCTCTTCTGCTATGGCCCTGAGGATTCCTGTTGAGAGCTTGCCTCTCTATTGTTGTCTGTTTGTTATGCAACGTGTGTCTAACCCATTTCCACTATTTTTCCCTAATCTGTATGTCCGTATGATACCAGAGTTGTTCATTTGATATTACAATCAGCATGATGCTCTCTCGATTCCAAAGGCCTCTTTTCAGATAGGACAGTGACTAAAATATGACAGGTCAGTGAATGAAATAGTGTTTTACCGTTTTTTTGCTGCACACTGATTACGTTAGCTTGTTACTGACATACGACGAGTCTCTTTTCGGAAATTGGCGACTTTCAAGCAATTGTTTTGTGTGTCAAAGTATAATGACTTGGAGTGTGTGTTGATATTGTTTCTCAGTTGCCGTGCTGTTGAAGTATGTCACTGGTTCATGTATGGTGTGTACTTTTTATTTGCTCTAACGTTCGTTTGACGGCACAATCCACTCCAGCAGAGCACGTGTGGCGTGCGCATATGGGTTTCTTATGACAGAAAATCCCTCCACAGGCCCGATAAGTTGCGTTCTCATTCTAGTCAGGGTAGTATTCGCCATAGCATTTCTGTGAAAAAAAAAAAACAGATGTTAACAGCAATGTAATTCTAAGCTCTGATTGTTATATATTCGCAAACACGTGTTGAGCGCTGGGGGTGGAGGCGTGTTTATAGAAATTGTAATATCTAGTGAGATCAGTACAGATTTCGTGGGTGAAGATGTGTGTTAAAGTTGGCTCAAATGTGGTCATCAGATGCTTCTAAAAACCCCCGCCTCGGGAGCAGTAGTGGCGGAACATCTGTGGGAAACCTGAAAAATATTTCGTATGAATTTTCTGGTCATCTTGTTGTATTAGGGGAGATTTCAACTTCCCAGCTGTAGGCTGGGGAACCCAAGTGATGAGGGCAGGTGGTATGAACTGTGAATCGTATTAAATTGTTCTAAATGTCTTATCCGAAAATTACCGTGAGCTGGTAACAAGAGAACCGACTCGTGAAGATAACTTCTTAGATTTGCTAGTGACAGGCAGACCCAAACTTTTCGACTCAGCGACGAAGAAGGAATCAGTTGTCGTAAGACCGTTACAGCATCACTGAATACGGCTGTAACTAGGAATACAGAGAAAGTCAGGAAGATATTCCTGCTAAGTATGCGCAACAAGTAACGTAATTCAGATTACTGAGCTGTCAGCCTGAAAATTTTACCTCCAGCACTAATAACGTTGAGTGCCAATGAAAAAAGTTCAAAGGTTTTATGCAGTACTGTAGGTATGTGCCAAACTAAGTTGTGGGGGGTGGAAAAACCCGCCGTGGTTCGACAGCAGTGTTAGAAACCTACTACGAAAGCAAAGATGGCTTTCCCGAAAATTTAAACGTACCCAAAGTCTCACAAACACATGAAAATTAAACGTAGCCAAAATTAATGTAAGAAGAGCAATGCGTCAAGCGTTCAACGAATTCAAAAGTAAAATTTTGTCTACCGATTTGACAGAAAATCCTAAGTAGTTTTGGTCAGGCCGAAATACAAAACGTCTTTCTCCAAAACACAGCAACATCGCGCTGTAGTACCTCCTTTAAATCGTACCACGAACGTACTACTTACAAATTATACCACGAATTTTCTCCCACACAAGGTTCCATATATTATGGTCAATGCTGCTTCGTATTTGTAGCTGTGTGTCCAAAAGCTGTCTGTTTAGAATGTCTTTTTTCTTGCATAAAAGCTTTATTTCTGTATTTAACGATATTGTTTCTATTTTTCAGTTCACAATATTTCTACGGTCACTTCTGTATCCCAGTTTAACGTTAATGCAGCTAGAAATCACACTTAACTGCCGACATCCTTTGTTGAGCTTTGTGTGTCCAATCGAAATGAAAACTTCCATTTTCATGCAGTCTAACTTACAAAAAACCGCAAGAGTGTCAGAAAAACACACATGTAAACATCAACAAACATATTCATGTGAACAAATGCACAAAATCTATTGTGAATATACAGACAAGGTTTGCATACTGCTTTAAAACACAGTTGAGATATTAGCATTTGCTGTAAATAGCAATAGCAATGGCTAGTAGCCATACACTGGAGTACTGGACCAAAAAATGGCGAAATCGAGACCACTTCCTACGTTAAGGGACACATGGAAAATAATTTGTTTACAAAGCTCCATTTCCAACTGGATCTACTTTCAAAACGATGCTTACATTGCATCCAAATTTGGTGAACTAGCTATTGTGCACTAGCAACAGAACAACCATTTTCAGAGATTAAAACCGATGGAATAACAACATCTAATGGTAATTCGTTGGCAAATTTTGTAATCTTAAAGCTCCATACGGAAATTCTGAAGAAGGTGGAGATGATGATTTGCCAATATACACGCAGGTCAATGAGTTTTCTAACGATAGTGTCATTCAGAAGATAAGAGACAAAATTAAAATCCTGGTAGGAGCAAGGCTAATTATTAAAGCCTTAAAAGAGTAGAGTTCACAGGAAGAAAATTCGATATGTGTTACAATTCAAGAAGATAGTCTTTGTACTTAAAAATTTCTGGCTGGAAAAAGAAACAGATGATGCAGATGTGGATTTCAGCTTTAAGTTAAAATTGAAACTGGATGTTATTAATACTACATAGTTATTAAACAGTTGTTTTCTGTATGTAATTTTATATGCAGAAATTAATAAAAGTTTTTGTACGAGAATATTTGTTTTTAATCGCTACGATGTCAAAAATCCCAAAGAAAGCTCCTATGTACGATGATCTACGCGTGTCTTTAGTGTGGTACGGAGAGGGAATGGGAGGGGTGAGGGGTGACCTTGAATAGTAGCTAAATGGTTCAAACGGCTCTGAGCACTATGCGACTTAACTTCTGAGGTCATCAGTCGCCTAGAACTTAGAACTAATTAAACCTAACTAACCTAAGGACATCACACACATCCATGCCCGAGGCAGGATTCGAACCTGCGACCATAGCGGTCGCTCGGTTCCAGACTGCAGCGCCTAGAACCGCACGGCCACTCCGGGCGGCAATAGTAGCTAAAACTAGGTAGTTCGAAGTATAGTGACCCCTCGTTTCTTACCTATATGAATATAACTACCCCAGCTGCATAACGGGACACTGGAAGAGACATCATCAAATCGGTTATAATCGGATCTGTGCTAGTATGCCCACCTGAATAACTACTCCCATTATATTAGGAAATCTCGATTACAGAACAGTCACTGGAAGCAGTTACTTACATAATATACAGTGTAATTATAAAGTTATAGTTTCAAAAAGGCGTAAAAAGAGAATCGCTGCTCAGAATGACGTCAAAATGAATGCAATATTATCGAGGAAGGGAGAAACGTCATGGAAGCAAAAAAATTTCAACGAAAATTGTCCCTTTCGGTGGCGCTGTAAGCGTCATAACGTAAATGCGTTCGGCTGCAAATGACAGATGAATCGCAATATGGTGTGAGTTACACGTTAAACCAACCGTAATGTGCAATGTGCATGACCCGCATAAGTGTGGCATTCAATGGTCGTGGCACTCTTATTTAGGGAAGCCCATCCACCACGGCAAGATCGTATCGCATCGGCCGGGAAAAATCGGTTTAAAACTGTCCCGAGACCATAAACCGTATCAAACTCAACAAAGAAATCGGTTTTTCATTGTTGTTTGACTGGCGCAATACACAGTTTGGTCCCGCCAGTTGAAATCGAGGAACAGCAGGTTCCACAACGGATCGGAATGTCTCAGCGGTCACGTTCAGTAAGCGTTTCACAGTGCGTGCTTTCATTTCAGGTACGTTTGTAATCGTAGCAGTGATCGCTGCGTCTTTCAGACAACCCGTTAGCAGAAGTCACAAGGATTGAGATCAGGTGATCCGGATGGCCTCTGCGGCAGCTACTTCACTGACTGTGCAATATGCGGACGAGTGCTGTCTTGCATAAAAATGATGTTACACAAGCATCAACGCTGTAGAAGTGTTGAAATGACAGTGTTGCATAATAGACTCTCATAGCATTTACCAGTGACAGTATAGGTAACATGACATGCAGGACTCATCTCTTCGAAAAAAATATGGCCCTACGTTAAACGATGCCGTCAACCCACACCAAACAGTTACTTTTGCAGAATTAAGTGGCACCGTTTGATGTGCGGGCGGATTTTCCGTAGCCCGTGTTCTGCAGTTATTTGTATTGACGTGTCCTTGGAGATGGAAATGGGCGTTGTCTGTCCACAGAATGTTTAGTGGCCATTCATTGTCCATTTCCTTGTGAGCAAGAAATTCTAGCGCAAATGTTCGTCTTTCTGTAAGGTCAGCATGAAAGTAACTCCTGAACATGGGTAATTTTGTGTGTGTAGCAGTGCAGGACGTTTTGTAGAATTTTATGCACTGTGCTCACAGGCATTTCCAAAGTTCAGGCAATGTCCTATGCACGGCATGTTTGCACACAACCATTCGACCCCTCCTGTAGTGCAGTGGCCACATCTTCTACTGACGTCATTTCAATTGTTTTCTTCTCGCTGCCACATTGCACTTCAAAAGAGCCTGTCTTTTCGAATTTCGTAATCATTTTCTCCAGACCCTTGGCTGACATCGGCCCAACGCCTTTTTTCTTGCCCTTGAGTGCCCGGAACTTCTGCAGAGCTACTGGTGCACAGTCGCCGTAGCTATAAAAGAACCTTACCAGCAGGTCGCGAACCTGCATTGAGACAGTAATGTATCCTCAGGAAACGTAGTCCGTCAATAAAGAAGGTAGCTTACAGATCCCTCGTTCGACCAGTACTTGGATGTTGCTCGTCAGTATGGGACCGTACCAAATAAATTGATAGAGGAAATAGAGATGATCCAAAGAAGACCAGAGCGTTTCGTCACAGGTTCATTTAATAAATGCGAAAGGGCGACGGAGATGCTCGACCAACCTCAGTGGCAGACGCTTCAAGAGAGGCGTTCTGCATCACGGCTTGGTTCACTTTTAAAGTTCCAAGAGCGTACATATCTAGAAGAGTCAACAGATACATTGATTTCTCCTACGTATAGGTCGTGAAAGTCCATGAAGATGAAATCAGAGCGGTTCTAATCCATACGGAGGCTTACTGGCAGTCTACCTTCCAGAGACCATGTGCGACTTGGACAGGAGACGTGGGAAGCGGCAGTGGTACGCGGAGAACCCTTCGTCCCACACCGCCAAGGTGGCTCACGGAGTATGGATATAGATGTCAATTTATACTTCCACGCTTGGCAGCTTTCGCTTCTACGATGGACGTTCAAAAAGTAATGCAACACTTTTTTTTCTGGAAGCAGGTTGGTTTTATTCAGGATTCCAATACACCGTATTATTCCCACTCTTTTGGGTACAACACCCTATTTTTCAACATAATCTCCATTCAGTACGACGGCCTTGCGCTAGCTTACTGGGAGGACTGGTATGACCGCATGGTACCACTCTACTGGTCGACGTCGACGTCGGCGTCAACGTTTTGGTGCACAAATAAACTCCCAATCATGTACGTACTGCTTTCCGCGGAGTGCAACCTTCATTGAACCATACAGATAGAAGCCGGAAGGTGCGAGATCCAGGATGTAGAGTGGATGAGGAAGAATAGTCTAATGAGATTTTGTGAGCTCGTCTCCGGTGCGCAGACTTGTATGAAGCCTTGCGTTGTCATGGAGGAGAAATTTGTTTGCATTTTTGTGCCGACGAACATGCTGAAGCCGTTTCTTCAGTTTCCTGAGGAAACCGGAATAGACTTCAGGGTTGATCGTTGCACCACTGGGGAGGACGTGAGACAGAATAAGCCCTTCAGAGATGCAGAAGTTCGTGGCCATATGACTGTACCGGTACAACTTTTTCTTCAGAGGAGAGATAGTATAGTGCCATTCATGGATTGCCAGTTCGTTTTCGGTTCGAAGTAATGAACCCATGTTTCATCACCTGTGACGATGTTCGACAGAACATTGTCGCAGTCAGTCTCGTAACGCGCAAGAAATTCCACGCAGATGGTCCTTCGTAGGTCTTTATGGTTTTCTGTTCGGCGGCGAAGAACCCAGCTGGCACACACCTGTGGCTACCCCAACTGGTGGACGAGTGTGTCAGCAATAGAAACAGAGACGTCCAATTGTGCAGCGAGACGTTTCATTGTGTATCACCTCAGAGTGTCGGCACGTTCCAACATAGCAGAAGGCAAGCGGGAGATGGGACAGATTTGCGCGACCTTGTTGCGATGATGGCAGCCACCTCGCCACCGACTCAACGTGCTTCTGTTCACTGGCAGGTCTCCGTCGACATACTGCAGGCGCCTATGAATATCTGCGATTCTCTGGTTTTCCGCCAGAATAAACTCAACTACAGCTTTGTTTGGAATGCACCTCTGTTACAGACGTCATTTTGAAGACTAGCACCGCGATCTGTAGGAACGTCCTGAAACTATAGTGGCGAAACGGGAATATTCCACCATGTCCACCAGCAAATTAAGCATTTTTTCAACTGAAACTGACTGAGAAAAAATATATGTTGCGCCCTTAGCCAGCTCGCGCGTATTCACGACAAGGAGCTTTTAAGTCTGATATAATTGTTTCGCAAAATGCCGTGATTGACACCGTACGACAAACACTTTTATTCTTTTTACAGTTACCAATTTCAGCAGTGAACTGCAACCATTCTGATATTCAGTGTCAAAGCTTAAGAAGTCTCCTAGTACAGCGGTGCGGTAGTTGTCAAGGCAAGCGCTTTTAGGCTGCAACACTGCGTCTCAAGATGGCTGTAGATTACAGCTGAAAACGGTTATTGTAGAAATAATACCAGTTATTGTCGCCGCGTTCACAGAGAGCTAAAATATTTTAAGAATTCTACTTTTTAAAGGCGTGCTTTACTAGTAAGCGTACTTGCCAGATGTGTTTGTGTTGTGGGCCAAATGTTTTCGTCCCAAAAGCACTCTGAGCTGGCTCGTTATAGCCGCTATTGCCGAGTGATGCCGGCACTCGAATGTCGCTCGCAGCGAGAACAGCCTCATTGTTCCTTTTGTGCGGTAAGCCTCTTTGTGACGTCTGGCGGAGCGGAAGTGGCCTTGGAATGGATAAGCCCGCTGCCGAGCGAGTTATTGAGAAACGATACGCCGCCTTACTGGCCACCGAGTACAACAATTTTTACTGCCGTGTGCCAGGCCGTTCGTCTCCAAGTAAATTTCGCTCTCTCCACGTGATATTCCGTCATACAAAAGTTCCTTATCGCACATTTTAACGACTTCTGTTACAGACGAAACGCTAACGTACAGCCACTGTTTTCCTCTTTTTCCTCTTGGCTCTGATTAGTTTGTGGCTGCTTCAGAGGGACTTAAATTTTAGTTTTCTTTTCTCAATATATGGGATTCTATCAAAAGTTTTTATATCAACGAAAAGTTTTTAGAATAACATTCAAGGTACTATGATAGTTTACAAGGAATGGTGCATAGTCGAAAACGAGTGTCTACAAAGACTTCCTAAGCTCCATTACCGTGAGGCATACGTATTCTGAATGGAGAAAAATTTAATAATGGATAAAATCCTAAAATGGCTCTGAGCAGTATGGGACTTAACATCCGAGGTCATCAGTCCCCTAGAACTTAGAACTACTTAAACCTAACTAACCTAAGGACATCACACACATCCATGCCCGAGGCAGGATTCGAACCTGCGACCGTAGCAGTCGCGCGGTTCCGGACTGCGCGCCTAGAACCGCGAGACCACCGCGGCCGGCTAAAATCCTAAAAGGTGAGTATATCTACACTGAATAAACGGAACATTGGAGAAGACATTGAGCTTTGGAAAAATTTTAAATTTTTCTCGTGAGAGAATTGTGCTATTCAGGAAAATGGGATGTCATGGGCTTCGACTCTGGAGGGGGGGGGGGGGGGGGGGAGGCGGTTAGCGCGAGCGAGAGAGAGAGAGAGAGAGAGAGAGAGAGAGAGAGAGAGAGGGGGGGGGGGACGCGGATGATCCAGGAGAGGCATCGTGGGATGGTGGCTGCCACAAACTTATTCACCACTTGGCTACAATGCGCGGATGATATTCTGTTTGCGCGAACAGGAGCGAGAATTTACACTGTACTTGATTTACAAGTCCCTTCTCATTTTGGTCATCACCGTAAATTTTGGAAACTAATTTAAATTTTATATTGTAAGATATTTCCGGAGTTAGATGTGCACTCTGATCACAATTTATTGGTTATGATGTGTAGATTACAACTGAAGGAATTGCAAAAAGGTGGGAAATCAAGGAGATGGGACTTGGATAATTTTAAAGAACCAGTGATTGTTGCGAGTTTCAGAGGGAGCAATAGGCAACTATTTACTGTAACAGGAGAAAGGGGTATAGTTGAAGACTAATAGATAGCTACGAGAGATGAAATAGTGAAGGCAGCAGAAAATAAAATAGGTAAACAGACTAGGTCTGACAGAAATCCTTGGATAACACAGGATACATTGAATTTGATTGATGAAGGAAGAAAATATAAAAATGGAGTAAATGAAGCAGGCAGAAAGGAATACCAAAGTCTAAAACAAGAGATTGACAGGAAGTGCAAAATGGCTAAGCAGGAATGGCTGGAGGACTAACGTAATGATTTAGAAGCCTTTGTCACTAGGGGAAAGATGGATAACACCTACAGGAAAATTAAAGAGGCGTTTGGCGAAAAGAGAAGCAGCTTTATGAATATGAAGAGTTCACGTGTAACACCAGTACTAAGCAAAGAAGGGAAAGCTGAAAGATTGAAGGACTATATAGAGGGTCTCTCCAAGGGAAAATAGACTTGACGACAATATTACAGAAATGGAAGAACACTTAGATGAAGATGGTATGGGAGATACGATACTGCGAGAAGAATTTGACAGAGCACTAAAAGATCCAAGTCGAAACAAGGCCCCGGCGGTAGATGACATTCCATCAGAACTGCTGATAGCTTAGGGAGAGCGAACCATGACAAAACTCTTCCATCTAGTGTGCAAGATGTATTGAGACAGGTGAAATACACTCACACTTCGAGAAGAATGTTAGAATTCCAAAGGAAGCTGTTGCTGACAGGTGTGAAAATTACCGATCTCAAGACTGCAAAACACTAATTCTTTGCAGAAGATCGGAAAAACTGATAAAAGCCGATCAGTTTAGATTCCAGAGAAATATGGGATCACGCGAGGCAATAATGACGCTACGACTTCTCTTAGAAGATAGGCTAAGGGAAAGTAAATTTGTGTTTATGGCACTTGTAGCCTTGGAAAAGGCTTTTGAAAACGTTGATTGAAATATTCCCTTTGAAATTATGATGGTAGCAGGGCTAAAATAAAGGAAGCGAAAGCCATTAACAATATTTAAAGAAACCAGACGGCAGAAATAAGAGTCGAGGGGCGTGAAAAGGAAACGGTTGTTGAGAAGCGTGAGAGACATGGTTGTAGCCGATTCCCGATGATATTTAGGTTAGGTTAGGTTAGTGTTGTTTTAACGTCCCGTCGACAACGAGGTCATTAGAGACGGAGCGCAAGCTCGGGTTAGGGAAGGATGGGGAAGGAAATCGGCCGTGCCCTTTCAAAGGAACCATCCCGACATTTGCCTGAAACGATTTAGGGAAATCACGGAAAACCTAAATCAGGATGGCTGGAGACTGGATTGAACCGTCGTCCTCCCGAATGCGAGTCCAGTGTGCTAACCACTGCGCCACCTCGCTCGGTCTCCCGATGGTATTTAATCTGTACATTGAGAAAGTGGTAAAGGAAGCCAAATAAAAATTTGGAGTAAGAATTAAAGTTCAGGAACAAGAAATAAAACTTTGGAGGATTGCCGATGACACCGTAATTCTGTCGGAGACAGAAGAGGATTTGGAAGAGCAATTGAACGGAATGGTCAGTGCCTTGAAAGGAGGATGTAAGGTGAGCATCAAAAAAAGAAAAACAAAGACGATGGAATACAGTCGAAGTAAATCAGACTATGCTGAGGAAGTTAGATTAGGAACCGAGACCCTTAAAGTAGTAGACAGAGTTTGCTAGTTGGGTATCAAAATAACTGTTGATGGCAGAGGTAGAGAGGATATAAAATGTAGTCTGGCGATAGCAAAAAACGTGTTCGTAAGAATAGAAATTTTTAAACATCGAATATAGATTTTAGTGTCAGGAAGTCTTTTATGGAAGCAACTAACGAGGAGGTACTGAGAAGAATTGGGGAGGAAAGAAATTTGTGGCACAACCTGACTTAAAGAAGGCATCGGTTGATAGGACACATTCTGAGACATAAAGCCGGCCGTTGTGGCCGAGCGGTTCTAGGCGCGTCAGTCTGGAACCACGCGACCGCTACGGTCGCAGGTTCGAATCCTTCCTCGGGCGTGGACGTGTGTGATGTCCTTAGGTTAGTTAGATTTAAGTAGTTCTAAGTTCTAGGGTACTGATGACCTCAGAAGTTAAATCCCATAGTGCTCAGAGCCATTTAAACCATTTGAGACATAAAGGGCTCACTAATTTAGTATTGGAAGGAAGTGTGGAGGTATAAGTCGTAGATATAGACCAAGAGACGATAAACAGTAAGCAGATTCAGAAGGATGTAGGTTGCAGTAGTTATTCAGAGATGAAGAGGCTCGCACAGGGTATAGTAGTATCGAAGGCTGCATCAAAGCAGTCTTCAGACCGAATATCATAACAGTTTAAATTTGACAATTTACCGCTGCTTGAACCTCTTTCAGTGTTCAACGTCCCGTAAGTCAAAGTATTAACTAATTCCATTTATATGCAGTCCACGTGGCAACTAGAGAGCTCAAGGTGTATTGTTTGAGCCGGCCGGAGTAGCCGAGCGGTTCTAGACGCTACAGTCTGGAACCGCGCGACTGCTACGGTCGCAGGTGCGAATCCTTACTCGGGCATGGACGTGTGTGATGTCCTTAGGTTAGTTAGGTTTAAGTAGTTCTAAGTTCTAGGGGACTGATGACCTCAGACGTTAAGTCCCATAGTCGACGGTCGTGTCCGGATACGCTGTCATACAGGCAAACGGCTGCTTGAAGCATGGAACACGCCACGAACGCAAGCCTTTTGTGGCATTGTTGTGCTGTGGGAGACATTTACCTGCGCTTCTGTAGGACCTGCGGCAGTAATCGAAGGCATCAGGACAGCCGCGGATTACATGAACATTACTGTGGGTCACCTGCATCATTTCAACCTTGACATATTCCCCCCTATGGCGATGGCGTCTTCCAACACAATAACTGTCCGTATCGCAAGGCCAGCATCGTGCTACAGAAAACTGAGGAGCACGGCAGCGAACTCACAGTAATGCGCTGGCCATCAAATGCGCCCAATATCACCGCTATTGAACGTAACTTGGACGCTATCAAGCGTCAGCTCCGCAGCCACCAAACATCGGGTCAGAATTTAAGGGAATTGCGTGAAATGCGGCTAGATGTCTGGTGCCACATACTTCCGGAAACCTACTAAGGACTTGTAGAATATACATAGAATCTCTGCTATATTTCGTTCCAAGCTTTTACATGATACTTTGTCTGGTAATACAAGCTTAGCCACTATGTTACCATAGAGAGACTGATGATGGCACAATGGAACGCCAAAACCCGAGTGCCTCTGTAATAAATCAAAGATGAAAAAACAACTGTTGGTTTTTTTTTTATCGCTGGTTGTATGTTACTGAATAGGTCGTCCTAATGTTTTGGATCATGTGTATACGCCACACTCTGTTACAGTAAATAGCAACAATTGCAACCTGAATGTTAACCAGTTACAGAGAAACCAGTTTTTAACGGTTTTTTTTTCGATAGATCTCTAAAAGAAATAAGGAAATAGATATGTATAAAAAAATCTGCAAAGAAAGAACATATATCGATCGGGGCTGTACTTTTTAACTTGTTCAAGAAAAACAGAGTTAAACTTTTTTGTGTTCGCCATTTTGCATCAGTTTCATGAAAAAGAAACACTACTTAAAATTTAATTTCCTACACGTTCGTATTTTTTTCGGTTATAATTTTTGCAAATTTAAAGTTAGGCCGTCACAGAATGCTTGGGCTATAAGCAGTCCTCACATGGGACGTGTTTCTCAAAGCGAAGCACACAAGACCTGGTATCTGTCGTGGTTGTTGCAAGCTCTGAAACGACCTCTACATCTCCCGGAACGTGCTCTTCAGCGTGGTTAGCGGCCGCAGTGCTATCTAGTGGCAGTGGTTGACTGCAACTGGGGCGCAAATCTCTCAGTTTCCTTACGAAAATCGACACACGTAAAATAGTTGAATTGCCTCTTAGCGATTGTCGTACAAGAGCGCATAAAATCACGAAGAGGTTCGTGGACTCGTCCACTGCTTCAACAACGAATTGCTGGTAGAGGATTACTACATAATGCTGTTCAACGATCTGAGATACATACTAGTAGAAGCTATCCGTTATGTCAATTGAACCTCCTTCTTATTTTCGGTTTTAGTTTAATTATATGTTGAATATAGTGGAAAAATGTTCTCGAACCTTCTCTGCACATAGGTTTCAAGATCAGAATTCGTTTCGTAATTTCGATCGAATAGAAGAGGAGATTTTTTCGAAGCTGGTCGTAATCGCTGAAAAAGATATTTACCGGCAGGATATACACATGAGATAGTCCATGTATACAGGGCGGTCCACTGATAGTGACTGGGCCAAATATCTCACGAAATAAGCGTCAAACAAAAAAACTACAAATAACGAAACTCGTCTAGCTTGAAGGGGGAATCAGATGGCCCGCTAGATGGCGCTACCATAGGTCAAACAGATATCAACTGCGTTTTTTTTAAACAGGAACCTCCATTTTTTATTACATATTCCTGTAGTACGTAAAGAAATAGGAATGTTTCAGTTGGACCACTTTCTTCGCTTTGTGATAGATGGCGCTGTAATAGTCGCTAACGTGTAAGTACGTGGTATCACGCAACATTCCACCAATGCGGACCGTTTACCAATTGCAGAAAAGGTTGATATCGTGTTGATGTATGGCTATTGCGATCAAAATGCCCAACGGGCGTGTGCTATGTATGCTGCTCTGTATCCTGGACGACATCATCCAAGTGTCCGGACCGTTCGCCGGATAGTTACGTTATTTAAGGAAACAGGAAGTGTTCAGCCATATGTGAAACGTCAACCCCGACCTGCAACAAATGTTGATGCCCAAGTAGGCTGTTTTAGCTGCTGTTGCGACTAATCCGCACATCAGTAGCAGACAAATTGCGCCAGACTCGGGAATCTCAAAAACTTCGGTGTTGAGAATACTGCATCAACATCGATTGCACCCGTGCCATATTTCTGTGCACCAAGAATTGCATGGCGACGACTTTGAACGTCGTGTACAGTTCGGCCACTGGGACACAACAGAAATTACGGGACGATGACAGATTTTTTGCACCCGTTCTATTTAGCGACGAACCGTCATTCACCAATAGCGGTAGCGTAAACCGGCATAATATGCACTATTGGACAACGGAATATCCACGATGGCTGCGACAAGTGGAACATCAGCGACTTTGGCGGGTTAATGTATGGTGCGACATTATGGGAGGAAGGATAATTGGCCCCCATTTTATCGATGACAGTCTAAATGGTGCAATGTATGCTGATTTCCTACGTAATGTTCTACCGGTGTTACTACAAGATGTTTCACTGCGTGATAGAATGGCGATGTACTTCAAACATGATGGATGTCCGGCACATAGCTCGCGTGCGGTTGAAGCGGTATTGAATTGCATATTTCATGACAGATGGATTGGTCGTCGAAGCACCATACCGTGGCCCACACGTTCACCGGATCTGACGTCCCCGGATTTCTTTCTGTGGGGAAAGTTGAAGGATATTTGCAATCGTGACCCAACAACAACGCCTGAAAACATGTGTCAGCGCATTGTCAATGCATGTGCGAACATTACGGAAAGCGAACTACTCGCTGTTGAGAGGAATGTCGTTACACGTATTGCCAAATGCATTGAGGTTGACGGACATCATTTTGAGCATTTATTGCATTAATGTGGTATTTACAGGTAATTACGCTGTAAGAGCATGCGTTCTCAAATATGATAAGTTCACAAAGGTACATGTATCACATTGGAACAACCGAAATAAATTGTTCAAATGTACGTACGTTCTGTATTTTAGTTTAAAAACCTACCCGTTACCAACTGTACGTCTAAAATTGAGAGCCATGTGTTTGTGACTATTACAGCGCCATCTATCACAAAGCGAAAAAAGTGGTCCTATTTAAACATTCATATTTCTTTACGTAATACGCGAATATGTAATAAAAAGTGGAGGTTCCTATTTTAAAAAACGCAGTTCATATACGTTTAACCTATGGCAGCGCCATCTAGTGGGCCAACCATAGCACCATCTGGTTTCCCCCTTCAAGCTAGCCAAGTTTTGTTCTTTGTAGATTTATCGTTTGACGCTTATTTCGTGAGATATTTGGCCCGTTCACGATCAATGGATATACACTCCTGGAAATTGAAATAAGAACACCGTGAATTCATTGTCCCAGGAAGGGGAAACTTTATTGACACATTCCTGGGGTCAGATACATCACATGATCACACTGACAGAACCACAGGCACATAGACACAGGCAACAGAGCATGCACAATGTCGGCACTAGTACAGTGTATATCCACCTTTCGCAGCAATGCAGGCTGCTATTCTCCCATGGAGACGATCGTAGAGATGCTGGATGTAGTCCTGTGGAACGGCTTGCCATGCCATTTCCACCTGGCGCCTCAGTTGGACCAGCGTTCGTGCTGGACGTGCAGACCGCGTGAGACGACGCTTCATCCAGTCCCAAACATGCTCAATGGGGGACAGATCCGGAGATCTTGCTGGCCAGGGTAGTTGACTTACACCTTCTAGAGCACGTTGGGTGGCACGGGATACATGCGGACGTGCATTGTCCTGTTGGAACAGCAAGTTCCCTTGCCGGTCTAGGAATGGTAGAACGATGGGTTCGATGACGGTTTGGATGTACCGTGCACTATTCAGTGTCCCCTCGACGATCACCAATGGTGTACGGCCAGTGTAGGAGATCGCTCCCCACACCATGATGCCGGGTGTTGGCCCTGTGTGCCTCGGTCGTATGCAGTCCTGATTGTGGCGCTCACCTGCACGGCGCCAAACACGCATACGACCATCATTGGCACCAAGGCAGAAGCGACTCTCATCGCTGAAGACGACACGTCTCCATTCGTCCCTCCATTCACGCCTGTCGCGACACCACTGGAGCCGGGCTGCACGATGTTGGGGCGTGAGCGGAAGACGGCCTAACGGTGTGCGGGACCGTAGCCCAGCTTCATGGAGACGGTTGCGAATGGTCCTCGCCGATACCCCAAGAGCAACAGTGTCCCTAATTTGCTGGGAAGTGGTGGTGCGGTCCCCTACGGCACTGTGTAGGATCCTACGGTCTTGGCGTGCATCCGTGCGTCGCTGCGGTCCGGTCCCAGGTCGACGGGCACGTGCACCTTCCGCCGACCACTGGCGACAACATCGATGTACTGTGGAGACCTCACGCCCCACGTGTTGAGCAATTCGGCGGTACGTCCACCCGGCCTCCCGCATGCCCACTATACGCCCTCGCTCAAAGTCCGTCAACTGCACATACGGTTCACGTCCACGCTGTCGCGGCATGCTACCAGTGTTAAAGACTGCGATGGAGCTCCGTATGCCACGGCAAACTGGCTGACACTGACGGCGGCGGTGCACAAATGCTGCGCAGCTAGCGCCATTCGACGGCCAACACCGCGGTTCCTGGTGTGTCCGCTGTGCCGTGCGTGTGATCATTGCTTGTACAGCCCTCTCGCAGTGTCCGGAGCAAGTATGGTGTGTCTGACACACCGGTGTCAATGTGTTCTTTTTTCCATTTCCAGGAGTGTATATACTGGATGGAGAAAAATTGGCACAAATTTTAACCCTGGATAGCTGCTGCCTAAATTACTAATGTTCTGTTGGTCGACAGTTCAATATTTTTAAATTACGGAAATTTGGCGCCACGCGCTTCGGTGGGCCGTGGGATTGCCCTGTTGCCGTTCGTCGATTTACAGGCAACGCTATGGTTGTTGGTTCACACATACAAACGTCCCTCGCCCCGTCACTACCCCAACGTGATACGCACACGTGTCGAATAGGTTTTGCTGTTTGTCTGCACCTCACGTCAGGGGCATTCACACGTAAGCTTCGCTTCGGAACACACACATACGTCTCCTGTGATTTAGTCATACAGTAAGCATTGCGGCACAGTGTTCGTTTGAAGAACAACGAGATATGGTTTCTGTTTATGGACTAGCCGACGGTAATGTGCATGAAGCTCGACGGTTGTATGAGGAACGGTACCCAGCAAGACGCCACCCACAGCCGCAAACGTTTACATCAATTCACAGGTGACATGGCGAAACAGGCTCGTCAGCGGGATATCATGGTGATGCTGAAGACCTCGAACACGACGGGATGCTGCATTTGAAAAGACTGTTCTCGAGTGCTTCGAGGGAGCACCTACGACAAGTACTCGAGCGGTTGGACACGCCATGGGGCTCACTCATCGATTAGTCTGGGAGGTTTTGCGGGATGACGGCCAACATCCATTTAGTTTCCACCCTGTCCAAGGCCTAAATCCTGTGGCGGACTATGAACGCAGGCTAGAGTTTTGCCGGTGGTTTCTGCGACTTGTTGCACGAGATCCCGATTTTCCCGACATTGTATTGTTTACCGACGAGTGCATCTTCCATCGGGATGGCAAGGGGAAATCCTCACGTCACGTATGTCCACGAACACCAGAAATGATTTTCGCTCAACATTTGGGCAGGCGTTGTAGGTGATCATCTGATTGGGCCGGTCCATCTACCTCCTCGACATACCGGGGTAAATTACCTTCACTTTCTGCAAGAAACTCTACCCAGCCCGCTGGATGATATTCCCCAGGTAATACTGCTACGCGTGTGGTGGCAGCGTGATGGAGCTCCTTCACATATCAGTGGTGTTGTGTGCTGATGTTTAAATGTACTCTTCGACGGCCGGGTAATTGGCAGAGGTTCAAATGGCTCTGAGCACTATGGGATTTAACATCTATGGTCATCAGTCCACTAGAACTTAGAACTACTTAAACCTAACTAACCTAAGGACATCACACACATCCATGCCCGAGGCAGGATTCGAACCTGCGACCGTAGTGGTCGCGCGGTTCCAGATTGTGGCGCCTAGAACCGCTCGGCCACTCCGGCCAGCAATTGGCAGAGGTGCTCGTAGGACATGGCCCCAGCGATCACCAGACCTCACGATATCGGACTTTTTCCTTTGAGGATTCTTAAAGGTTCTAGTTCACCCACCTAGACGCGAACCACCTAGAAATGAAGAGGAATTAGTGGATCGCATTCAACATGCCGCCAACCACATCAGGGCAATGCCAGGAATCTTTGAAAGAATTCAAAAAAACACCGATCGACGTTACCAAGCTTGTGTCGCATCAGAGGGTCGCCAGTTCGAGCACTTGCTTTAAGTAAACAATGTCCTAGCTACAAAAAAAGGCCCTTTTCAGGGCAGACACAATTTATAAAAGACTTACTGCACGCGAACTAACAGCTGTTGACAGGTTTTTTTTCCCGGTACGTCTAATCACGAAACTACAATGGATGTGTCTGGACCCCGGCGGATTCGCCTCCAGGCCCCCAGAGTGGAAGGCTGGCGCGCTACCACCGAGCATGCGGGCCGCCTTGGATACATCGCAATCTCCGGCAGGCAAAGCATTCGCTGTCACGCGTTGTCCAGAGCATCCGGCAACAAGGCAATCCCGCGGCCAGTCGGAGCGCGTGGCGCCAAGTTTCTCTAGTTTAAAAATTGTGCGCTGTCGACCTACACAACATTAGTAATTTTGGTCCCTACTGGCATCAGCTATCCAGAATTCAAAATTCATGGCACAATCTTTCTCCATCATATACATATACAATATGCGTGTGAGTTTGTGTTAGCCGGCCGCTTCAGTCTGGAACCGCGCGACCGCTACGGTCGCAGGTTCGAATCCTGCCTCGGGAATGGATGTGTGTGATGTCCTTAGGTTAGTTAGGTTTAAGTAGTTCTAAGTTCTAGGGGACTGATGACCTCAGAAGTTAAGCCCCATAGTGCTCACAAGAGAACCTCCCCATCGCACCCCCCTCAGATTTAGTTATAAGTTGGCACAGTGGATAGGCCTTGAAAAACTGAACACAGAGCAATCGAGAAAACAGGAAGAAGTTGTGTGGAACTATGAAAAAAATTAATAAAATATGCAAAGTGAGTAGTCCATGTGCAAGATAGGCAATATCAAGGACAATGGGAGCTGAAGAGTGTCGTGGTCCCGTGGTCAGCGTGAATAGCTGCGGAAAGAGAGGTCCTTGGTTCAACCCTTCCCTCGGCTGAAAATTTTGCTTTCTTTATTTTCGCTAAGTTATGATCTGTCCGTTCGTTCATTCACGTCTCTGTTCACTGTAATAAGTTTAGTGTCTGTGTTTGGCGACCGCACCGCAAAACCGTGCGATTAGTAGACGAAAGGACGTGCCTCTCCAATGGGAACCGAAAACATTTGATCGCAACGTCATAGGTCAACCGATTCCTCCACAGGAAAACACATCTGATATATTCTATACGACACTGGTAACGGCATGTGCGTCACATGACAGGAATATGTTGTCGACCCACCTAACTTGTACACTTAGCGAATGGGTAAAAAGATTTTCCAACTTGCCCGATTTAGGTTTTCTTGTGTATTTGATAATCACTCCTAAAAAAGTGATGAAAACATAAGAGTTTGTAACATAAACTGAAAACAAAAATTGAAAGTTTTCACTCGAGGGAAGATTTGAACCCAGGACCTCTCGCTCCGTAACTGCTCTCACTAACCACGGGACCACGGCGCTCCTTGACTCCCATTGTCCATGATGTTGCATATTTTTGACATGGACTACTCAGTTTGTATATTTTGCTTATTTCTTCATAGTTCCACACAACTTCTTCCTGTTTTCTCGATTGATCTGTATTCAGTTTTTCAAGACCTATCCACTGTGCCAACTTATAACTAAATCTGAGGGGGGTGTGATGGGGAGGTTCCCTTGTCAGAGCCATTTATACGTCAAAACCATTGGAGAGGGCATTTCTCTAAGTTTAGATTCGTGATATGCGCCATGGCATGCCGGTACCATAGGGGGCAGACGTATCAGAACATGTAGACAAATCAGCTGCTTCGCACTGTCGCATCGAATTAGTGTGCGCCGGCAGATAGGCAACCCGACGAACAGATTTCGAAATTGGGCTGCTGTCGCACCTTCTCTGGCAGTTCGGGTCAAAGATTTCAATTAATTGCTCGCGCGTAATAACATTTTCCGTGCCACAAGCGGTGCTCAAAGTGAAAAAGTTGGAGATATGCTGCATACACTGATATGTATTTACACTGACGCCTGAGTTTGGCCGCGCGGGATTAGCCGAGTGGTGAAGGGCGATGCAGTCATGGACTGTGCGGCTTGTCCCAGCGGAGGTTCGAGTCCTCCCTAGGGCATGGGTGTGTGTGTGTTTGTCCTTAGCATAATTTAGGTTAAGTAGTGTGTAAGCTTAGGGACTGATGCCCTTAGCTGTTAAGTCCCATAAGATTTGACACACATTTGAATATTTTTGAGCCTAAGTTTGAAATTTGACCCAAAGATGATTACAAGATTTTTTTATCTTATTCTGTGCTACAGCCTTCCTCTTCAATAGTGGCTCCTTGCGACGTCACCCTCTGGCACGACGACACTTTCAGACAGCAAGGTGTCGACGTATGCGGAAAAAAGGCCCCAGCCCAGAGTTTATGTGACGTTTAAACTGGGTTAATGGCATCCAATTTGCACAGAATTTAACGACAATTCTGTTCAATGCCACCGTGAACGTGTCACACTATGGTAAGGTCGTCACACGCCCTCTTACCCACATTTCAAAAAAATGGTTCAAATGGCTCTGAGCACTATGGGACTTAACTGCTGAGGTCATCCGTCTCCTAGAACTTAGAACTACTTAAACCTAACTAACCTAAGAACATCACACACATCCATGCACGATTCGAACCGGCGACCGTAGCGGTCAGCGGTTCCAGACTGTAGCGCCTAGAACCGCTCGGCCACTCCGGCCAGCCCCACATTTGACCCCTTTCATTTCACGACGCTGCGGTGGAGGTCAGAACCGCATCGCGCAGCGTTGAAATCACTCTGTTTCCTTCTGGGTGACTGAGGGAATAATTCCAGACACACCGCCGGTAAGAATCGACACGAAAAGGCCTCAGTGTGTAGTACAAAGAGCGTCAATGAAACTACCCCTATCGTTGGGACGTTGATTCCCACACATCTGGCGGTCGGAAGCGATAGTTCGCAGTGCTATGAGCAACAGGAAGACGTTGTTGACAATCTTCGATACTTCTGACATTCCCCTGACGCTTCGACCTTTCTCTAAAGATATCTCGGCTAGCAACCACATTGAACGTTACGTCACCACTCTGAACTGCAGTATGACCGCAGTTTTCGCTCTGGCGTACAGGTCGGCACCACTAGGGTTCGTTCAAAACAATTCGACGAAATTTGAACGTTGACGTGAAGTAGCAAACGGTTCTTATGCTTTTTCAGTGTTGCTGTTTCACATCCTCTTATGACGTCATCACGGAGGAGAGCAACATTGGCACAAGTCTGAATAAAATCGCAAAGGGTCTCCCAAAGCCCCCGGTTCGCCATTAACCATTCAGTAGCACCCCACCCCCAAAAAAATCAAAATTTTTTTGAGAATTGTAAAAATATCTCTTTACAGAGAGAGCCTTCGAATTAGTGATACGCGCCTGCAGGTAGGCAACCACTTGATACACGTTTGGAGACAGTTGTCGTCCTACAGGCTCCTAGCAATTCTACGAACGTTTTCTCTGTGAGGCATATTTTTAAAATAGGCAATAAATGCGGGTTGGAGGAGGGGTGCACCGAGGTTATTGGTGAAATGGGAGGTCTAAGGCACGTGTGTCTTCGTCGCACCCTCAGTGATCACATCACAGAAGGAAATGGAAGAGCAGCACTGAAAATGCATAAGAGACTTTTGCTACTTCAGATCACGTTCAGATTTCATCGAATGGTTTTGAACAGTCGCTAGTGGTTCCACCCTGTACACCAGAGCAAAAACTGCGGCCGCACTGCATTCAAAAAAGGTGACAGAACATTCAATTGTGTTCCTTAGAGAAGGGTCGAAGCATCAGCAGCATCAAAGACTGAATAATGTCTTCCTGTTGGCACACCGCACAGCGAATTGTCGGTTTCGACCGCGAAATGTGTGGGAATCAACATCCCAAGGTATGGTGCGGTTATGGAAGATCTTCACGCTACTCACTGAGGCTTTTTCGCGTCCATTTTTAGCTGTGGTGTGTCTGAAATATTTTCGTCGGCCACCCGTAAGAGAGGTGCGTGATTTCAAGGCTGGGCGTCGCGATTGTGATCTCCATCACAGTGCCGTCAAACGAAGGGGTGAAATGCAGGTAAGAGGGTGTGTGAGGACCTTCCCATCATGTGACACGTCCAAGGCGGCGTTGGGCAGAATTGTGATGAAATCAGGTGCCAATGTGACGTCGTTAACACTCCTTACAGCTCACATGAACTTCTGTTCTGTGGCCTTTTTTTCCCCCATTGTGGACACCTTACTGCTTGAAGTGTCGCCGAGCCGGAAGGTGAAAGTCGCATAACGCCACCCATTTGAGAGGAAGATTGTAGGCGCCTTTCAGCCGTTTCCAAACTTCAGCGTCACAGTGGGAGACAATTACGGGGTTTCTAATAAGTGATTCTTTAATTCTGGTGCACGCTATGTTTTCTGTATGTCTCGGAGTTTTATTTAATTACCTTCTGAAATACCGGAGGTACTAACGAATAACTCAGCACAATATACAGGGTGTTACGAAAAGGTACGGCCAAACTTTCAGGAAACATTCCTTACACACAAATAAAGAAAAGATGTTATGTGGACATGTGTCCGGAAACGCTTAATTTCCATGTTGGAGTTCATTTTAGTTTCGTCAGTATGTACTGTACTTCCTCGATTCACCGCCAGTTGGCCCAATTGAAGGAAGGTAATGCTGACTTCGCTGCTTGTGTTGACATGCGACTCATTGCTCTACAGTACTAGCATCAAGCACATCAGTACGTAGCATCAACAGGTTAGTGTTCATCACGAACGTGGTTTTGCAGTCAGTGCAATGTTTACAAATGCGGAGTTGGCAGATGCCCATTTGATGTATGGATTAGCACGGGGCAATAGCCGTGGCGCGGTACGTTTGTATCGAGACAGATTTCCAGAACGAAGGTGTCCCGACAGGAAGACGTTCGAAGCAATTGATAGGCGTCTTAGGGAGCACGGAACATTCCAGCCTATGACTCGCGACTGGGGAAGACCTAGAACGACGAGGACACCTGCAACGGACGAGGCAATTCTTCGTGCAGATGACGATAACCCTAATGTCAGCGTCAGAGAAGTTGCTGCTGTACAAGGTAACGTTGACCACGTCACTGTATGGAGAGTGCTACGGGAGAACCAGTTGTTTCCGTACCATGTACAGCGTGTGCAGGCACTATCAGCAGCTGACTCGCCTCCACGGGTACACTTCTGCGAATGGTTCATCGAACAATGTGTCAATCCTCATTTCAGTGCAAATGTTCTCTTTATGGATGAGGCTTCATTCCAACGTGATCAAATTGTAAATTTTCACAATCAGCATGTGTGGGCTGACGAGAATCCGCACGCAATCGTGCAATCACGTCATCAACACATATTTTCTGTGAACGTTTGGGCAGGCATTGTTGGTGATGTCTTGATTGGCCCCCATGTTCTTTCGCCTACGCTCAATGGACCACGTTATCATGATTTCATATGGGATACTCCACCTGTGCTGCTATAACATGTGCCTTTAGAAGTACGACACAAAATGTGGTTCATGCACGGTGGAGCTCCTGCACATTTCAGTCAAAGTTTTTGTACGATTCTCAACAACAGTTTCGGTGACCGATGGATTGGTAGAGGCGGACCAATTCCATGGCCTCCACGCTCTCCTGACCTCAACCCTCTAGACTTACATTTATGGGGGCATTTGAAAGCTCTTGTCTACGCAACCCCGGTGCCAAATGTAGAGACTCTTCGTGCTCATATTGTGGACGGCTGTGATACAATACGCCATTCTCCAGGGCTGCATCAGCGCATCAGGGATTCCATGCGACGGAGGGTGGATGCATGTATCCTCGCTAACGGAGGACATTTTGAACATTTTCTGTAACAAAGTGTTTGAAGTCACGCTGGTACATTCTGTTTCTGTGTGTTTCCATTCCATGATTAATGTGATTTGAAGAGAATTAATAAAATGAGCTGTAACATGGAAAGTAAACGTTTCCGGACACATGTCTACATAACATATTTTCTTTCTTTGTGTGTGAGGAATGTTTGCTGAAAGTTTGGCCGTACATTTTTGTAACACCCTGTAGAAGGTAGCACTGCAAAGCAAATGATGAGGCTGCGGGTGAAGGTAGAGTGCAGTATGATTCATCGTGTGTGTGTGTGTGTGGGGGGGGGGGGGGGGATGCTGTCGCCATCATTTATTTTTGACGCGCGTGCATTAGATAATGTGGGCGCATTGCTGACCGATAATTGTATACGGCGCTGTCTGGCAGATGCCGACTCTGTGCTCCGCAGTTTTACGGCGCTTTCTGCCGGCGCCCCGCCTTCTCGAAGTGCTGCGCCGCACAGACCAGGCCACAATAGCGCGCTTTTATACTCGCCTCGCCACCCGTTCCAGTCGCTACATCTGCCCAAACGGTACCGAAAAACTAAGAACTGTTTCCCATCTGTAACTGCGAACGGTAGTTGTCACTGAAATCAGTATGAAAACTGTGCACCCTGTCAGAATTATTGTCGATAACTTGCATTACCTTCTGGGTATCGTCTTATCTCTGGATATGGCACTTCTGGCACAACAGCTGTTAAAACCTCAAGTTCAACATCTTACCACAGTTATTTCAGGAGTGTCGTGATGATTTACAGATATGTCCTCTAAGTCACCGGATACCAACACTGTCGGAAACATTTGTCGTCCAACGCCACCCAAGAGCGCTTTAAAAAGGCTTACCACCGAATGGATATTATATGTACATGTTTTGATAATAATATTCTGGTCCAGAACCTCAAGATGAGTATATAAATGTAGTGGTACACTAAGTGAAATCCACAGGCAAAACAGAATAAATTCACAGTAGAGTCCAAAGTTCTGCAAGCTGAATAGCATCAGCTTCTGAAATAACCTGATAACATACGATTACAAGATTAATTACGAATATGTGGAGTACACCCCATCGTTTAATTTTAAACATAATACTAAAAAAGATACGAAATGGGGCGAAAATGTAAAATCAGTAGTGGCGTGGGAGGGAGGGAGGGAGGGAGGGCGGGCGGGCGGGCGGGCGGGCGGCAAATTATGTTCTTTCCAGAAATTGGAAATTTGTGGTAAGCTTCTATGGGACCAAACTGCTGAGGTCCTGGGTCCCTAGGCTTACACACTACTTAATCTAACTTAAACTAACGACAACACACACATCCATACACACGGGAGGACTCGAACCTATGACGAAGGGGGGGGGGGCGGCTTGGGGGGGTGGACCCGCTCGGCTAAACCGCGCGGCGTTCTTTGCGGAAGGGGAAGGTTCTCAAGAAGTACAATGCGTCTGTAAAAGAAACAGCATATGAAACGATAGTGTTACCAGTTCTAGGGTACTGCTCCTAAGTTTAAAGAATATCAATCGGCTTAAGAACAAACGTCTCACGAACTGAGACACACCCTGCTAGGATGGTGACAGGTCGGCACAACCAGCACTAAAATATAAAAGACATGTTCGGTGAACTTAAAAGGAAAATGCGACGTTGTTCTCGTGAAACCCTGTTGGTTGAATTTAGAGAACCGGTACACTGTGGGTTCATTAAGTCTACTAAACAGACGGCAAAAACAAGGCGAATAGAAAAGCCCTACTGACGACGAACAATACGTGCAACATCATTGACTTCAGTGAAGGCAGAACAGAAGGCAGCGACGTAGAACAACAACAACAACAGTATCAAAAATTAATGGCGCTTGTTCGTCTTTGCAAGTGGTTTCTGAATGAAGTAAAGTCGGGACGTTTCAATGCCTCATTTTTATTTATTAAGGTAAGATCTGGTTCAGTCTGCCCGAGTATGTGAAATCTCGAAACAACAGCAATTTTGGACCAGAAAATGTTGATCAGTGTTTGGTGCGCAATTTTGGGAACCTGCATGTGTATATCAATAAAATTATCTGGTAACTGATTTTCTTAAATGGCTGTGGAAGACTTATTTTTTACGTCTCGAATGCATATGGCGACTTGAATATTTTTCATAACCCATCGAATCTTAACCATTTTTAATTATATTCCCTTTCAGTTTCAAAACATTTGACTGTGCATACGAGTACTGTACATAGATATTTCCTTCTGTAAAGGAAAATACGAGTACGCTTCACTAGAGACTGTCTTGATGCAGATTTTAATATTCATTCTGAAAATGAAATGGTATTGCGCCACCTTTCTCCTGTTAATATTCTGCTCGTAATCGGTTTTTAGGTTTCTTTGACGAAGTGTGACAATAGTTTTTTTATTTGTTTTTTCTCTACAGCTCTTGCTGCAAACAGTAAATACGTTTGTAGCATACCAACTAGTCGTGTTACTTAATTATATATGTTTAGTGTTGTGACCATAATAATGGACGTGCGTTCGTACGACAGTAGCAGGAGAAGCTAACACGACACGTTCATCGACATACACGGGCAGGCAGTATGTCAACATGTGCTGACAGACCGAGAACTGTAATTTGGCTTCGGGCTTGCGTGACCGCTTTCACAGACTCAAATTACGGTGTAATTTACTCTTCAGAATAATGGTTGCAAGGCATCCGCTTACAAAACTGATTTACGAATCAGTTTCTTGCGTGTTTGTTTTACATCTTGTGCTCAAGTTTGGCTAATCTCATGTATGTCAGAACGTACAAATTTCATTTTTTAAACGATGTTTTTTAATTACTTTATTTGTGAGTTTTTAAAAAACGTCAATACAATTCTTGTACAGACTAAGCCTACTAAATTATGTAATAAAACAAAACGATCATATTGCGATTTGAGACATGTAATATAGACATCGAAAGTACCACTCGATACTATTATGTTCATGCAAAGAATTTACACACATTCACATCTCTATACACTACGTTCTTATAATCTGATGAATGGACGGTCAGGATGTCAAGTTCTCTGTTTCTGTATTCTCATTATCAGTAGTTTTTCCGTTTTTCACAGCGATATTAGGACGTCACTCCCGATGCCGTCAAATAATGAAATGGTAGTTTTCTCTTTCCATCTTCATTGGACCGTGCAAACACGGACACGTAACACATTAAGATACTCCTTATTCTAAACGTAGGACCATTTGTAGGCTTCTTGAGTCATCACAAGTACACAGAAATAATCAATCTAACATCTTATTTGGCATGAGCGTAGTGGTGTCTCCGTTAGATGCATGGAGTTGGTTAACTGAGTGAGAGTGCGCAAATTTAGTTTGCCGTCATGTGGTAATAAACGATTCCGATTTTTTATTAGCAGCACACAGTAGTCACATGATCATCAAAAGATACATAGAAGCGCTACTAAAGCTTACACCAAAAGATCTGGTGTCACATACAGGGCGTTGTAAGGAATACATTTGATTTTCTGTATAATAATAGCAACAACTATTACTCCTATAATGCAGTTAATTTTAAATTGTTCCCTATTGCTCTTGTGTTTGCCAATACAGACTCAGCCATGAAACTCATGTAATACAAATTTTCACTGTGCTCTACTTAACTTTGTAATCTAAAGCAGTTCTTGAAAAAAATGTCTGGTCAAGAAAAACTTGTAAAAGACGAGTTCACTCATTCCTATTCTCAAGGTAATGAACAAGCAACTGAAGAAAAATGGCCACAAATACGAAAAATATAACACTGTAATAAACTTCGACCAGTGCCTATACCGAACGAGGTGGCGCAGTGGTTAGCACACTAGACTCGCATTCGGGAGGACGACGGTTCCATCCCGCGCCCGGCCATCCTGATTTAGGTTTTCCGTGATTTCCCTACATCGCTCCAGGCAAATGCCAAGACGGTTCCTTTGAAAGGGCACGGCCGACTTCCTTCCCCGTCCTTCCCTAATCCGATGAGACCGATGACCTCGCTGTCTGGTCTCCTCCCCCAAACAACCCCTCAGTGCCTATTTTTGATGGTCCGAGTCTCTTCTTAGAATTCTAGTCAATATGCTTCAATTACTGCTATCGGGGAACACTGTAATTTGTTCTGACCCTATTGTTTTCAGTTTTATCGATTTATTTACTCATTTATTTAATGTCTTCTACTCTCTCTCTGACCGGAAGCAGGCCTCTGTGCGTTCACGAAGGCTATTGTCTCATGTGGAACAATCAACTTTGACACTGAATAATGTGATATTTTCTTCTTAAAGCGATACAGCTTTTCCTTTATTTTAGCATTTAATGTATCTTTGACAGTAAATAATTATTGATAACGCACTTGCCTGAACTGAAAGGAATCATCCATGACTATATCTTACGAAGCATTTCAGAATTTACTTCGAGTGTACACCAACTTTATTTACGACATTCGTGCAGGATTTCAGTATAATGTCCTTTCGATATCGAGTCCACTGTACTATTACTGCTAACCTGAACTCTATTTAACTCAGTGCACTGCACATTTTAATGTTATGAATACATAAGCACTAGCATCTTTTCCCAAAATGGGCAATTCCAAAACGGTTATCTTCCGTATTACTGCGTATACAACATATTTTTCTGAGTATAATATTGGTGATGAACAGAAGCTCAACATTAAATAATAAATCCTACGAAAATTCGCAATGAATCCGACATCTATAAAGGACTCCCATCAGCTGAATAGCGACAACTTCGATTCTAACCTTACGACTTTTAGCCAGACTGTCCTCCTTATTCTGAATTTCAAGAAAAGAACTTAACTTTTTCGACAGGATGTCAAGTTCTCTGTTTCTGTATTCTCATTATCAATAGTTTTTCCGTTTTGCACATCGATAATAGGACGTCACTCCCGATGCCGTCCAATAGGTTTTTTTTTTATGATTTACTTCCTTCGGTAGCGTAATAGTTACGAGGTCCCCATTCCGAGTAAAAGCAAAACCGTCTTCCCCAGCTGGCGCACGATAGCAGCGCTCATTAAAACTTCCCAGGCGACAGACCCCGAAGTGGAAAATTTTCCTTATGGTCCGCTGCAGCTTTTGTAGGATATTTATTGCTTGGTCGTCCACAGGTTCAGAGGAGCATTCAACTCTCAGTTCTAAAACTACTTTCTCTCTCGCAGTCTCGTGGAGTTCTGTGGTCTCTGCGTCGTTCTATGTTTCTTTGCTTTCTTTAGATCTTCTTTTCTTTCGTGAATTAGGTCGACGGAAGCAGCACCAACGATAGCGTAAAATATTGTTACTAGCGCATTCAGTGAAGTTCGCAGCTTGATACCCCCCCCCCCCCCCCCCTGCTCCTCTTTTAACAAAAACAAACACACACACACACACACACACACACACACACACACAGAGAGAGAGAGAGAGAGAGAGAGAGAGAGAGAGAGAGATATGTTACGCCTCAGTAAAGACTACTTCAGACGGTACTACTTGTTAATTTCGTAAATAATTGGTTCACTTTCAGCGCTGAGCTCATCGGCTCGAATAATCAGACAATAAGTGCCCTTGTAATTAAAAGAAGCTCATGTCTTAGGTCCGTATTATTATGTAAAAGTAGTTGTAACTGGAGAGTAGTGCTAATAATATTCATCAGAGTAATACGAGCCTTACAGTGAGCCGTGAGAACGGACACCTTTTTAGCGCTTCGTAGCAACGAATCATGTAGCAGAGTGCAGAATTTTTCGTCCTTCTGCTGCGTTTACACTGTTATGAAACTTCCAAACGGGTTAAAAGCTCCTAAGTGTCACAATCTACCTAACATTTCACCTCTGACGGCCCCTTTCATTCGTCGGCCACATAGCTGTTATCCGCCAGGGGAGTTCACAAAAGTGCACTTCCTGCTGCAGAGTGTAAAATTAATTCTTGTAATAAATTGTAGGCTGCGGCTAAACGGTATCCGTTCGCCGAGCAGTGCTACTTTGGCGAGCTATACAGAAAGGCCTCTCTGAAGTTTGAAAAATAGGAGACTGATACTAAAAAATAGAACGAAACAAAAAATAACTATCATCAGCGTCTGTCACCTCCTGCCTACGGCATCGTTTGGATGGTGTATGAAGCGGCGTGGAGGTCAGCAGTCTGTCTCCCTGAGAGTAATGGGAATTGAATCTGAATCCTTCAAATGACAGTCACATGAGTGATCACATTTTTTGAGGCGACTCGTCTGGAGAGTTCAGTTTATGATCTTGGTTAGAATGACGTAATTTCCAATAATGATGCACGTCTATAGCTCAGGTTAAATTGTCACAACTTGACGAAACTACAATAATCCACTAGAACTGTGAGTTCTTTGATTGCTCTGGGAGATGGTGGAGCAGAACTGTGACATATAACATATTATTTTACTTTATTACCAGAATGATAAAAACATTCGCTTAGCATTGCCACAGGTATGTGCCGAATATTTACAACTGTCTTTGAATATCAAAACATCACTTCATGTACACATTTACTAAACTCTTCACTTGAAGTACAAAGTTCAGAATGACAGTTCAAAGACATAAATAACACATGCGCCCTAACTAGATGACGATGTCTGCTTGATCGGAGGTCAGGAACTGGGGTGAGCCGCCTCCTGCTCGGCTGTATATTGGCCTCTGTGCAGTGGCGTTGCGGAGCTTCAAGAGAGGGCATGGCTTCGCCAGCACCTCCTACTCGTTGTTGCGGAATGCAGCGAGACATCACTATCTCCTGTGGTATTGATGCGAGGTGCCGACTTCGTTTCGGCACCGCGATATTTGGACGATACAACATAAATTATTTGGATGCCGTGTGAATGGCATAGGGGTCAGCACGCAATCAACATACTTATGAAAATAAGAGTGATGAAACTTTGACCAGAAGCAGGTAAAATCCGCAGAATGCGTAAGCTCCTAACTAAACTATCAGTGTATCTCTGTCCACATCTTAGAATTTGTTCCACAGTAGCTACAAATAGAATTGGCTGCATAATTCCAAGTAGATATGTTTACTGACAGTGGCAGTAATATGAGACACGGGGCTAGAAGAATAATAGGATTTCCAATGAACTAGGTCCTGTAGAACGTCAGAAAATGTCGTACAAGGGTAAATTGAAAAATGAAATAGTAAATGGATTTTATTACCTGACATTGGTCTATAAATATGGAAAAAAATCAGTGTATAAAATGAATTATATGCACTGCAATAAAATGAATGGATCGATGGGGTTTATTACAAATTTATTTCTTCGTATCCAAACACCACCTTATTTCTGAATGCCTGCTAAATCATGACAGCATGAAACTAAAAGAAGTACCTGCAAGCTTCTCAAAGTAGAACGGTTTTGCAGTATTATAGCTCCATTTTCAATGCAAGAAAATCATATTGGATTGTGCAAGTAGTTGACTAAATTCCAACTCAGAGCACTGATTCATCAGAAATCGATAAAAAAATTCACGCCCTATGAAATATTTTAAAAAATATGGACTGATTCTCCTATTTATTAAAACAAAAAAATGTTCAAATGTGTGTGAAATCTTATGGGACTTAACTGCTAAGGTCATCAGTCCCTAAGCTTACACACCCATGTAGTCTTTTTTGTTGATTTCCGATTGGACATTATTCTATCCTGCCGTATGCACACTATTTGTAAATACGGAATTAATTGTTTGCATTGAAAATGGAGCTATAATGCTCCATACCGGCCTGCAAAATAAATATATTTAGTAGCTACGTGGTGCAGTTTCTTTCACTTACACAGTACAGCTAAGGCAAGAAGTAAGCTTACCATGATCAGCAAAGTAAATAAAGAAGCAGTAGTGTCGTATCTCAGTAAGGAACTTGAAATATTTGACTCTTGGACACGAACATATAGAACCGTGGCTCACTTTTAAAAGAAAGTAGGGCAGTTCATGATAGGAGAGACCATCCATGGTATACAGTCACTGTAAAGAACCTTCTAAACAAAAAGAGACGTAAAATGTAAAATATAGTTCAATAGACAGATACTGAATGACACTCTTTTGGCTCTCATGAGGGAAATGCATGAAGCCTTGAGCGACTACTGTAACAGAATACTGTCGAAGGATCTCCCACGAATCCCAAAGAGATTCTTATCATTTGTAAAGGTGCCGAAGATAACGAAGCTATTCCACAGACACTCATGGACGCCACAAGAACTGAAATTGTGGGCAGCAGATCAAAAGTAGAAATGTAAAACGCAGCTTTCAGATTTTCCTTTACAAACGAATAACCAGGAACATTGCCCCAGCGTTGCAAAGATGAGCGATATAGCTATTTGTGTCAGTGCTACTGCGAAATCGTTAAAATTGGACCAAGCTCAAGGGTCAGATGGAATTCGTATCAGATTCTGTAACGAAACTGCGACTGAGTTAGCCCCTCCTATAACCCATTCCCACTAGTTACAAGAAAGCACAGGCCACAGCAGTCTACGGGAATGGTAGCGGAAGTGATCAACAAAACTAACGTCCAAAATCCTTTTGTTGTAGAGTCGTACAACACATTCGGATCGGTAACATAGTGAGGTATCTCGAACAGATTGACCTTCTCCTTACCAAGAAGCATGGATTCCGATAACATCGATCATGTGAAACCCAACTCGCAATAGTCTCACATGCCATCCTGAAAGTCATGGATCAAGACAGTCAGGTAAATGCAGGACTTCTGAAAAACATTTGGCGCACAAGTAAATGCGTCACCTCGAATGCTCAAAAACGCACGAAAGTGTGCGTAGGATATAAATAGCCCATCCCAAAAACAGTGGTATAATCAGTTCCCACCACAAAACTGCGCGTCTTACCACGAGACACATTTGAGTGATAACCTTTTCAAAATCTAGGAGAGGAACTGTGGTAACACGAACAAAGTACGGATAATGTATAAGAACACTGAGAACACACGCATTTCTAAGCCATTACTTATTGCAACATTTTCCTGTGCTTAAAATAATTGACGTAACTGAACAACAAACTTTTCTACTGATCTGATCGTGTAGCACAGCTATTCAGTTTTCAAAGTATGGGTGTGAAATTTCAGTGACACGCTCAAAGCAAAATGGAATAGAACAATACGCACAGTCAATATCACTTCTGCATTCAAACAGTCCAATATCAAATCATTTTCAAACGACGAATTGGCATATCAAATTTATAACTTACCTTTTCCAAGAATATTCTAATATAGGCTTGTACTTCCGTGCATGAAGTTGATTTCTTGCCACACAGTCAAATCTGATTATGAAATTATGGTAGTGAAACTTCACTTGTGGTTTTTCGTACAGAACTTTTACTGCCTAAAGAAGTACACCTCAAGAATCCTGCAGTATTTCGTTGTCTTCAGTATGCTTTTGGTTCTATCAATCGATATTTCGCTTCTTAACTTAACCAGAGTTCGTCTCCTCGATCTTGAATAGGTGATCATTCCGATGTCTCTCGTGGAAAGACGCGCATTTTTCCGTGAGAATGGCTGGTACCACGGTTTTTGAGATTAGCGGTTTACACTGGTGTACGAATCGTAGGGATAAAAGTAAATTTCGCAAGATGTGTCACTACCAAAAACTTGGACCATACAAATGAAGGACTTCTACAGAGTAGCACAGAAGGAAAGTAAAAGCAATATGCAGTGAGACGAACAGAAACTAAACTTTATTTTAAAAAAGAATAATTACACTCAAGCCACCGAGATCCATGAGGGTCCGCTGGACATTAAAAGAGACGGGACATGTTTCTTAATTGGATGTGTGATCAAGAGGGACCGCAATGCTTGCTCTGTAACGTGCCCCGTTGCTGGCCACAAAGTTGGTAATGAGTCGTTTGTCCATGTGACTGGTGCGAAACGTCTCCCCAATGCATCCCGCATGTGCTCGATGCGATTTAAGTCTGCGGACAGGCACGTCAGTCCATTCGTCGAATATCTTGTCCGTTGCAAGAGCTGCTACACCTGCGGTGTTCGATGCGGTCGCGCATTGTCATCCGTAAAAATGAAGTCAGGGCCGAATGCACCCCTGAAAAGACGCACGTGAGGAAGGAGTACAGTGTCATAATAACGTTGACCAATGAGTGTATCGTGTTCAAAGATTTGTAGGTCAATAAGAGCATGAAACATTAACCCTCACCACACCCTAACATCTGGACCATCAAAACGATCATGTTCGACAACGTGGACGTACCCTCAAATGACAAGAGTAGGACCACGTAATGCACTTACGAACATTGTCGAACATGGTCGTTTTGGTGGTTCCAGACGTTACCGGTGAGTGGAGGAATAATATTGTATTGACCTACTGACCTCAGAATCTTCGAATACGGTACTCTTGTGTCTTGTATGCGGTTCCCACTATAGGCCGCAGTTTCCAAGTACCATCCCAACGAAACTAAGTCTTTCACCCTCCTTCCTTAATCCTGATTTTATATGTTCATCCCTTGTCAAGCAGCTCTGTCGAATTACTCCACAGAGCTTAATGGAGCAATCATTTATTACAACTAAGGGAAATCCGTGTGTGTCTTTCTGTGTTGCTTTATGATCAACCAGCTACGATACGATGAATCTTTTGTTTGTGTTGAGAACCTTAGTGATCCTATTAAGCTTCATTTAGATTTCGTTGAACAGTCGCCGTCCGGTATCGCGTTCAGTGTCCTGTTAGTCAATAAGTCGTTGAGCCACTCACATTTGTGAAGGTACTCCGTATGATAGTATTTTGGTTATTAGTTGAGAGTGTTGAACGACTTTCGCAAATCTAGAAGGGACGAAACCTACCTGTTCAGTTGCCTCTAATATTTCCAACAAATCACGTGTGAAAAGAGCGAACTGTGTTCCAGACGAGTGGTTCTTAGTAACGCCGTGTTGATTCTCTGAGACAAGTTACTTTCCCTTCAGGTACGTCATAAAGTTAGAATATGCTGTAGGATAGTGTAACAGGGCGTTAGCGATACATGCATGTAATTTCCTGCATCTGTTATTTTACCTGTGAACCGTGAATTTACTTTCAAAATCTTTTCTTAAAGAATTTACTTTATTTACTAGCGATCCATCAAGAACATTAACACAGTCAAGCACACTATGTGAGCGCGGAAGTAGTTGCCAGTGGGTAACTGATGGAAACAAATGTCTTTCAACAAATGGAAATTTTATTCCTAAAAACCCTTCCTTTAAAAAAAACAGATTTAAAAATTATAATCAGAAAGCACCCTCTAAATATCATGTTACAATTTATTCAGAGGCAAAAATAATTTACAGTATGAGCTTTCTGGCTGAGAAGCTTGCCGCTCCCTTTTAACACGGCCGCAGTCACGACCGCTCACAACAACCCCTGAAAGACTACACTGGTGCAAATCTCCAACACACCAGATTACCTTAAACTAAAATTTTTAACAACTCACACCAACACACAAAGTATGCATCCTGTAGGAGAGATGGAAATGGTACAAAACACTCACATTAAAAAAAATTACTTGCCACCGAAAGTACAACTTGTTTTTAAAATAAAACTCTTACGGTGGAAGGGTGGCAACTTTATCTACTAAAATGACCATTTAAATAAAAACCCAGGAAATTCAGTCTTACATAAAATATACAAACATGCTCTACATTACACATATACCGCCTCTCAAGATGATAGGTAAGATAAAAACATACACTCCTGGAAATGGAAAAAAGAACACATTGGCACCGGTGTGTCGGACCCACCATACTTGCTCCGGACACTGCGAGAGGGCTGTACAAGCAATGATCACACGCACGGCACAGCGGACACACCAGGAACCGCGGTGTTGGCCGTCGAATGGCGCTAGCTGCGCAGCATTTGTGCACCGCCGCCGTCAGTGTCAGCCAGTTTGCCGTGGCATACGGAGCTCCATCGCAGTCTTTAACACTGGTAGCATGCCGCGACAGCGTGGACGTGAACCGTATGTGCAGTTGACGGACTTTGAGCGAGGGCGTATAGTGGGCATGCGGGAGGCCGGGTGGACGTACCGCCGAATTGCTCAACACGTGGGGCGTGAGGTCTCCACAGTACATCGATGTTGTCGCCAGTGGTCGGCGGAAGGTGCACGTGCCCGTCGACCTGGGACCGGACCGCAGCGACGCACGGATGCACGCCAAGACCGTAGGATCCTACACAGTGCCGTAGGGGACCGCACCGCCACTTCCCAGCAAATTAGGGACACTGTTGCTCTTGGGGTATCGGCGAGGACCATTCGCAACCGTCTCCATGAAGCTGGGCTACGGTCCCGCACACCGTTAGGCCGTCTTCCGCTCACGCCCCAACATCGTGCAGCCCGGCTCCAGTGGTGTCGTGACAGGCTTGAATGGAGGGACGAATGGAGACGTGTCGTCTTCAGCGATGAGAGTCGCTTCTGCCTTGGTGCCAATGATGGTCGTATGCGTGTTTGGCGCCGTGCAGGTGAGCGCCACAATCAGGACTGCATACGACCGAGGCACACAGGGCCAACACCCGGCATCATGGTGTGGGGAGCGATCTCCTACACTGGCCGTACACCACTGGTGATCGCCGAGGGGACACTGAATAGTGCACGGTACATCCAAACCGTCATCGAACCCATCGTTCTACCATTCCTAGACCGGCAAGGGAACTTGCTGTTCCAACAGGACAATGCACGTCCGCATGTATCCCGTGCCACCCAACGTGCTCTAGAAGGTGTAAGTCAACTACCCTGGCCAGCAAGATCTCCGGATCTGTCCCCCATTGAGCATGTTTGGGACTGGATGAAGCGTCGTCTCACGCGGTCTGCACGTCCAGCACGAACGCTGGTCCAACTGAGGCGCCAGGTGGAAATGGCATGGCAAGCCGTTCCACAGGACTACATCCAGCATCTCTACGATCGTCTCCATGGGAGAATAGCAGCCTGCATTGCTGCGAAAGGTGGATATACACTGTACTAGTGCCGACATTGTGCATGCTCTGTTGCCTGTGTCTATGTGCCTGTGGTTCTGTCAGTGTGATCATGTGATGTATCTGACCCCAGGAATGTGTCAATAAAGTTTCCCCTTCCTGGGACAATGAATTCACGGTGTTCTTATTTCAATTTCCAGGAGTGTATTTCAGGAATTCGGCCTCTACACTTTAAGCAATAAATTCTTTAACACCGAATCCGACAAACATGACAGAGGCAGCTATTAACGTACGGCAGACTGACAGACACTAACTGCCTAACAAATGCGGACGGGAGACAGACGAGCAAGCTGGGCACGAGAGACTGACCAAGAAAACAAGTGGAATTTAACAAATAAATGAAACAACATTTCATGAATCACTTAACTTGTAAAAACTGCGATGTCTGGTGAAGATTTGGCGCAGCACCCCCAAAACTCTCTCCCGAACCGTCCGCTGTCAGCCGCTTCAACGGACGCAAGAAGGCGCGCCGATCTCCCGTCTCACGGCGTCGCAGCTCGCACCGGCCAGACCGATGTCGTGGGTTGACTCCTGTTGCTCTCGGGTCGGCCGCGAAGCCACTACCCCTCGCTATACGGCGCGGCCCACTGGACTGACGTGGCGACCTCACATGCGCCGACGCTCAAGACGGACAAGTCATCTTGTGTCCCAGTGCGCGACCGACCAACCGATCGATCCAACCGCCAGTGACCATTGCCTGAACCAACTCGAGCAGACTGGCGACAGATACACATACTAGCACTCCGGACAGACAGACAGACAGACAGACACTGACTGCCCCACACGGACCCGGCTGACCAACTGACCAGACTCGCCGCCTCTTGAGCTCATAGCGCCCCTTAAATCCACGTGAACAGGCAACCTTTCCCCTTTCCCACCAGATGGAGACACCAAAGCTGCGATTGCCACAGCGGCGCCACCGCCAGAAACGGAGGGCGATTGCTTCACACTACGCACTGCGGCGCGCTCTTCAAAACAGCAATTTTTACCACGGGTCAACCTGCTTTGTAAAAAGGAGAGTCACGCAGTCTTTGCCAATGACGCGAGAATATTCGCAGCTCGAGAGATCCTCGATACACATGAGCTAGGAAAGGGGCTCGACATATGAACTGCGCCACGAACGCGGGCCTTTGCGGCTGTGATCATCTATGGGAGACACTCACCGGGAATTCCATGGGACTTGAGATAATAACAGGACGTACTATGACAGCTGTGGACTATGTAAACATTACTGCGGATGACTTGCATCCCTTCATGTTTGATGTCTTCTCCAGCGTCGATTGCATCCTCCAGCAGAATAACTGTCAGTATCAGAAGATCAGAATAGTACTACAGTGATCCGAGGAGCATGACAGTAAATTTATGTTGATTTCCTGGCCATTAAAGTAACCTGATCTGAACCATATGGAACACGCGTGGGGCGCTATCGAGCGCTCAGCTCCGCGCCCTTATTTTAAAGAAATTAAGGTCCTGTAAGTACACAATAGTGCCTCATACCCCCGGAAACATACCAGGCACTTGCCGAATCCAATGCTACCGAGAACGGTTGCAGTTCTGCGTTCCAGAGGGTGAGAGACACGCTATTCAATAGGTGTCTATCATGTTTTGAGTCGTTAGTGTATGAAATACTGAAAGTCTACATAATTGGGTTACGGTAATTGAAACTAAGCTAAAATAAGTCAAAAGTGGGAAAGGCTGTTCGTACAGAAGGACATCGACTTTTTAATTTAATCTGGTAACTGTACTTGGAATTTCCACAGTTTCCTCAAAACAGATTAAACAAACACTATGAGGCGCCCACAGCCCGTTCGTAGCGGCTGAAATGACGTAAACAATGAAATACCTTCCTATTCTGTCTTTAACCATAATATATATTAACTACGCATTTTTAACGTTTTTGCACAATGATCTTGATTTTACCATTATGATAATTAAATTTTTTATTTCACTGTGGGAAGCGGATCCAGGGTGGAACCTCGTCACAGGACATTTGTTTCTTTCTCCCTGTCTCGCCTTTATTTTTTATTATTTTTTTATTATTTATTTCTTCGGAGTCCTCTGGTTGCCTGCCTCCTCAAGCAGACACCATTCCACCCTTTACTTGATCTTATCAAATTTTATTAGTGTTGTTAAGTGTTCTCATACCGAATGTAATACAGTGTTATCATAATCTTAGTATGCAAATGCAAAAATGGTCTCGTACTATGTTCCCGAATAGCCGCGAATGGCTGGAGGAACTAATAACCATGCACTCAACTCCTTTTAAAATTACATTCACTTTCCTTATTCAGGCGAATAGTGGGTCGATTCCTGCTTCTTCTCATTGTTAACACATTGCCTGCTCTTCGCTCAATATTAAAGCTTTAGAACAACGAAATAAGTACGTGTATTGGAAGATTTTTGTCTTCATTTCAGCGTTTTAAATTTTAAAATAAAATACGATATTTCAGAATTTTTCCTTCTCTAACAAGATGTTCCAGAGGTTCAGTACAATTGCAACAGTGTAAACACACAAATTCATTAGCTTCATAAACGCTTTTAAAATGAAGGCATATAGGGAACATTATCAAACATTCTTCATTTAGAGACTCAGTGTTATTCACTTTCTTCGCATGCCTCTATTTCACATTCTCTCTGTTTCTTGGAGTTGACTACAGTAGACGTTTTTGCTGCTGCTGCTGCTGCTGCAAAAGCACTTCTCGCTCAGTTATACCTTATCTCTGATCGAAATATGATTACAGCGGAACACTCCGCGCTCCTTCCCTGTGTTTCGGACGGTTCGCTCTCGGTCTGCGCTGATACTCATTCCGTTTGATGAGAGACTGCAGCTGGATGTCACTAATCTGGCGCTCTGAACCGCTTTTCGAGAGCATTTCCATAGAGATTCTGTTTGTCGAGTGACCCCGCCGGTGCTGTGTGCCTCGAGTGCCGTGATTTTTTTTTTTTCCCTCCCGTTTTCTGTATCCTGGCCCTAATTCCTCGGTCTAGCTCCGGAGAGAAATCGGCGTGATTTCCCGTGTGACATCATGGCATGAGACGTGCTTACCCAGTTGCGAGGCCAGAAATACTGCGGCAGCTGTTGCAGTGTCGCCGTTACCTTCGTCGATTCAGTATCCTACTCGTTCTCGAAAACCATTTTGCAGTGCCTTCATGTCTTGCATAGTTTGTATGTTTTATTCGAAGTTTTTTTTTTAAAACACTCTTTTGACCACAGGAAAGTCGTTACGTACCGTCATCTGTGTAATGGAGGTAGAAATTAGCTTGTGTTACTGGTTAAGTTCAGGAGGGTGCGACGTATCTCCAATCGTGAACAGGACAATATGACATGTATATGCTGTTCGGTTTGTTAAGATGCCTGGATGGGTCTCTTCAAGTTTAGATGGTGTGCACATTGTCACTTTATGACACAGGGAGTTGCACACCGAATTGGCGCACGCCACAACGATGCCATCGTAATATTCAATCCTTATCTTGAGACACAAAACATTACATATCTGTCTCACAGTGGTCGTCTGCACTTAATATCAACTGATGGTTGCTACCGATAAATTATGTCACTTAGGTTCCCCGAGAAGAGCGCAACACAACTGCATGCTGCCTTTTTCGAGGCAAATAGAAGAGTTGTGTCGATCCAGACAGTACGCAATTGCCACTATATGATCAATTTGTCCTTAAGGCGTTGTAATGAACTGGTAAGGAGGATGAGGAGGAAATTAGTGTGTAACGTCCCGTCGACAACGAGGTCATTAGAGACGGAGCACAAGCTCGGATTAGGAAAGGATGGGAAAAAATCGGCCGTGCCTTTTCAGAGGAACCATCCCGGCGTTTACCTAAAGCGATTTAGTGAAATCACGAAAAACTTAAATCAGGATGGCGGGTCTGAACCGCCGTCCTCCCGAATGAGAGTCCAGTGTGCTAACTATTGCGCCACCTTGCTCGGTGGTACTGGTCAGGGCGCCTCTCTCTGTCACTTATCGGTGAATACAATACTCGCATTAAAGACACGATCCAACGGAATCAAAGTCGCAAATACGTATTTGTTGTATTTCTCGTAACAAAAGTCAGTCGTATATTTTTATAAACAGAAATACATCGTGAAATTAAAGTAAGATTTATTTTTCAGAAAACATAATTCTTTTTAATATTTCCAATTTAATTCTAAATTGTAATCACATTTGAAATTATTAACGTCATTTTATAATTTATTCCGAGTAATAATTTGAAAATATTTTTAGAAGAACTAATTATTTATTAACGCCTTTTTATGTGAAATCGGAATTGTGTAAAATCGGTGTACTGCTACTTCTTGAAACATCTTTGTTCTTGTAGATAGGTGTAAGTGGTTGCTAGAAGACGTCTGGTGTGAGGTTTTTTGCTGTGAAGTCGTGTAATGGTAATTGAAGAATTATTATGTTAGGAGTGAGAGTTTGTGGAAATATAAAAGTACTACACATTAAATGAAGAGAAATTAAATAACAGACGAGAGGAATACAAACCTGCAGTGTTAAAATTGAAAGTGTACACCCAATTGTACCGCCTAGACATAATGTTTCAGGGAGCCATACTTTCCACGAAAAGCGATAAGAACCATATGAGTAAATTTCAGTTTGTTATTATTTCGAATTTCCTTCTTGCTGAAAACGTCTGCACAAACTTATTTTCATTATATCTAAAAATTGTGCACGTAAATAATTGAAGTTATTTAGAAGTCACAGAGGAGAGTTTGTGATAGCGTCCATTATGAACAAAGGTGCAGACCCCACAGCACAATAGTAGGCAAAGGAACGCGACAAATGGAACCTTAATCAGCGGCGTCGAATTCTCGTCACCGACGAGTTCAGTATTTGTCTGGCGCCTAGTGATCGTCGTAGAAGAGAGAGGAACTAGCCAGGTAGCAATGCGTGTCTCAGGCATGCAGTCCCACGTGTTTAGCGTTAACAAGGGTCAACCATGTTCTGGTCCGCTCCCGTGTACCACGTACGGGAGTCGGACGCCTCTCACTGCTTCCTAGTGTAATTTGACGCATGTGCGCTATCGGTACCGGTCCCTGCAATTTAATGTCGAGCGCTAAAGTCATTTCGGCGATCGATTTGCCTTTCAGGATGATAATGCGTGTGCACAGACATGCCCACTTTATAAAAAACTTCATCCCTCATTCATAGTCTGAGTACATTCATAGCCAATAAGGGCTCTGAGAACTGTGATCCTGAACGCACAAAAATAATATCATTATCAACAACAGCAACAACAACGGTTTTCATGTTTTCCTGACATGTCGCCAGTCGAATACGTCTGGGGTATGGTTAATTGAGAACGTGATCTGCATGGCCCTCCAGCAACCATAGACAATGTTTTGTGGATACATGCCTTTAAACCATGCTTGCCACAGTGGCATATCCGTTCCGTCTTTTATGCCATGATCGCCATTTATTGTCAGTAATGGCATCATGTAGGGGCCTTCACACCATACTGGACTCTCAGTTCGAAATCCTATACAGTTCTTTAATGATAGTCATTCGGAAACTCATTCGATCGTGGCAGTTAATAATTATAATATAGAAAAATTCGCCTCTACCGCAATGTTTGAGTACGTTAGCCGAGCCAAAGTACAAAGCATGACGGCTTGATTTAAGTTTAAATTGGAGTACCAGGCTACCGTTTTGCCAAAGGCCGTTTTGTAAAGGATCCACGGCTCCTTGTAATAGGAAGCTCGGAACCCATCCTAAGCCATATGTCGATAATTGTCCAAGAGGCCTGAAGATGACGGATTAATCTTCCGAAGCCCATAGTCTTAATTAATGGACGTTCTGAAAAAGACAAATTTTATTTGCTCTAATCATTTGTGTGTTGTGTGCTTTATATGCAATATAAACAATTGGGCGGTGTACCAACGGGGCCCCGTTTATTGGAATGACCCAAACTGTGATTTATTGAAAATTGTCTTCTTATATTCAATTTAGACGTGTAAACTTACTAAGGAGAAGCGAACGGAAGTGTTCCAGCAAACATTTCGTGCCCTTTCTTGTCTAACAGTAATGCGATCTCTGCAGCGTGTGGCTGCCAGCTCTGCACGCAGCGCACAGATCCCACCAGTGCTATTTTTCTATACAAGCAATGGCCGATACACCATATAATAATGCACGTCCTTCAATTGGTATTTACAACAGGCTCTTCTATCAGCGATACAGTGCAGCCAAATTACTAATAGAAAGTGACTCGGACACAATTGTGTCCGCCGGCCGTAGTGACCGTGCGGTTAAAGGCGCTGCAGTCTGGAACCGCAAGACCGCTACGGTCGCAGGTTCGAATCCTGCCTCGGGCATGGATGTTTGTGATGTCCTTAGGTTAGTTAGGTTTAACTAGTTCTAAGTTCTAGGGGACTAATGACCTCAGAAGTTGAGTCCCATAGTGCTCAGAGCCATTTGAACCATTTGAACCACAATTGTGTACAGCTGTGTACATCAGTTATTCGTGTAGTGCAGTTTATTTCCTCTTCACCCAAGCTATGTTTAAATGAACATAAAACGGATTGCTGGTTTTTCTTATATGGGCTGCTCTTAAACGTTTGCATTAAGCTAAAAACACAATGTTTTGAAATAGGTTCAAAAAATGGCTCTGAGGACTATGGGACTTAACATCTGTGGTCATCAGTCCCCTAGAACTTAGAACTACTTAAACCTAACTAACCTAAGGACATCACACACATCCATGCCCGAGGCAGGATTCGAACCTGCGACCGTAGCAGTCGCACGGTTCCGGACTGCGCGCCTAGAACCGCTAGACCACCGCGGCCGGCTTTGAAATAGGTCATACTTAAGTAATGTTCAAAAGAGAACGTTAGAAGCCTGCCGAGACGAAAAAGTTGGAAAGATAATGAAGACAGATACGGTCTTCCAGCGATCATCTGCACGCCCAGAACAGGTGTACTAAAATTAATAATGAAAGTGAAATTGGAGTTAGGTCTGACTGATTCTAAGTTTAAACTCGAAGTCAGTACAGTTGCAAAAAATGAAACGGGCTACCTTTTGGCAGTTAAGATCGTGGAGGACACATTACCAGCTGTGAAAATGAAACTGGTGTAAATTCTGGTGATGCAGAATTTGAAAATGGATCGGTAGCAATAGACACCGATTCACCATAAAATATTGTTCTTCTCTACTTCAAGATAAGCAGCATAATGCACCTTTTGCACTGACAGAAGATTATTCCACGGTAACTGGTAGAGGAGTCTAAACCAAAAATTATAAATTGCAGGTCATTCAAGCTCCAGCGACACTAAGACCAAAAGATCGTTTATCTGCGGTTATTATTATAATTATACAACAAGAGGTAGAAAATTAAACAATCTTAGCAATTTTGTTCCCCTCCGTTAAGTGCAGTGTTTCGTGTAGCGTGCTGGTTATTCGGAGACGGAGGAAATAGATGGCATGATGGACAAATTAATGGGTACATCAGTAGATGTGTTTATTTCACTTTTAATCTGCATTATGGTGTGTGATGTCTAAATTTTTAATTTTTAATCTTTGAAGTTTTCTCAGTAAACAAGGCCCCCAAAATTTATTTGCAGGGTAGACCCCAACACATTAAATACGAGCCCACTGAATACAAAGTTTACTCCAGTCATATACAGAGTGATTATAATTAAAATTCCCCTACTGAAGAGGGCCCCCATGAAAACTAGTGATCGTAGAACAATGCAACTTTGTGCAAACATTAGTAAGGATATTCGGAAGAAAAGTGAATAAACCATCGAAACAAAAACAATTTAAATGTGAATGTATGCTTTCCCGGCGTATACAGCTGGCGAAGAGTTCTCGGGCTTCCAGCCGGGTGGCGGTGTCTTCAAACTGCGACGTTTCGACGAGTGACATACTCATCATCTTCGCCAGAAGATGATGAGTATGTCACTCGTCGAAACGTCGCAGTTTGAAGACACCGCCACCCGGCTGGATGCCTGAGAACTCTTCGCCAAAAACAATTTAATTTCCACACGAGACGCTAACATTCATTGGTTGTGCATTATGTTTACGTTCCAGGCTGTAATTGTTGCTCAATGTGACGACCATCTTCATCCATGACACCCCGTAACCGCACTAGAGATACCATCTTACAATTGTTAGCAAAACTTTTCGAACCGTGGAATGTTCAGTTGTCGTGACCCAACTTGCGCACTGCTTGAAGATCGCACATTGAGTCCAGCATTCCAGCCTTGGCAACAGTAACTTCCGCAGAAATTTTTGGCGAATTTTGCTCCCGGGAGCAGCTCCCAACTCCCCAGTTAATTCGAACTACCGAATCATGTTCTTGAACCCCGGTCCGAAAGAGTCTCTCTCTGTATTCCTTTAATGTGTCGATACTCGCTGTTTTGATAAAACAGCTTTGCGAGTAAAGCCCTGCTCAACTTGTCAAGACCCAAGTTGGCTGTCTGCCACTGTAATGCCCCGTGATGCTAGTGTTTCAATCCTATGTCGCCGTACTGGTACGGCGCCAAACGGCAAATCATGGCGTTGGGTACGCATGCGGTAAATATTTTTCCGTCTCCACTGGCTCAAGTAGTGAAAGTTTATTTATTACTACACGGTATATCCATATTGATGTTGCAGTTTTCACAAAGGTTAGTCACATTAATAAGCCCTCGCGAGCTACAGTGGCGTTTCGAGTTAAAAACATATTTTGCACTATGTACTGGTGCGGATTACAAGTAATTTCCCGAGCAAAATAGGGTCCTTTCTGTGATATTGATCTGCGTTTCCCATTTCTGTTGAATCAGAATCGATCATTAATAATAAAACAACTAATACAAATTACAACACAGTGCTATAGTGTAAACACAGAGCAGTTGGTGGGTATCCGTCAAAATAACGAAGCCTACGTGTCCTGTCCGGGACTTCTATTTTTATTGCTTACTTCTGGTCACACCCTGTATGTCAGTGTTCGTCCCCTCCCGAATCCCGCCCCACCCCCACATCTCGTCAATTTTCCCCCTTCTCACAAGGCTGCTGGTCCTGCATGGCAAGAAGGTGCACATTTTTGGAGATTAGAAAGAAGCATTTAGTATAAATTACAAGGGTGCTAGATACACGCCGGATCCATTCCACAGTTATAAACTTCAAGGAAGTGCAAAATAAAGTAGTATATCTGAGGCGTGTTTTTAGAAACAATGCACTGCTGAACCTCCATCACAATTAAAAGCACGTTTTGATCACTGTCCTAATTACAGTTCTCCGTTTCTCACCAATTTTTTTCCGATTTCGTCCTTCAGCTTTTAATGAAATGATCAACAAGATAACAGTTTTACGTAAAATCAGATGACGTCTGTCTATGCTCTGAGCTCACTGCAGATGCAGCTGCAACGCTTAAGCATTTGTATACCGCTGATGACGAATAAGAAATTCTTGAAAACCTTAAATACACTGAGTAGCCGAAAGTCATGAGAATGAAAAGCAACACCAGTCGGTCCTTGGCTCCTGAAGCATGTTTGGTGCATTTGTCTCGGTAAAGTCCTTTTTGATATGGGTTCCTGACGCTTCGTATTAAAACTTGCACCGATTTGACACACACGAGCCCGCTTATGGCCCTGTATCGCTCTGAGGAGGCTACGTGACATCCATAGGTGCAACATTTGCAATCGTCCTGTGCGTGTGGAAATATTGCCTGTAAAATATTGAAATTCTTCCCTGGACACTGTAGACCACGGAAACCAAAATTATTGTGTAATTCTCGATAAGCTATGGCACAAACAGCATGTGCCTATTATCATGTCACGTTAAAGTTCGGTTAACTCGCAACATGCTTCAGTACTTTCTACACATCTGTCTGTTGAAGAAGGCTCAGATATCGTGTCTACACTCGCACCTTACGTCGCAGCATTCGGGTCATGTACTCAGGAGAAAACACTATTACCATAGCCACCGCGACTCAATGCCGCCATGTGGCGTTGCGGGTACGTGATGCGATAAGGAAAAGTAAGTGGTGCAGAGACAAATGGGGTATCATTCTAGCGGCAGTACGGGCCGCAAATGAGGAAATCCACTGCCATAAATGACTCCGACAAGAAACAGATTGTTATGGCCCGGTGCCTTGAAACGAGTGTCTCGAAAACGACTAAGTTAAGCGACTGTTCGCGTCCTACTCTTGTGAGCATCTATGGAAAGGGTAGGAGGACGGTGAAACCACAAGGAGGCGACCCGGTGTTGGACGTCCTCGCTTCATCACAATTCGTGGAGGTTGGAGGCTTGCGCGCTGTGCAAATTAGGATAGGCAGCAATCTGTGGCTGATAAGACCGCGGAGTACAGTGCTGGTACAGGCACAAGTGCTTCGGAACACACCGTTCAGCGCACTCTGTTAACACGTTAAGCGCGCCGTGGACTTTTCGTTTGGACAAAGTCTTACAAGATTAAAAACAATGTTAACAAACAATTGTAATTTTAATGAAGACATAGATGGAGTTTACATCTGCACGCATTACAAAAGTTAAACCACCTGTTTAGTTAATTTTCTAGCTGCATGACGCCCGAATTTTTTTGTGTTTGTCTTGTGACATTCAGAACTATATCTACACACTTCATGCGCCTTTCTTTTCTTTTTGCCCAACCGGTGTTTGCTTCTTCTTGCATAAACAATGACTGTTGTTTCTTCAAGTAAATGTCGTATGACCGCATCTGCCAACTGTTTCCGCAATATTCTGATTGTCGTTTTCCGTCCCGTCGCCTCTTGGAATACATATTACACATTCACAACAGCGGTGTTCAAAAATAGGTCGAATGCCAACTTTCGATACCATTTTACTGTCTCTCTCAATGGACTTCTTTATGCAATCATCTGATCAGAAAGGTCAGTAGCAGTTTTTCCCTGGACTCCGTACCAGACGACCCCTATTTGTTCCCATGTTGACCCAAGATTTCAGTGGACACGAGATCATGGAGATTGGACCATGGATCAATGGAGACGTGCCGCCGCGTCGGATGAGTCACGTTTATTATTACATCAGGTCGATAGTCAAATGGTTCAAATGGCTCTAAGCACTATGGCACTCAACATCTGAGGTCATCAGTCCCCTAGATTTAGAACTACTTAAACCTAACTAACCGAAGGCCATCACACACATCCATGCCCGAGACAGGGTTCGAACCTGCGACTGAAGCAGCAGCGCGGTTCCGGACTGAAGCGCCTAGAACCGTTCCGCCACAGCGGCCGGCAGGTAGATAGTCGCCATCGGCTACATAGTCATTCTGGCGAACAGCTACTCGAAACTTGCACCACACCACAGACGCAGGGCAGTGGAATAGTATTACGCTGTGGGAACATTCGCCTAGGCTTTCACGTGACCTGTTGTAGTAATGGAAGGCACCATGACAGCTGTGGATTACGTAAACACTGTTGCGGATCCCTTCATGTTGGTGTATTCCTTCACTACGATGGCTTCTTCCAGCACGACAACTCCACGTATCACGAGGTCATATTCGTGCTGTAGGGGTTTGAGGAGCATAACAATGAACTCACGCTGATGCACGGGCCACCAAACCCACCTTATATGAACCCGAAGTAACATATCCGGGGCTCTATCGGACGGCAGCTCTGTGCCCACAAGCTGCGGGCCCGTAACCAACGCGTAGGCATTTGTTGCCATATACATCCTGAGACTTACGAAGGGCTCGCCGAATTCAAGCCAAGCAGAGCCACTGCTGTACAGCGTTCCAAAGGTGGACCATCATGCTATTAAACAGTTGTTGGTAATATTTGGTTATCCGTATGTAGCCATACTCTGCAAGCCAGTTTACGACGTGTTGTGGAAAATACTTCGTGTGTAGTGAGGAGCTGCTTCAGTCAACCAGGACTGGAGTTACGCACCGTCAGTGAAGATATTTTAGTTGTTGGGCTGCGTTATAAGAACTAATAGAAAGAGAGAAATAAGTCTGTCTTTGAGTCTCCCGCTCGTCTGCACAGGCAGTGAAGCTTGTGAAACAGCTCCGCACTGCGGCCTCTACGCTGTACACCGTCCCATGGTTTACTGGAGCGTTTATAAATATTTAAAACATCGATCCAAACTGAATTCGTCAAAGAAAAACAACTTGGGCGTTTAAGATTTAATGAAAAGTTTGTTGCATAATACATGCGATGTAAATCAGCCGCTCTTTCACCTTTAACATCTTCGCTGCTTTCAAGGATTCGCATTAAACTCGATTTTACTTATAGCTGCAATTGGTTTTGTGATCTTTTAGTCAAGTATACTTGCAAGACAGTTTTTGTATTCGATTTTTTTTCTCAAACATGTCTACCGTGGTTGTAGCTAGGCACCACTGGGTCTGTAATGTGTCTCCAGTTTTCATTTATATGTGTCTCTTCGTTGTTTCTATAGATTCAGGGATCAGGAAATAGGGTAAAATGTTTCAAGTTTTTGGATGTACATGTTAACGAAAATCTGAACTGGAAGCAACATATTACCAATCTGCTAAAACCACTAAGTTGAGAAACTTCCCTTTTCGTATAGCCGCTATTTTCCGGAACAAAGAAATCGACTTCTTAGCATATTTTTCGTATTTCCACTCGTCAGTATGATATTGCGTCATTTTCTGTGGACTCCCAGCAATCAGAAAGTAAGACCTGATTGTACAAATGAGATCAGCGAGAATAATAGACCCTCTTCAAGGCTTAATGCTTTTTCCCACAGCTACAAAACTAGAAGAAAAAAATGACCTGTGTTACTAAAGCTGTCAATGGCTCAGAGACGCTGTCCTGTCCTGACACGGGATGGAGGAAAGTCAAGGGGTTTGAGGTCAGTCTGCAATTTCCGAGCGGTGAGGAGCACATGCAAAAAGACAAATTCATAGTGAAAGCAGGCTGATGACTTGGATCAGCGGCAGTAACAGGTTACCTACGAGAGGCGCGGATTCTGGGACTCGACCAGATGCTTGCAGCCAGGAGACTCGTGAAGTTCAAGGGTCTGATTCACACTATTTATTTGCGATCAGACTAACTACGACACTGAAGACTCATTCTAATCATCAGAAAAAGTAGAGGAGGCAGTTGGTTGTACAAAAGAAGTCAGTGTCTGAAGCCACAGGGGCGGTGCAAACATAAGTAGCGAACACTAGCAGCTCGTTAAGTACAAACTTGAGAGCAGCACTCCGGGTGAGAGAAACATATTGCCGGAGCTTACCGGGTGACACGGAGTCGGTGCCCCAGCGATCTGACTGGGAACTCCCTCTGAATACAAAAACATGGGTTTTTAAAGAATAGCGGCGGCGCGCTATTTTTCCGTTCCTATAGTCGACCGACTAATCCACTGACACTTACAGAGTTTCGGCCAACATAGTGACTCGCTCCGCACCACCAAAGCGCCTCTGACTATCCACATTTAGATTTCCTCCTACTCCTACTCGGTAGGTAGGGATTCTTCTGGATTTTACATTAACAAACTCCAAGTTTGGTATCAACAGCTTTCAGTTGAAAGCCGCCAGTGCCACTTCCATTATGGCCAGCAACTACAGTGTTTTACGTCACTTGGCCTTCTGTGGGTGTGGGCTGCTGTAGTAGCAATCTAACCTTTGTAAACGCACTGACATTCCAGTTCTCTGGAGCATGTATCAAGCTTGTTGACACTGCTAAGACGTGCCTTTCCATAGCCATCTTCTACTGTGACGCCTTACAACAGCGTCTAGGCGGTGGATGGAGTTACCAGTCAATTCTCTAAAGTGAAACTTCTCCCCTGGGACAGCTGCCCAGAGCGTCTGCAGTTTGCAAGGCTCTAGTATTACTATTTAGTATGTAGTGTATTGACGCTCCTTTGGAGCGCAATGCAGCAGCTATTCTACCTGACATAGATTCGTCTACGCACAAGTCACGCAATTCCCCTAATTTAAAGGCAGATGCCATGTGGGCGCGGAGGTGACACCAGATAGTGTCCCAGATTCGTTCCATTGGGTGGAGATCAGACCAATTTAGTGGCAAGAAACTCTACATGACGCGGTGCAGGTGGTCCGCAGTGAGGTTCCCGTAGTCCACAGCTATCATTTTGCCCTTGATTACTACCACTGACCGCGTAGAAGCCGAGGTAAATGTCCCTCGTAGCGTAATACTGCTGCCACCAACCTGCTTTCGTGACACGATGCATATTTCGCGTAGCCGTTGACTCGGATGACTGCGTATCATTTACGCAAGCACGCATGCATGCATGCTTGCATCCATGTCCGAAGGAATATTGCATCGTGCTTCTTAACGACACAGGCACTGCAATATCGTAATCTCACACGCAGCTACAATATCTATTTCGGTAGATTTGAGTTTCTTGTCTACTACGACAGCTACACAACCCCCATTTCCTTGCCCTTTCTGTATACACTTAAATTTTCCCCAAAGTTGTCACTACTGTCGACTTCAGGTTTTAACCAGTTTTCTGTACTTACAAGGGAACCTCCCCATCGCACACCCCTCAGATTTAGTTATAAGTTGGCACAGTGAATAGGCCTTGAAAAACTGAACACAGATCAATCGAGAAAACAGGAAGAAGTTGTGTGGAACTATGAAGAAATAAGCAAAATATACAAACTGTGTAGTCCATGTGCAAGATAGGCAACATCAAGGACAATTTGAGCCAAGGAACGCCTTGGTCCCGTGGTTAGCGTGAGCAGCTGCGGAACAGGAGGTCCCTGGTTCAAGTCTTACCTCGAGTGAAAATTTTACTTTATTTATTTTCGCAAAGTTATGATCTGTCCGTTCGTTCATTGACGTCTCTGTTCACTGTAATAAGTTTAGTGTCTGTGCATTGCGACCGCACCGCAAAAGCGTGCGACCATGCGATTAGTAGACGCTTTTGCGGTGCGGTCGCAAAGCACAGACACTAAACTTATTACAGTGAACAGAGACGTCAATGAACGAACGGACAGATCATAACTTTGCGAAAATAAATAAAGTAAAATTTTCACTCGAGGTAAGACTTGAACCAGGGACCTCACGTTCCGCAGCTGCTCACGCTAACCACGGGACCACGGCGCTCCTGAGCTCACACTATCCTTGATGTTGCCCATCTTGTACATGGACTACTGAGTTTGTATATTTTGCTTATTTTTTTCATAGTTGCACACAATTTCTTCCTGTTTTCTCAATTGATCTGTGTTCAGTTTTTCAAGGCCTATCCACTGTGCCAACTTATAACTAAATCTGAGGGGGGTGCGATGGGGAGGTTCCCTTGTTAGTATCATGTGAGCTTCAACGCTTTTTAGGAGCGCTTCAAACTCTGCCGAATTCTTCGGCATTTAACCACTAGGATTTTAGTGCTGTCATTTGTGGGGTGCCTTTTATTTGTGTCCTGCACTGATACTTCTGGATTTCCTACAGCTATCGTTATTTGGATTAGATGGAGAGTCCCCTAATCTATAAATAATCCTTGAGTGCACCCAACACACAGTTAGCTAGTTGGGGAGTTCGCACTGATTTGTAGCACGCACCTGACCAATTTAATTTAGGGGGGGTGGGGTGGTGGAAAGGCCTACAACTCTCAACCCCATGGTGCAAGTCTAGGAGGAAGCCACAGTCTAGCTTGTAACAAAACCTTTGGAGTCCCAGACGATAGGCATCGTTTTTCCCAACGTGCGCAACAACCTGCAGTTGGTTGCACCCTGTTCTCTTAATTGCTGCCGGAATAGCTTCAACAACATGCTGGATGAGGCCGTGAGGCATACACACTGTGTTCATCTGGTTTTCCTTCCCATCCCTGTTCTTCCCATAAGAATTACCATTATTCGCCATATGTTTGAACTGTCGTCGATTAATAGAATAGTATCGTTTAGTGAACATTACTGGCATTTCAAAACTGTATGCCGGACCGAGACTCGAACTCGGGACCTTTGCCTTTTGGAGGCAAGTGCTCTACCAAATGAGCTATCCAAGCACGACTCACGACCCGTCCTCACAACTTCGTTGCCGCCAGTATCTTGTCTCCTACCGTCTTAACTTCACAGAAGCTCTCCTGCGAACTTTGCAAGACTAGCACTCTTGAAAGAAAGGATATTGCTGAGACATGGCTTAGCCACAGCCTGGGGGATGTTTCCAGGAAGGTAGGAGACGAGGTACTGGAGGAAGGAAAGCTGTGAGGACTGGTTGTGAGTCGTGTTCGTGTAGCTCGCTTGGCAGAGCACTTGCCTGCGAAAGGCAAACGTCCCGATTTGGAGTATCGATCCACCATACAGTTTTAATCTGCCATGAAGTTTCATATTAGCATACACTACGCTGAAGAGTGAACATTTCATTCTCACTATCCTTTAGCGTCTGCCTCCCCTTGAGAAAGGATAAAGGACGGTTCCCTACAGGTGAAGTAGGTCTCACTCTCGGTTTCAGTGGAAGACAGCACATCACAGTGATTGGTTTACGGGGTACGTGATACTGTAGAGGACGCCAGACTCACCATTCATGATCAAGTGAACGAGTAATGATGGGTTTTATATTTCCTGTGGGGAGATAGTGTACCCACAGAAGAGGATAATACTTGACGTACGTTTGGTATCTCTGCTACACAACTCTTGGTAGCCCACCCAACTCATCCATTCACAGCAGCTTCTAATGGCCTGACAGTAGTCAGGGTGACTTCCAGCTGCTTGATGTGGTATCAAGTATCGATACCATCCTAGTGGCATCTCAAAATTGACAACAGAACTGCGAGTTTCCATCAGACGCCGACAGCGGTCGTGCGGGATCCGGTGGGCCCAATGGTGCACACCTGCAGCGGCTCCTCACCTCGTACAAGTAGGACGGCCAGCGGCAGCCACACAATCCACTCGCGCTCAGGGCCACCGTGCAACGTGACGTTATGCAGACGCCGCCTAGTCGCGGCTCCAACATCATCCTTAAGGCTTTAGTTCAGTGTGTCTCATCCTTGTTGCTGTTATATTAGCTAGACTTCATTGCTGCATGTTTATTTGTAAAGAGTCTTCGTATGCTCAGAGAAAGCTACACTTAAAGCAAAGCGTCAGTGTACTGTATTTACTTCAGAATGAGATTTTCACTCTGCAGCGGAGTGTGCGCTGATATGAAACTTCCTGGCAGATTAAAACTGTGTGCCCGACCGAGACTCGAACTCGGGACCTTTGCCTTTCGCGGGCAAGTGCTCTACTAACTGAGCTACCGAAGCACGACTCACGCCCGGTACTCACAGCTTTACTTCTGCCAGTTCCTCGTCTCCTACCTTCCAAACTTTACAGAAGCTCTCCTGCGAACCTTGCAGAACTAGCACTCCTGAAAGAAAGGATATTGCGGAGACATGGCTTAGCCACAGCCTGGGGGATGTTTCCAGAATGAGATTTTCACTCTGCAGCGGGGTGTGTGCTGATATGAAACTTCCTGGCAGATTAAAACTGTGTGCCCGACCGAGACTCGAACTCGGGACCTTGTATTTACTTGTTCGCTAATCAGTTTTGTCCGTGTCCAGCTTTCTTACAACAACAGCTGCTGCACCATTCTGAAGCCCACCTCTTCTTACGACTGTGTATGCAGTTGTACAAAACACTTACGAATAGCAATAGCAACCAAGTCATACCCTCCCCGAGAACAGTCAATACAGTGAGGTTACATTATGCGTATAGCCGTATTTTACACAACAGTAAACAGATAACTTACGTCTGGTGCAGCAATTTAAATAGGAGTAAATAAATAACTTTATACTAAGCTTGCTTATTCTCTTCTAATTTATAAGTAGTGTATTTATAAGTATACTATTAGCCTTTTGGAACTAAAGTGATTTACAGGCAAAAACGAGGTATTTGTTAGGACAACAGAAAACATGGTACAAGTTTTACTGTTTCCCTGAAGCGCTTTTCAAATTGTGTCACTAAGAAAATTCGACAAAAAAATGATTCAAATGGCTCTGATCAGTATGGGACTTAACATCTGTGGTCATCAGTCCCCTAGAACTTAGAACTACTTAAACCTAACTAATCTAAGGACATCACACACATCCATGCCCGAGGCAGGATTCGAACCTGCGACCTTAGCAGTCGCGCGGTTCCAGACTGCGCGCCTAGAACCGCGAGACCACCGCGGCCGGCAAAATTCGACACTAGCCTCATTAGAGACAAGGGTATCAACAGGAGTGCCCCAGAGAAGTTTGGTAAGACCGGTTTTATTTTCTGCACAGATAGATAATCTGGCGAACGGGATGAGCAGCAGTCTTGTGGCTGTTTGCTGATGAAGCTGTTGTGTACAGGAAGGGGGATCGTTGAGCGACTGGAAGAGGATGCAAGATGACTTAGACAAAATTTCTAGTTGGTATGGTTAATGACAACTCTTTCCAAATATAGAAAAAAGCAAATTAATGGAGATGAGTAGGAAATCCTATCCCTTAACGTCCGAATACAACATTACTAGTGTTCTGCTTGACGCAGTCACATCGATTAAGTACCAAGGTGTAATGTTGCAAAGCTATATGAAATGGAACGAGCGTGTAAGGAGTGTAGTGGGGAAAGCGAATGGTCGAATTCGGGTTATTTGTAGACTTTTAGGTAAGCGTGGTTCATCTGTAGAGGAGACCATAATTACTTTTGTTAAAGATTAGTAGCCGGTCGGAGTGGCCGTGCGGTTCTAGGCGCTACAGTCTGGAGCCGAGCGACCGCTACGGTCGCAGGTTCGAATCCTGCCTCGGGCATGGATGTGTGTGATGTCCTTAGGTTAGTTAGGTTTAATTAGTTCTAAGTTCTAGGCGACTGATGACCTCAGAAGTTAAGTCGCATAGTGCTCAGAGCCAAAGATTAGTAGTTTCCCGACCAAATACTGGGTGGCGGCACCACGTCAGTTAAGACAGCAAGGCATTTAAACCATTAGACAAACTGTTTCCCCCATATTTATTCTTTCTCTTTATATACTATTTTAAACAAAAATTGTACACAGTACTATGTGCTGTTTTGTTTTCTACCTCGCAATCGGTTGTAACAGAAATCAAGAAAGTTGTATTTATGGCTGGTTGGCTAAGGATTTCAATATTACTGCGTAACCTGAATCGTCCGAAACCTTGTAGTCCTACATATTTATAGATTAAAAGTATGCTAAATACTGTCATTGTAGCTACTATATTCACAGGTCCATCAGATACCAATGATCCCAAGTGATTTACGCATTAATTTTAATCAACTTCTACTACCAATCGAGGTTTCTCTTGCAATACCAATAAACAAGGCTCAAGGTCAGTGAGAGGGGGACGAGGAAATGGACGTGTAGAGTGGGAAAAAGTAGGAGACGGACAGAGAGGGGGGAGGAGGAAATTAGGAGGTATAGCTAATTCTCATAAATATTAATTTTTAGCACTTGGGGAGCACTGCTGGATTCGCTAGTTTTCGTAGATATTCTTGTTGCTTCTCATTTTCCAAACATCGATAGTTTGTATAGAAGCCATTATTTTTCTTATCATCTGCCTTTCAAGTATATCTGTTCTGTCCAGCTTACAACAGTAACGTTGCTTTTAGTTTTGTTTTCTATATATACATTCATTTTTGTAAATAATTTTTGCCATATAATATGCGTTTTCCATTTTATTAATTTCAATGTTTATTGTAACCTTTTCTAGTCCATTCTTCTGTATGTTGTCTCCAAGATACTTAAATTTACCAACTCGCTATGTTTTATCTGTTCATGTATACAAGTATTTTGGTGCATTTTTTGAATATTTATCATGAGCTTTATTTTTCAGCTGTAATATTGTGACTAGTTTTATCTCTTTCCAGAAGGTTTGAGTAACTACTTTTGTCAGACTTTCTGAAAGTACTGCAAATCGCAGGCAGTTTTTTGATTTTCTTTCCAGAGTCATTTCTTCATCTAGCTTTCTGTACCTCTCAATTCCAGGCCTTTATAATTTTTTCCTAAAACGCAGCTAAACAGTAAAGGGCATAAGCCGCCTATTTGTCTCACACCAATTCTTACTTTAAGTAGTTGAGTTACTTGCCCCATAAATGTAACTTACGATATCGTGTTTGTTGCAGTTGAATTATGTTTGCCTTTTATGTTTTAACACTAAATAGCCTAACGATTTTATCTATTGCGTCTCTGTGCACCGAATGAAATGCTATCTTGAAGTCAATGAATGACACATTAATTACAGATATGCTAGTTGAAATTCTGTGGCGAATTATTGATTTTAAGTTAAAAAAGGCTGCCCTTTGCAAAATCTTTCCTTTCGTGGACCACTCTGACATTCTTCAAGTTGTTTTTCTAAAGTGGCTCCAACTCTGTTTAGGAGGTTTTTTAATAATGTTTTGTATTCCACTGGCGAAAGTCCCACTCGTCTGTAGCTGTTGATATTTTGTTGGTCTCCCTTTATGTTACATATTTCTCACGTACTAAGCACACGGTAATGTTGACGAGGTAATGATATCAGGCGAAATGTGAGAGACGATTTGAAGGCCTTGGTCTTGCTAGGTGAAGTAAATAAGTGAATGAAGTGTAAGAGAAAACGCAGCAGATTTTAAAGTCAGGCAGCCACAACTTGGGTACATCATTCTGCAAAGATAAGACTGTTGTAGCTGTAAGTCCTTTATTTACAGGCACGACCCGTTTCGCTGCATTTTAGTTGCATCATTAAGTGCAACCTTTAAAACTGATAATACTCATTTAAGGTAGCAAGAAAACATAACTAAAATGGAAAAAGCATGAAAGGTCTTCTTCAGATCGAAAAGAGAGAATGGGCTGACACTGCGTTCATAGTCGGCAAATTTTCGCTAAGTAGCGGATGTCAAAAATGAAATAATATAGAACGCTCCCGTGAAACTTAGAAAGGAAGAAACTAATAAACATAAATATGCCGAAATGGTGCTCAAATCACAGACGGCATACGATTATATACGTAATCATGTAAAAATTTAGCATCTAGCGGTGCTCCACTTGCCTTAAATTGATTAAAAAACATATTAGTAAACCTATCGAATAGCTGTATCTTTACCAACACGTTTTTTAAACCATTTTAGGCAAGTGGAGGACCGTTAGTTGCTCAATTTTTACATTATTTTGTAGATGATCATATGCGGTGTGTGCTTTGACCACCATAAGGTGACGCCGCTAGCTCAGAAGATACTCTTACTCAGTCTGAGTGGAGTTCTTTAGTATTTTTCCTACCTGATAGTTCCTTATTAGGAATTTACCTTTATTAGGTTCCTCCTTCCCAGGTATCACGGGAGCGTTTCATTTCTAACGTCCAATAAATGGTTCAAATGGCTCTGAGCACTATGGGAGTGAACTTCTGAGGTCATTAGTCCCCTAGAACTTAGAACTAGTTAAACGTAACTAACCTAAGGACATCACACACATCCATGCCCGAGGCAGGATTCGAGCCGTAGTGGTCTCGCGGTTCCAGACTGCAGCGCCTTGAACCGCACGGCCACTTCGGCCGGCTAACGTCCAATACTTAGAGAAAATCTGCTGACTGTCAACGCTGGGTCACCCCTTCCTCTTTTTGCGATCTCTTCATGACTTGATTTTTTGACTATGTTCATCCCGATCATACTTTTTAATTTTAGTTTAGTTTTGAGACTTCCTCAAATGAGTCTTTGTCTGTCAGTTTGCACAGATTGCACTTGATGATGCAGCTAACATCCTGCGAAACCAGTCGTGACTGTAAGTAAAGGACTTCTGGCTAAAGTTGTCTTATCTTTTAAAAACGTAAGATAAAATGTTGTTCATCGGTATCAGAAGCCTTACATTGGTTTGGCGTTATTATTAATTTTTTCGTTCTCCAGAGGAGGAGTCGATATCACGTCATGCCTCTGCCTCGCAAATCAATCAGCAGACAGTTGCGATGCGCTGAGTATTTAGGCAGGCGGAAACTCGTCCATTCTTGATGAATTCTCCTCTTCCGCAGTCTACTGTCGCATCGCATCTTCTGCCTCGCTAACCATTTCCGGTGGACGAGCTCGTAATTTTCCGCTCCTCACTGCTCGCAGTCTTAAAAGGGCTTAAATTTCAGAAGCTTATTTATTGTTGGAGTTGAGACGTGGCGCAATGATACGACCTCATTTAAATATGAAAAGAGGCCGGTTCGCGTTTCGGACCAGCCGTGCGCCGCGGAAACAGTATTTCCCAGGTTAATAAAGGCTCCTCTTTCCCCTCGGTCTGTTTGCCGCGAGTAACGTGGAATGGCCGCTAACACGGCGGCGAAACTGGTGCACTGCACCGCGGATATGCCGTTTAATGAGCCGAACGTTTCATCTGGTCATGAATTTTCCCAGTGAAGCACGTTATCGGGTGCGAACGACTGGAGACCTTTCAACCCGAGCAAGGGTAGTTTTTCGCATTCATTTACGTGATAATTATTCCAGTTCCGTGACCATGTTACGTATTCCTTTTTTTACACTAAAAATACGCAATGAACATTTTTTTTAAAGTTACAGCTTTTAGTAACTGAAATTGCAAGGTGAAAGACCTCGCTTAGGAAAGACTAGTAATCGAACTCCATTATGAGAAGAGCTAGTTTTTCAGCATGTCAGTGTTTATGACGTCATATCTCCTGAACTGTGTGTCGTATTTTTGCAGTTATATTCCATAGTACATGTGAATTCTACCTGCTAAATTTATTGCGAATAGAATTAGTAGTAAACAAGTAACAAATTGTCATGCCTGATGCCGAAGTTTCACTGCATTAGTAGCGAAAATGAGGTAAACGATAAACTTTTCATCTTTGATTGTTTCGTTGAGGTTGTCAGCAAAAAAGTTTCGAAAAGTTTTAAATTATGTGTAAAGTTTTTTGGAAGTTGATAAGTGCTCTCTTCTCAAATACTGGATTAATAATAGTTTGGGTAATCTGTGCACTTTAAGTTCCACTGCCTCAAAATATTTACACAGTATCTACATTTAATACTTGACTTACTGTGTAAGTCTTTAAAGTATGATAAAGACAGCATTTAATTTTTTTTTTTTCTCGGGCAGTAATTACATGACACACTGCTAAGCAATTTTTCGTTGCCCCTGGAAGGTGCTACATAGGCAGCCTACATGTCTATCGCTGCTGCGTTTAAGCCGTTTACTAATACGTCGGGTTTTATATAGATGTCCTACGAATTGGGAAGAGCTTGACCTAGTGCACCACTGCAGATTGTTCATGAAGGCACAGCCATACATTCTAGTTCCCATATATGTGAGTGACTCGAAGACTTCCTATGTAATGGAACGTTGTCCTCGACGACGAGAGTTCATAACAGACAAGGGTATCGTCAGGAGCACCTCAGAGACGTGTTATAGGACTACTCTTATTCTCTATACAGGGTGAGTCACTAAGTATTGCCACCAAGAATAACTCCGAAAGTATGATAGGAGCTGAAAAGTTTGTGGGACAAAAGTTGCGTGGGACAACGGAGGCCATAATATGATGATCGTTTTTTATTGCTGGGTGGTGTCGCTTCAGGGATATTAAGGTCAACTTTTTTTTTGAGTGGGATATATGGGATATATTTTCTGATAGCGGCTATCGAGACTAATACAATGATGTGTAACAATAAGGTCGAAAAGGTGGCATGAACATCCATTTACAGAAGGTGTTCGAAGTAGTGACCGTTGGTATCAATGTAGTGCTGCAGTCTTCTTATCATGGATTGAGTGGTATTCTTAATCACTTCGCCACTTGTCGAAGCACATGCTCTGACAATTCTCTCTCACATATCTTCAGGTGTAGTTGGAACGTCTTTATAAATAATGTCTTTTACGAATCCCTACAAGAAAAAATCCAGAGGCATCAAGTCTGGCGAACGAGCCGGCCACGACACATCTCCCACCGATTTGGGAATTCTCTCTGCAACTCATTTCTAGCCATCAACGAAAAATGTGCCGGACACCCATTGTGTTGATACCACATTATGTTCCTTGTTCCTAAAGGTATTTCTTCCAATAACAGACCTAATGTTTCTTGCAGGAATGTGGTGTACATCTTACGATTAAGATTTCCTTCTATGAAATAGGGGCCTATAATTCTGTCGTCCAGAATCCCACACCATGCGTTCACCGGCCACGGTTTATGGTGTGCAACTTGCCGCATGGATTTCCATTTGCCCACTAATGCATGTTATGCAAAGTATCGTTTCCATGGCTTGTGAATGTGGCCTCGTCAGTAAACAAAATCAAATTAGTAAATGTATCATCCCTCTGAATCTGAGGTTAAACCCATCGGCAGGATTCAATGCGACGCATACAACCAGTACCAGTTAATTCTTGGTGGAGACTGATATAATAAGGATGATATTTATGGCGATGCAGAACACGAACAACACTACTCTGGCTCATGCGATTTCACGCGAACTAACACAAGAATGTCGAACCACAGTGCTCTTAACTGTTTCCGTTTGCTCGTTAGCAACTTTCCTTTGCCGGATATGTTTCCGATGCGTTAAAGATCCAGTTGTTCTCAATTTACCATACACATATTTAAAAGTACGACGCGTATGGTGAGTACGTTGAGGATATGTTTCAGCGTATAAGTCTCTAGCACTCATTGAATTTCGTTGGCATTCCACGTAAATGAGAAGCATATCGACTTGTTCTTCAAAGGAATACATCATTCACGTTAGATTGATTCGACGATACTAGGCATACCATTCCTATTAGTGTTGTATTGCCAAAACCGTTGAATAGTGTTTACATGTCAATGTCACGTTAGATGGATACGCCGTATTAGGCAAATATTTACTATTTGCACGATACACGAAAGAGAATTGTCAGAGCATGTGCTTCGATAAGTGCCGAGATGATAATGCCACTCAATCCATGATATGAATATTGAACCACTGCATTGATACCAATGGTCATCACTTCGAACACCTTCTGTAAATGGACGTTCATGCCACCTTTGTGACTTTCCTTGACCTTCAAAGTCCCTACTGTTACACATCATTGGATTCGTCTCTACAGCCGCTATCAGGAAATAAGTACCAAACTAAATCACCCCATAAAAAAGTTGGCCTTCATATCTCTGACACGACCCCACTTAGCATCAAAAAACAAACGTCATATTATGGCTTCCGTTGCACCATACAACATTTGTCCCACAAACTTTTCAACTACTATCATATTTTCGGAGTTATTCTAGGTGGCAATAGTTAGTGACTCATCCTGTATACGTAAATGATCTGAAGGGCAGGATGAACAACAATCTGCGACTATTTGCTGATGACGATGTGGTGTACGGAAAGGTGTCGTCGTTGAGTGATAGTAGGAGGATTCAAGATGACAAATACAAAATTTGTAGTTGGTGTGGTGAATGATAGCTTCCTCTGAATGTAGGAAAATATAAGTTAATGCAGATGAGTTTGAGAAATAATCCTGTAAAGTTCGAATACAGCATTAGTTGTGTGGCGCTTGACTCGGCCATGTCGATTAAAAATTTAGTCGTAACGTTGCAAAGCCGGCCGCGGTGGCCGAGCGGTTCTAGGCGCTTCAGTCCGGAACCGTGCGATTGCTACGGTCGCAGGTTGGAATCCTGCCTCGGGCATGGATGTGTGTGATGTCCTTAGGTTAGTTAGGTTTAAGTAGTTCCTAAGTCTAGGGGACTGATGACCTAAGATGTTAAGTCCCATAGTACTCAGAGCCATTTGAACAGTTTGAACGTTGCAAAACGACATAAAATGGACGAGCGCGTAAGGACGGTAGCAGAGAAGGTGAGTGGTCGACTTCGGTTCATTGGGTGAATTTTAGGAAAGAGTAGTTCACCTGTAAAGGAGACTGCATATAGGACGCTGATGAGACCTATTCTTGAATACTGCTGGCGTGTTTGGGATGCCCACCACGTCGAATGAAAGGAAGACATTAAAGCAGTTTAGAGACGGGCTGCCAGATTTGTCACCGGTAGTTTCGATCAACAAGCAAGTATTACGGATTTGCTTCGTGAACTAAATGGAAATCCCTGGAGGGAAGACGACGTTCTTTTTGCGGAACAGTCTTGAGGAAGTTTAGAGGACCGGTATTTGAAGCTGACTGCAGAACGATTCTGCTGTCATCAACGTACATTTCGCGTAAGGACTATGAATATAGGAGAAATTAGGGCATGTACGGAGCCATTTACACAACCGTTTTCTCGTGACTCCATTTGCGAGTGGAACAACGTACTCTCCGCCATGCACCATGCGTTGGCTTGTGGAGCACGTCTGCAGATGTACATAAATCCAATTCTGTTCCGCGTTTTGGTGTGTTAGATACTTACACTACTGGCCATTAAAATTGCTACACCACGAAGATGACGTGCTACAGACGCGAAATTTAACCGACAGGAAGAAGATGCTGTGATATGCAAATGATTAGCTTTTCAGAGCATTCACACAAGCTTGGCGCCGGTGGCGATCCTACAACGTGTTGATATGAGGAAAGTTTCCAACCGATTTCTCATACACAAACAGAAGTTCACCGGCGTTGCCTGGTGAAATGTTGTTGTGATGCCTCGTGTAAGGAGGAGAAATGCGTTCCATCACGTTCCCGACTTTGATAAAGGTCGGATTGTAGCCTATCACGATTGTTGTTTATCGTATCGCGACATTGTTGCTCGCGTTGGTCGAGATCCAATGACTGTTGGCAGACTATGGAATCTGTGGGTTCAGGAGGGTAATACGGAACGCCGTGCTGGATCCCAACGGCGTCGTATCACTAGCAGTCGAGAGACGGGCATATTATCCGCATGGCTGTAACGGATCGTGCAGCCACGCCTCGATCCCTGAGTCAACAGATGGGGACGTTTGCAAGACGACAACCATCTGCACGAACAGTTCGACGACGTTTGCAGCAGCATGGACTATCAGCTCGGAGACCATGGCTGTGGTTACCCTTGACGCTGCATCACAGACAGGGGCGCCTGCGATGGTGTACTCAACAACGAACCTGGGTGCACGAATGGCAAAACGTCATTTTTTCGGATGAATCCAGGTTCTGTTTACAGCATCATGATGGTCGCATCCGTGTTTGGCGAAATCGCGGTGAACGCACATTGGAAGCGTGTATTCGTCATCGGCATACTGGCGTATCACCCGGCGTGATGGTATGGGGTGCCATGGTTACACCTCTCGGTCACCTCTAGTTCGCATTGACGGCACTTTGAACAGCTGACGTTACATTTCAGATGTGTTACGACCTCTAGCTCTACCCTTCATTCGATCCCTGCGAAACCCTACATTTCAGCAGGATAATGCACGACCGCATGTTGCAGGTCCTGTACAGGCCTTTCTGGATACAGGAAATGTTAGACTGCTGCCCTGGCCAGCACATTCTCCAGATCTCTCACCAATTGAAAACGTCTGGTCAATGGTGGCCGAGCAAGTGGCTCGTCACAATACGCCGGTCACTACTCTTGATGAACTGCGGTATCGTGTTGAGGCTGCATGGGCAGCTGTACCTGTACACGCCATCCAAGCTCTGTTTGACACAATGCCCAGGCGTATCAGTGCCGTTATTACGGCCAGAGGTGGTTGTTCTGGGTACTGATTTCTCATGATCTATGCACCCAAATTGAGTGAAAATGTAATCACATGTCAGTTCTAGTATAATATATTTGTGCAATGAATACCCGTTTATCATATGCATTTCTTCTTGGTGTAGCAATTTTAATGGCCAGTAGTGTAGTATACACCAAATAAACAACTGTAAGCCGGCTGGAGTGGCCGAGTGGTTCTAGGCGCTACAGTCTGGAACCGCGCGACTGCTGCGGTCGCATGTTCGAATGCTGCCTCTGGCATGAGTGTGTGTGATGTCCTTAGGTTAGATAGGTTTAAGAAGTTCTAAGTTATAGGGGACTGATGACCTCAGAAGTTAAGTCTCATAGTGCTCAGAGCCATTTGAATCATTTGAAACAACTGTAAATTAGAACCATTTATACTTACAAACTTAAGGACGACTTACCTTACAGTTAAAAGATGCATTTAAGAAAATCAAACCAGCGTTGACAGCATTTGTAGATTTAGAGGAAATTTTTTATGTTGACTAGCATATACTCTTTCAAATTTTGAAGAAGGTAGCAGGGATAAAATACAAGGGTCAAAAGTTTATTTCCAAGTGTCCAGAAACCAGACCGCAATTATGAGAGTCGACGGGGACGGAAGGAAAGCAGTGGTTGAGAAGCAAGTGAGACAGGGTCCCTGATGATGATCCCTCTGTATGGACAGTATTTGAAGAAAGTTTATAAGATCAGCATCAACAAAATTAAAACAAGAGTAATGGAATGTAGTCGAATTAAATCAGGTTAAGTGAATGAGACTAGGAAAAGACACTAAAAGTAGTTAACGAGTTCGGCTATTTGGGTAGAAAAATAACTGACTATGGTAGAATTAGAGAGGATATAAAATGCACTTGGCAATAGCGAGAAAAAACAGTACTGAAAAAGTGAAATTTCTTCACATTGAATATGAATCGAAATGGTAGAACTTCTTCCGTGAGGGTGTTTACCTGCTATGTGGTCTTGGATGGAACTGAAACTTGTACAATTAGCAGCAGTCTCATTTTCGTGTGTGTGTGTGTGTGTGTGTGTGTGTGTGTGTGTGTGTGTGTGTGTTTACTTCTTGAACTTCGGTACACCGTGTCTCGTCACTTGGCTGACATGCTACAAACAGTTCTGCGGAAGATACACTTCATGCACCACGGCTTCGTGCATATTTTAGAGTGCAGGCCCCACTCCACCTTGATGTACTTTATCTCATTACGTGGATGGCTAGAAATGGGCCACTTTAGTCTGGGACCAATTGCTTTATCTTTGCGCTCACCTGGCTTAACCCCCTCACAACTGTTTTTTGGCAAATATTTCGTATTACGCCAAGGAAATGCCTTCCTTTGTTGTGATGAAAAATCTTTCCATGAGGACCACGCCGTATATTTTATTAGTGCAGTTACTTTCCACAATTTCCCTGTCGTATATACAGTTGTTCTGATCATACTTTCTAGAATAAGGTCGAACATAGAAAGAGCTGCAAATATTAGTGTTCCACTGTTAGTCGAACATTTTGAGGAAGCATGAATTCTTATTTTGCTTATTTATTCATCCGGGGATCATCTGTTGATGATAGAGGATTTCTGATCATAATACACAGTCTGACCAAAAAGGGAAACATCCAGAGTGGTAGGAGGATACAAAATGACTCTGCACTGGTTGAAAGGGCATGTAATATTATTTCAGTCATTATAAAGTTGAGTGAAACTTACAAAAAACTTTACAGTATGAATCCACTTGTAGTATGTAGTTCACGTTCTGTGGCCTGTATTCATGCAGTGATTGCAGTGATTCGGTTGGAAAGGGTGTCATGAAGCAGTTGTATCTTCTCCTGAGACAAGCTAGTCCCAAGTCCTTGATATGCTGGATACCGCCACTGAGACAGAGATGATGTTCAAGCTGTTCACACACGTGTTCTGTCGGGGATCTTGCTAGTCAGTATCATACAGTTCACAGACGCACATGCTGTGTGTGGACGAGTATTGTCTTTCTGGACAATGGCAGCACGATAATGTCACATGGGAGGTAACACATGATGCAATATGTCTGTGACGTAGTGTTGTGCCGTCATAGTTCCTTCAGTAGCTTCCACCCGTGACCTGAAGGAATACCCGATAGCTCTCTACACCTTGGAGCCAGGAATAAGACCTCTGTGCCCCTTCAAAACAGGGGAAAAATCGGACGTTTCCCCAGATCTCCCCCATACTCACCACCGATGATCATACGGGGCAGTGCAGAACCACGACTCATTGCTAGACACATTTTGGCGCCATTCATCAGCAGTCCATGCTTCTCAGTCACGGCAACGCTCTAAAAGCAGCCGTGTGTGTTGCGATGTTAACGGCAGCGCACCCATGGGACGGTAATTACCTAGATCGGCTGTTGCTAGTCTCCTATTACTGGTGAGGCATGACACACAAAGCTGTAGGGACTCTGTTACTGGTTCTCGGAGGGCAGGGAAAGAGGTGAAAGGATTACGAAGTTCTTGGTGTACTATACGGCGATTACCCCTTGTGGTGGTCAGACGTGATCGACCGCAACCTTGACGACGCGTATGTGTGCCCTCACGTTCGAATGCAGTCCAATATCGGGTCGCAGTCACATCTTGATACTGCACGATTCAACCAGCCGGTCAGATGGAGACACACAGTGATTACCCTTCCAAATCATGTCACGTGCTGATAATGCTGCGTTACACCTGTACGCGGTTTCTAGAATGAAATTTTCACTCTACAGCGGAGTGTGCGCTGATATGAAACTTCCTGGCAGATTAAAACTGTGTGCCAGACCGAGACTCGAACTCGGGGCCTTTGCCTTTCGCGGGCAAGTGCTCTACCAACTGAGCTACCCAAGCACGACTCACGCCCTGTCCTCACAGCTTTAATTCCGCCAGTACCTCGTCTCCTACCTTCCAAACATCACAGAAGCTCTCCTGCGAACCTTGCAGAACTAGCACTCCAGGAAGAAAGGATATTGCGGAGACATGGCTTAGCCACAGACTGAGGGATGTTTCTAGAATGAAATTTTCACTCTACAGCGGAGTGTGCGCTGGTATGAAACTTCCTGGCAGATTAAAACTGTGTGCCAGACCGAGACTCGAACTCGGGACCTTTGCCAGGCTGTGGGTAAGCCATGTCTCCGCAATATCCTTTCTTCCAGGAGTGCTAGTTCTGCAAGGTTCGCAGGAGAGCTTCTGTAAAGTTTCGAAGGTAGAAGACGAGGTACTGGCAGAAGTAAAGATGTGAGGACGGGGCGTGAGTCGTGCTTGGGTAGCTCAGTTGGTAGAGCACTTGCCCGCGAAAGGCAAAGGCCCCGAGTTCGAGTCTCGGTCCGGCACACAGTTTTAATCTGCCAGGAAGTTTCACGAGTACGCGGTATCTCCTTGTTTTTAACAGTGATCATTCAACGTCTGCCGCTGTTCTCGCTCATCACGGACAATACTAATACTCTAGTGGTCGCTCTACCTACTGCAGATAATTGAACTGTAATCGTGTACATACCGGCCGACGGTGCGTACGTGTAGGTACTTACACTGACATACGACCACGCCTTCTGGGTGCTTCACTTTTTTTCAGACAGTATACAATTAAAATAAGTAATTCGAATATACAGACATGCAGAATGTAAAAGGATGTTATCACGAGGATAAGACAAGTGGTCGGCTGTGGACTTGACGGATCAATAATCTTGGCATTTACCTGAAATTATTTAGGAAACCACGAAAAACCCATGTCAGTATGGGCGGACATAGTAAACTCCATGTCAGTATGGGCGGACATAGTAAACTCCATCCTCTCGAATATGAGGTTAGGTTCTCAACATCTGCGCTGCCTCAGTCGGTTGGCCACTATTGTACAACGACCTTCTTTTTCGTATACAATTTAAACAAATTAACTTAGTCTAAAAAATAGTTATCCACTGTTCCTTCGCATCTATTACGCTATCGCTGCACGCACTACAGACACCCCTGGTGACGCCAGAACCACGAATATGCTGCTGCGTACCTCGTACTCTCTTCACTCTGTTTGGAAAACTGACTCTATGATAGTAAAAATGATACTATGTTACATACACATCTACCTGTTCTACCATCAGTCTGTCTGCAAAAACTGAGTCAACATTCCCACATGTATAGTTAGAGGTTGAGCTTAGGGGAATGGTAAGATATTAGTGTCATACTCCATAGATGGTACACAATACAAGAACTTGATCAGATAACCACCACGAAAACCTTCCATTTACATGTGACAGAATGCACATTATCGTCTCTAACTTCAGACACTTCATAGAGGAAGAGGTTCTTCTTGCCCACTCTCATCTGTAAACTCTCCTTCATCCTCAGTATCCTGCTAAAGCTACTTCACAATATCAGCGTCACATTACACCTTCTGGGTGGCGTCTTCATGCAAGCAAAAACCGCGCGGTAAGGACACGAGTACCTGCGAAAAATCAGTATGTGACACGAGGTCCAAAATCAGAGCCGAATGGGTTACCTGTCTGAATAATTCCTGTGAAATTATGTCAAGTTCAAATGGTTCCAATGTCTCTGAGCACAATGGGACTTAACATCTGAGGTCATCAGTCCCCTAGAACTTAGAACTTAAACCTAACCTAACCTAAGGACATCACACACATCCATGCCCGAGGCAAGATTCGAACCTGCAACCGTAGCAGTCGCGCCGTTCCGGACCGAAGCGCCTAGAACCGCTCGGCCATCGCGACCGGCGAAATTATGTCAACTCGACGGTTTGCACAGTTGCTGTCAAAGATTAAACACCTCTTCTGGCATGAACTACGAATGTATTTGAGGCAGTACGTACTGTGTTCGTTATGTTCGAATACTTCAGCTTCTTCGGAACTGACTGCAGTGGTCTATAATTCAGAAAATGTTGGACAGTCCTAATACTTTGTGTGAAGTGTTGCGAACCATTTGTAAGCTATCGTAGACGACAAAATTAACTATTTATAGTGACTGGATTTTGTGTTGACATTTGTTAATTATAATTTAATTTGTGCTTGAATGGGGTGTTCACATAGTAAATAAAGGGATTGGGAGCGAAAGAATGTTGTTAAATTCTCACAAACATTTGTTTGACAAACAAAAATATTTTGAATCACGGCTATAAACGCGCTACAAATATTCGACCTCTTTCCATTACTACCATTGAAATGAAGTAATTCAGTGTGCCCATTGACAATAAAACAGTTATCAGGCTCGTTACCAGGCTTGTAATCACTGTTGCTAATAGCAAAACGGGACTGGCACGTGGACTCTGGTGGCCTGCTATCGAGTGGTGATCGGGCTGCTGGGAGCGCGGCTGGATTCGCGCTGGAGTCGGCTGGCGATGTCTCCGGACAGCGGTGTGGTTGCGGCGGGGCGCTTGTCTTTCGGCAGCGGCCCGAATTAAATTTCGTCGTTAGCGGCAGTGACCCTCAGACGCCAAATCTCTTCAAAGTTACCATCGATGTCCCTGCTCTGGCGTTTCTGAAGTCTCGAACCTCTCTAGGAAGTATCTCCTTTGCTGTGTCAAAATCGAATCTCGCACCTTGTAACGCCAGAACTCTGGCAAGGCTCGTCACGTGTCGGGACGCGCACTTGTGCGTTCGGGACAGGCCGTCAATGAAGAGAGACCTCCGATAACGAATAATCAATACATATCATTGCAGATTCCGAACAATGCCGGAATCTAAATTCGGATGCGATCATCTTAAGAGGATTTGATTGTTTGCTCAAGATGGTGGTAACCGTTAAATTCAGACAAAAATTCAAACACCTGTTCTTTTTACCAGAGGAGGCACATTGCAACGAAAACGACTGTGATTCGACAGTTAGTCAAGGCAGGAAGGGAAACCTCTGTGGACAAAAGACGGCATCCTTTAAGTCTCTGCAGGCAGTCCGTTACAACCTCTGGACGATCTCTCCCGTAGCGTTCTGCAGAGATCTCTCCCTGGTTGTTGCCATGCTCTAGACTGGACAGCTTGTCTTCTTTTTCTGGGCCATCAACTTAGGTTTCAAGTAATTTCTTAATGGTTCTGTATAGCCCGCAATTCGCGTGGTAGAAAGGCCACACACAACCGCCAAGTAAGTCATTCCTAGGAGGTGTTCCATCGTTTGGCAAGTTGCATCTCTCCGCTAAGTGTTGACGTTTATGAATGTATCCATTTGTCAGCTCTGCATTCTAAAAGTGTCTTTACATCTGCAAACTTTTGCTTTCATTCGAACGTGACAGTATGGATGTGGATTGTTTCAGACTAATTTAAATAGTCACTTTTCCAAATCGTATGTTACTTCACTCGTTATGTTCCTTCAAAACTGATCTAGTAACGGCAATAGATTAACTTTCAACATCATATGGAGCTATTATTGAAAGTTCAGCTCCTAAAAATCAATTATAAAGACCATCATGTTTAAAACATTTGTAATTTTTATCTGACGTAGTATTGGAACCTTTTAAAATTAATTTTCAGTTATATTTTGTTATGTGAGTGCATGGGAGTGACAGAGAGTAATTGAGAGACGTGTGAAAGTTCGAAATCTTTTATTTTGTAAAGATCAGTGTGAAATCGAAACCGTGGGAAAAATTCCTGGGAATAACCACGAGCCATGTGATATATGTTTGAGTGCGCATACTTTTGTAAAAGGCATCCAGAAATAAGTTAGGAACGGAAGGAGTTTGTTATTTAATTTTGGAATTATTTCATACTTTATTTAGTTTTTAATTAAATCTAATGTAATAAATTTGAGGTTTTGCTTACTTAAAATTACTTTCAAAATTGCGATTGGATGAGAGAGGATTTTGCCGCGAGAATCCTGTAGAAACAACGTTCTGACTGGTCACTCAGATCAACAGCTAATTATAATTGACACGTTCCCGCGCGGAGACAGGAGTGTTGCCTGTACGAGGACAGTGACTAAGGGAGTCGCATCCGAACCGTTGTACCGAACACATCGTGTTAGATCGCTCTTCGCAGGTAGTATGTAAAATGCAGAATTAGAGACTGAAATTAGGTTCGGTTATCGCTAACAGAAGGCGAGTTGGGTGGGAAGCATTTTAGTGAATGTTTCGTAATTTTATGTGCTTCTGTGTGAAAGGTAAATGTCTGTGAAATATTCTGGTCGAACTTAGAAAAACCAAGTGCCATGTTTCGCTTTCGTGATGGAATAGTGTGTGTGAGCCGTGGCTGGCTCATATTACGCATTGAATTAAACCTTGGTTGCTATTCTGTGTTTAGTCTCCCGCGGTTATCGCGATTAAGCTGTTATCGTCTCTTTCCTCGAGTGGCAGCAGCGGTGTGTATCTTTATTCTCACCTTGTACTATCTTTGAGCTGGCGCTTATAGTTTTCGCCTGTGCTGTGTGCGAGCAGTTTGTCGGTTGGCGAGGAGCAGCGAGGAAATCTCCGCTGCGGTAGTTTGGACGGGGCCGCTGGCGGAGCCTATGCGCGGTCGGAATCTGTGGTGCTGTTCCCATTGCTACGAGGTCCGTGGGCTCAGCGATTCTGGACACGAAAGTTGAGTTTTGACTTAACCTACCAGCAAGTCACGACTGTTCACATTGTGTCGTTTGGATTTCGTTGTCGGCTGTTGGGACATTCCCGCGAGCAACAGCGTATGTTTTCAAGTTGGCAAATTTTAGTCACCCCCACGGTGGAGTATAACTGTACTTGGTTATTTTGAATTGAAGTGCGCCAGCGGAATCTTCTGCCTTGTGGCCGTTAACGTTCCGGTTACCTGCTCTGGCCGTTGACGTAAATTCATGCAATGTATATTCCTCATCGTATTGTCGCTGTCCAGCACGCAGTGTAGTTTGGCATCTCAATGTATAATAGGTTGTGGGTGCCAATACTTTCTACGTTGTTCCATTGAACTCCCTGTTCCATATCTACATCTACGTACATACTCCGCAATCCACCATACGGTGCGTGGCGGAGGGTACCTCGTACCACAACTAGCATCTTCTCTCCCTGTTCCACTCCTAAACAGAACGAGGGAAAAATGACTAGATGCCTCTGTACGAGTCCTATTCTCTCTTATCTTATCTTTGTGGTCTTTCCGCGAAATGTAAGTTGGCGGCAGTAAAATTGTACTGCGGTCACCCTGTTTTGTGCTGGTCAGGTGGAGCGAAAGTTATCTTGTCGGTGGGTCCGTTGACTGTCTGTCGGTTGGGTTGTCGTCGGATCGAGAATGGTTGGGCCGACTGCCTGTCTCACCTAAGCGAGCGTTAGTGCTTGAATTCCAGGCCGACCCACGGAAACTTCTGAGCGCCGTTGGGTGTACTGCCTTTTCTTATTTGTTCTTGTTGTTTGTATTTTTATGGATTCTAGCCGATTTTTAAATTAAGGTTGTTTTGCCCTTAAGGCGTAAGATTGTTTGGGCCTTCAGCCTAATTTAAAGAACTGTTTTAAGTAAGGCCTTTAGCCTTTTTAAAAAATTTAATTTTGTGGAGATGGCTTGGGTTGTTTGGGGGAGGAGACCACACAGCGAGGTCATCGGTCTCATCGGATTAGGGAAGGAACCATCCCGGCATTTGCCTGGAGCGATTTAGGGAAACCACGGAAAACGTAAATCAGGATGGCCAGACGCGGGATTGAACCGTCGTCCTCCCGGATGCGAGTCCAGTGTGAATTTTGTGGAGCCTTAAGTGATGGGCCTTCAGCCGATTTTTAAATTAAAGTTGTTTTCCTTTTAAGGTGTCAGATTGTTTGGGCCTTCAGCCTATTAGAGAATTGTTTTGAGATAAGGCCTTTTGCCTTTTAAAAATTTAATTTTGGTGTGTGTCTTAAGAAATGGCCCTCAGCCATTTTTTTTAAAATTAAAGTTGTATTGCTGCTAAGGTGTGGGATTGTTTGGGCCTTGAGTCTATTTGAAAGAACTGATTTAAGATAAGGCCTTCTGCCTTTCTGATTTTGGTTTGTCTTAAGTTATTGACTTTCAGCCGATTTTGAATTAAAGTGGTCTTGCCCTTAAAGCATGAGATTGTATGGTGTGTGTGTGCGTGTGTGTGTGTGTGTGTGTGTGTGTGTGTGTGTGTGTGTGTGTGTGTGTGTGTGCGTTTTTTTTTTTTTTTTTAATGTTCTTGGCTCTTGTAATGTTAGGTCAAATAAATAAAGTTGTGTGTTCGAGTGTAACTGACAGCCGCTTATTTTGGCCCCTTTCCACAATTTAAACTACCTGTCCTGTCCTGCGGGTTTAGCAGCAGCAGTATGGCGAGCATTTCTGTAAAGGAAGCCCACTAAATCGACCGAAGGGTTACCTCGTGTAAAGTTGTGGGTCAGTGACTGTTTAGATCGTGAATAATTTTCGAACTGAACTTGGAAAATTCTGGCTGCATTCGTGTGATTATGTGTAGTACATCTTAATGACTGTAAACTCGCAGAGACAATATTAGTACAGACGTAAATACTGACTTGTTACGATTTCATGAGTCTTATTGGCAATAGTCAACGTAATTAAACATATTGCTGCAAGAAGGTAGACCTCGAACGCCCGACATTTATCCTGGACTTTCAGCAACTGATTTTTAACTAGAGTTTTGCGGCCTCTGTCTGGTAGGTAGTAGGTGGTAGTTTCTGTAACGCTCCTTTGCACCACCCGCTACGACATAGTGAAGGGACAACGAGCAGACAAGAAGCCTGTCGAGATAGGTGCTCTGAAATGTGTGAATGTGATAACAACAGGAAGAGAATCGAACCCCACCCCGCCGGAGGTAGCTTACAGAATCCTCGATCAACCAATACTAGAGCACATTTCGTGAGAACTGTATCATACGGGATTGACAGAAGATCCGAAATAGAGCACAGAGCCTCGTTACAGCTTCATTTATTAAACGCAAAAGCGCGACGTATATGCTCACCCAACTTATGTCAGGCGCTATTACTGCGTGGTTTGCTGTAAAAATTCATAGGGAATACGTTCCGAGAAGAGAATATCCCGCTAAAAGCTCATAACGGTAGGAGTAGAGATATTCGAGGTCACACAAGGTCTTATCTACAATCGTTCTTCCCGTGGGCCATTCACGACTGGAACGGGAAAGAGAGTAACTGATAGTGGTACACACAGTATCCTTCGCCAGATACCATAAGGCAGGTTTCGGAGTATAGATGTAGATACAATGCACGTAAATTGAAGAAAAAATTAGATATACACTATGTGATCAAAAGTATCCGGACACCCCCAAAAACATTCGTTTCTCATATTAGGTGCCTTATGCTGCCACCTACTGACAGGTACTCCATATCAGCGACCTCAGTAGTCATTAGACATCGCGAGAGAGCAGAATGGGGCGCTTCGCGGAATTCACGGACTTCGAACGTGGTCAGGTGATTGGGTGTCACTTGTGTCATACGTCTGTGCTCGAGATTTCACATTCCTAAACATCCCTAGGTCCACTGTTTCGTGAAGGGGCACGTACAGCACAAAAGCGTACAGGCCGACCTCGTCTGTTGACTGACAGAGACCGCCGACAGTTGAAGAGGTTCGTAATATGTAATAGGCAAACATATATCCAGACCATCACACAGGAATTCCAAACTGCGTCAGGATCCATTACAAGTACTATGACAGTTAGGCGGGAGGTGAGAAAACTTGTATTTCACGGTCGAGCGGCTGCTCATACGCCACACATCACGCCCGAAAGTGCCAAACGACGCCTCGCTCGATGTAAGGAGCGTAAACATTGGACGATTGAACAGTGGGAAAACGTTGTGTGGAGTGATGGATCACGGTACACAATGTGGCGATCCGATGGCAGGGTGTGGGTGTGGCGAATACCTGGTGAACGTCATCTGCCAGCGTGTGTAGTGAGCGCCAAAAGTAAAATTCGGAGGCGGTGGTGTCATAGTGTGGTCATGTTTTTCACGGAGGGGGCTTGCATCCCTCGTTGTTTTGAGTGGCACTATCACAGCTCAGGCCTACATTGACGTTTTAAACACCTTCTTGCTCCACCTTCTTGCTTCACATTGTTGAAGAGCAATTCGGGGATGGCGACAGCATCTTTCAACACTATCGATCACCTGTTTATAATGCACGGCCTGTGGCGGAGTGGTTATACGACACTAACATCCCTGTAATAAACTGGCCTTCACAGAGTCCTGACCTGAATCCTAGAGAACGCCTTTGGGTTGTTTTGGAACGTCGACTTCGTCCCAGGCATCACCGAACGACATTGATACCTCTCCTCAGTGAAGTACTCCGTGAAGAATGGGCTGCCATTCCCCAAGAAGAGGTCACTCACACCACCTTCGTTCGACTAATCCTTGAGTCCTGTTCGTCAGTCTGAAACCTTGAACATACTGGGAAAGTGTAAGAGATGGAAAAGTCTCAAAGAACAGACAGACGATTCGTTACGCGCTTGTTTAGTCAGCGTGAATCTGACATGAAATTTCTCAACAAACTGCAGTATGAGACGTTATGCATCGCCGGGAGTCATTCTCACAACTTTTCAACAGCCCACTTTCCAAAACGCGTCGAGAAATATACCACTTCCTCCAGCATACATGTCAGAGAATGATCACGTCATTAAAATTGTACAAATTCGGGCCTATGCGGAGTCACACCGACAATTTTTTTTTCCCTCCTACATTCCGTGAATGGGTAGGAGGGATGGGGAAGACATGTTCCTAAATTCCCGGAAATAATTAGCCAGAGTGCCACACTGCAAACATTTTAAGTGAAGTTAGTGCACAAACCATTGGTTCCCAAGTATGTGAGTCGCTCGAAGGTTTTTAACTAATAGAACTCAGTACGTTGTCCTGAACGGATAGTGGTCATTGCAGACAAAGCTATCCTCATGAGTGTGCTAGGGAAGTGTGATAGGACCGCCCGTGTTTTTTACGTGCATAAACGACCAAACAGATTGTGTGAGTAGCACTCTGTGACGGTTTGCTGATGTCATTTTAGTGGACTGCATGACGATTCTACTGCCACCCAACATGCACCTCCTGTAAGGATCGCGAAGACGAGATAAGAGAAATCAGGGCTAGTAACGAATCATAGCTTATAAACAGTGGTTTTCACCTCGATACATTGGCGGGCTGCAGGGGAAAAAAAGATGACAAGCAGTAGTACAAGGTACCCTCAGCCAAGCACCGTATGGTGGCTTCTGAGGTATGGATTTAGATACAGATGCAGAGACTTCTACACTATCTACGTTCCACCATATATCAACGGTACCTTGCCGAGTTCAGAGGCTGGAAGAACAAAAGGTTTAGGAAGGCGTAAGAGGGTTTTAATTTCCACTTCTGGCTTTCTCCAGAGGTGGCTGTAATGATTGTGTACTGCAGACATAAAAGAAGAGCCATTTACTATTAACTGCAGAAAGGTTCGAGTTTGTCTTAGGAACGCTAAGGTTAATCAGACGGGCAACCTGCTCATGTTAGATTACGGCTTGGATAAGCATCGATCAGACTAGTTAAATGTAAATCTGTGCTCGTGAATGAACATACAAGTATGTATCAGTTTTGTGTAGGTAGTAGTCTTTGTACTACTTCATTTGGTCTGCCCTAGAATATTGGCTCATATTAAATATTACGTATTTAAATGGTATGTTGAGAATCAAACTTTCTCGTCAGAAAATTGTATTATTTCATTTTCTTCCATTCCATATGTATATGGTATCCCAGACGTCTGACGGATCACACTTTTACACTGATCAAATTCAAGCCGCCACAAAGGTAGATCCTAACAGACATTGTCGGGTACATGTTTTTTTGGTTAGCAACTTCCCGATGTTCCTTTGAATCATTTAAAAACATCATCACCAGCAGCCTAAATAGTATCGATTCTGTAACATGTATAACGGGAAAGTCAACGCTAGCGATTCTTACCATGTGGAGACATACAAAATTTGCAAATTACTCATTAAAACACTTATCTCTGCAGTGTAATTCCACTCGACATAAGCCCAAATTTAGCAGCTATTAATGTATAGACCCTCTAACGATCAGGATATGAATCCCTTGTAAGGTCACAAGATAATATTTCCTAATGATAAATTCTCTTTTTCAGCGTCTCATTTACCTAAATTACGTCTTCGCCGTTTTCCGTTCCTCTACGGGACTGGCATTGTTGTTCGCGTTTTGACAACATTAGTGACAGGTAATTTCCGCGTGTCCTTCCTGACGACACTACTCGCCCACGGACGGAATTGGTCTCTACAGGAGCGACGTGTTGCTAATGATTGGAGAACAGCAACGGTCATTCTAGTTTTCAAGAAGGGTCGTCGAACAGCCGCACAAAACTATATGCCTATATCTCTGACGCTGATCTGTTGTAGAATTTTGGAACAAGTTTTATGCTCTGGTGTCAAGACATTTCCGGAAACAGAAAATTTCCTCTGCAGAAATCAGTATTGGTTCCGAAAACAACGATCGTGTGAAATCCACTACAGTTCCGCATTGCTGCCCAATGAACAAAATACAAGCGTACGAAACATCAGATCAGCTGTGCGATTAAATTGAAGAGATTCTAACAAACAGAACAGAGTATGTCATTTTTAACAGCGCAAAATCTTCGGACTTGAAAGTAACTTCGGTACTGCTATTAGGGAGTGTTACCGGACTATTACTTTTCACAATAAATGACATAGTGGGTAACGTCAGAAGTTCTATGAGGCTTTTTTTCGGATGATACTGCTGTATACAGGGAAGTCGCGACGCTGGAAAACTATAGCGAAATTCAAAAAGACCTGCAGAAGATCTAGGTGCAGGGAGTGGTAGTTGACCCTCAACATAAACAGATGTAACCTACTGCGAATGCTTAGACACAAATAACCTTCACTGTACGATTATACGATTGCAGAACAATCACTGAAAGCATTTACTTCCATAAAATATGTAGGAGTATACATATGGTACGTTTTGAATCAGAACGACCACATAAAGTTAATCGCGAATAAAGCAGATGCCAGACAGAATTATTGGAAGAATTTTTTGGAAATGCAGACCATCGACAAAGGAAACAGCTTACAGAACACTCGTTCGACCAGTAGTTTAATATTGCTAGTCAGTGTGGGATCCGCATTAAATGGGATTGATAGGGGAAATAGAGAGGATCCAAGAAAAGCAGCATGTTTCGTTACTAATCATTTTGCAAGCGTGAAAGTGTCTTGGACATGCTCATCCAACTCCAGTGCAAACGTTGCGAGAGATTGCGGTACGATATGGTCTACTGTTAAAATTCCGGTAGTGTACGTTCCTAGAAGAGTCAACAAATATATTGCTTCATCAAATGTGTACCTTGCGAAAAGAACTACGAAGATAAAATTAGAGAGATTCGAGTCCACACGGAGGCTTACCAACAGTCGCTCTTCTCATCAATCATACGTGACTGGAGCAAGAAAATGGAGGAGTGAGTGTGGTGCACAAAGTATCCTCCGCCACACACCGTAAGGTGGCTTGTGGAGTATAGATGTAGACGTGTAGCACGTCTGCCTGCGTCTATAGTCAGTCTCTCACGCCGCGCGGAATGGCTGCGTTGTTACAGGCGCCATGTCACGAATTGCGCGGCTCCTCCCGCCGAAGGTTATAATCCTCCATCGGGCGCGCGCGCTCCTGTGTGTGTGTGTGTGTGTGTGTGTGTGTGTGTGTGGGAGAGGGAGAGCAGTTTTGGCATAAGTTGGTTTAAGTTATTTTAAGTAGTGTGTGAGTGCAGAGACCGATGACCTCGGCAGTTTGGTCCCTTAGGAATTCACACACATTTGAACATTTTTTTAAATTTTTTTTTCATGTTCAAGTGTGAGAGTGTTATGTAAATATTTGCGCAGCGTCTACCTGAGGCGTGACATGGATACCAGCCCAGTGTTCACGTAACTGGATGTGACAAACCGCCTAAAAACCACATCCAGACTGGCCGAATCACCAGCCCCCGGCGGCAGATGTGGTATGCGGTACTTTCGCCTCCCGGGATCCTGGAAGCGGCGTATCAACGCGCTCGGGAAGAAAATAAGAATCAAGACTGATCAAACTGTAAAGGAGCCACGTCTTAAAATGAAAGAATCTTTTTGAGTACTTCCCCGCATAATTGAGTAGAGTCGTATGTATTTCATAATTTACATAGATCTAGCTCATTAACTGCGCATTTGCATAATTAAAACAACAAATATCATACTCAACAGAGATAGCGACGATAAAATATCGCAACGAAAGCTTATGAAAAAGTTTTGTCTTAAGACAGTTCCTCACGTGCCAAACGGGAAAAATACTTGTACAAGCTGGATATTAACTGCAGAAATTAATTTATTTCAGAGTCATATAGCTAGCTGATCCTCAATTCTGAATTGTTAGAAAGTTAATTACGCATATTTTAATTAAACTTGTAGTCAGCGAAAGCCGCATTCTTTACTTCAGTTTTGAAGAAGTAAGCGCACGAAGTAAAGGAGTCGCACGGAATTAAAGCGAATTTAATTGTTTAGCTGCTCATTCGCTTAGTCTTTCGTTCATATTACAATTTCGGGCCAGGTTTATCTAGTCTGTATGAATGAATTTGATATTTTTTTTCTCTGTAGTAAGACATCGTGAGCGGCATTGGTACAGTTTTTGGTACGGTCATCTTTAAAGCCAGTGGCAGTACTTTCAAAAGGCGCAGAGTCATCAAGCCTCCAGTAATGAAAGTAGGCACCAAGATTCCTGGGGCAATGCAAATGACGGAACGGAGGTAGTTGACGCGTAGCTCATCAGAGACACAGCACTAGCTAAGCTGTTACCTTGTTCAAAGAGCCATCCAGAAGAAGAATCCAATATCTTAAACATTGCTCAATTTGCATCCGTTATAGTATGATTTTGCCTCAATCTAGGTATCGAGTGATAACATATGTAAATTCCTCGGTGTTTGTATGACGTAACTTCAAAGTAATTCAGGCAACTGCTATACATTGTAACGTTACACGTTTTTAGCTGAGTTAATCGCCGCCTGGTGTGGATACGAGGGAAGATGAGCGCTGGCCGACAGCCCCGTTAAAGAGCCGTGGACGGTCCAGAGGCAGCGAACGTTGCTGGCGAACGCAGATGCGAGCACAAAGGCTTGGCCAGAAATGGGAAAAATCCCGGCACTGGAAATTTTGACGCTTAAGAGGACAGACAATCACCAGCAGTGGCGGGCTTTGAGGCAAACTGAAAGATGGCTTCTTGCAGCTCTTTCAGAATCTATAGTAATTTAACGCCAAGTACTAAAGCAAATCTTAAAACATTCGCAGTCTCAGATAAATGAGACACATCCAGTGACACAATAATGTTTAAATATCCTTCAAACAACAGAAGTTAATATTTAACAGTGAATAAACATTTTCACAGTGAACCTTTGAATTAACAACTTTCAAACGCTTCATTCGATTTCAACAAATGATATCTCAGATGATAGCATTGCAAGACAGCTGTCATCCTTGAAAAACACTCATCTGTATTTGTTCTATTGATTGATTTACGACACCTTTTATGTCTTTCTTATTATTCAAATGTTTGTCAGAACATCGTATTCTCCATATTTACATATCAAATGAACACAGCATGAGTACCTCACATTTTGTCACACGTGCGTCTTTATTAATGAACAGTTTAATATTTTTGCCAGTAACTTTATTCAGATGTTGACAGCAAGTGTTATTAAAAGATTGTGCTAATTTTAAAGTGGTGAGTTGCATGTGTTAGCTGACACCATTATTTAAAAGAGACCCAGAAGACGCTTCTGTCAAGAAGGCGTAAATAACTGTCTAAACAAAATTTAACGACAAAAAATGGCTCTGAGCACTATGGGACTTAAAATCTGAGGTCATCAGTCCCCTAGAACTTAGAACTACTTAAACCTAAGGACATCACACACACCCGAGGCAGGATTCGAACCTGCTACTGTAGCAGTCACGCGGTTCCTGACTGAAGCGCCTAGAACCGCTCGGCTGCAACAGCCGGCATTTTACGACAGTTCGTTATCATTTAACTTGAGCGCACTTCCACGAGAATACTAGCTCATTCGTTTATGAACAAACCTTTATTTGTAATTATTGTGAACGGTCTGAGTGTGACCGAATACTTACAACATTCCTTTATTTAAATATTGTTGTAATATATTAGTTTAGTCCGGGAAGTGGTCATGATGAGTCAAATCATGTTTGTAGCACGTAAGGAAGATGTATTTTTGGTAGGGACAGCCTTCAGTGAATGGAAAAGCAGACAGAAGCAGAACACTACGGGAGTCAAGTGGAGACAGACTTTTCGGGTGGAGCGATTTTGGACACTTCGTGTCTAATGCTGGAAGAAGGAAGAACTGACTGTGGTGACGTGCGTGTGCCAGTCGTATAGATGATTGTTTCTGGGCGGTGAACGGCTGCTACAATACCTTTTGAGGTGACTCTAACTCACGAAAGATCTGAATGTGCTCCAGAGTATGACTCAGACTTTATCCGCTTGTATTACGAAACGGGGGATGGAAAGAGTATGAGTTTCTGTTCTTTGTGCCGCTTGTGATAATTTGTAAAGCTTCATGATGAGAGATCTGAACTGTTTTGAGCTGGTGACCATTCCGTGTATTGTGATTACGAAATGGACTGTTTTGGGGTATCTTCGACGAATATTTAGTTCGGGTAATTCGCCACCATTCTCGTAACGCTCTCAATGTAACTCTACTGCATTTATAATATATAAGAAACTATCAGCCTCGATTGCGATAATGAAACCAACCTTTACCTAGGTTTCAGCCCAAGTAAAGGTTGGTTTCATTACCGCAATCGAGGCTGATAGTTTCTTATATATTAGATTATCACGATTGCTGACTGGGCTGCAATGTTGAAAGTACTACTGCATTTCATTTGAGTATTTACTATCTGCATTTTAAGTGAATGTCGTAGGACCATTTCGCATTTTATTGAAATGTCCTTTCTTGAATAAACATTATTCATAGCAATTCTCTGCCGTCCCCGTTACTGACGTTAGAACAGAACCCTTGTTATTAAATGACGCATTTAACTTCCATTTTGTATTTAGGTATATTTTATTAACTCGCAATTCTAGCCAGTACATAGGCTATTTGACTGCAGGATCACAGCAACATACTATCTGCAGCGAATTAGCTGCGGGGTATGAAAGCAGGCCCTTGGAGTGGCCAAGCGGTTCTAGGCGCTTCAGTCTGGAACCGCGTAACCGCTACGGTCGCAGGTTCGAACCCTGCCTCGGGCATGGATGTGTGTGATGTCCTTAGGTTAGTTAGGTTTGAGTAGTTCTAAGTTCTAGGGGACTGGTGACCTCAGAAGTTAAGTCCCATAGTGCTCAGAGCCATTTGAACCATATGAAAGCAGACGTGCGCGGTTCGACCCTACGACTACATCCAGCTATTCTTTCTAAACGGAGCCGTGCATAGTCCAAGTACCTAAAGTAAGAGTAACCACAGGTAAAGATTCAACTGGTTTGCTCGTATGAGATATTGTTTGGAAGAGCAACTAAACTCAGCAGTAACCGTTAGGTACCGTCGCAACGTTATCATTATCAGCTACGATAGTCATGACGATGACGAAGTAGGAAGCCACCGAAAGTATAAACTGTCAGTTAAACTTAACGCGGCAAAGAAACGGCGAGTATTTTACGCTGTGTGTTGTTTATTTCTTCTTTTCTTCTTAGTTTTTGACATCTAGATGCAATTTAAAATTAAGTAACGCTCTTATTTTTTTCTGTTCTCTTTTTCCCATAGCTTTCCATTCGTTCACTTGGTTCCATTTTCTCCTTCCAGGATTAGATTTATTCAAATGTTCTTGGAAATTGTTGAATTTCCAAACAAGAATTTTTTTCTTGTCACGTGTCTATTTCATTTGTCATATCCTTTATCCTTTGGATCCAATACTTGCCATTTTTACCTCTTCTAGAGGTCTTCATTTTTTTATACGTATGAATTCCCCTTTATCTGTTCTTGCTGCTTACGATTTTACTTCCAGTTTTTCTTTCATTCGTGTATATGTTTTCTTGATGTCACTCTGAACATATATTCTGCAGCATAAAGAGTATCGTATCTGACATTTTCATACTTATCTTTATTTTTACTGTAGGTATTTATTGCCATTTGATACGCAATATCCAATTTCTCTACTCTTGTTTTATTTGATAATTTACCTAATTCATCGATTTACACAATCCCACATTAGATTTTATCAGCTTCATCAGTTTTTTCAGATCATGTTTTAAAGATTTTTGACGGGGTTTCCATTTGAACGTGTAAGTTGATTTTTTCAAGAGCTATTTAAAGTCCATTATTGTCTGAGTTTTTTCATGTATTTATCGTCTTCACGTGATCTCATTGAATTATCGGAAAGTGTAGCTGTGCTGGAAATAGACACCGAGAAATACAGAATTTTACAGATGAGAACTTTTTCTTTGTAACTCGCGAAGAGAAAGGATCAGTCACCTACATACCGGACGTAAGAAATGTTACTCTTTCTGCGAAGTTTTATCTAGTTACTTTCCATAGTGTTACCGCGATAAATTGTTATTTAATAGAACTTTTTCTGTCGTACAGCTGATGTATTTAAACCAACTGTGTAAGAGTTAATAGAAATGAAATTTTTATCAGTTTTAGTTAGAGAATTAGGAACGTTCAAAGTGTTAGGAGTGGCTGCAACATGCTTTGCAAAATTGGTTGTGTCCAGATGGATGTTCTGGTCGCAGAATGTTCATCTACGTTATGTGATCAAACGAGTGCCCATTCTCCTTACTGTGCCTTCTAAACGGCCTGTAAAGGATACTTTCGCTGACTATCGTTTCCTGTCAACTCGAAATAAAAACAAAGAGGCTACTCACGTTTACGCAGTAGCAAATGCTCTCCCTGATCATGATGCACAGTTAGTGAGGATAAATAACACAACGCCTTACAGTATGGATACACGTCAGTGGAAATCAGAATAATTAAAAATGACTCCACGACAAACGTTTTTAAGACAGTTTACAGGAGATGACATGGGATGTAAATCATAATAAACCAAATTCTAACATAAAATTAATCTATTCCGTGACAAATTCATATCATTATTTGAAAACAGCTTTCCGTGTAAGCTAATCAGAAAGAACACTAAACAGCCATGTAAAAAATAATAGATCACTAGAGGGATTAAAGATCCCGTGAAATTAAAATGGAAACGAATCTTCTGGAAAGAAAAAGTAGAGATCCTGCAGTGGTTGCACACTTCAAAAGCTACTCAAAATTACTAAGAAACGTCATTAATAATCAAAGAACATGATCATAATATCAGAAATCAGTAGTTCCGACAACACACTTACGGCTATATGGAATGCAGTGAAACGAGAGACAGGACAATCAGCCACAGAACAAGACAACGTCACTATTGAATTTAATGTAAGGGCTAATAATGATGAATCACAGGTAGCAAATGTATTTAATAATCATTTCTTAAATAGTACAAAGCATAAAGAACAAAATCACAACATTATGTTAAATATGTAACTTTCATAAAACTCGGTCATATAAATGTATGACCAACTTATCCTTCTCAGATTAAGAAAATTATACATTATCTCAAAAATAAAAGCTCATTTGGTTTTGATGATGTTTCCAACAGAGTACTAAAAAGTTGTTCCCATGTAATAAGCCCAGTATTTCCTGAAATATGTAATGCATCACTAACTCAAGGCATTTTTCCACTGTGATTGAAGGTGATAACAGTGATGCCAATAACTACCGACCTGTTTCACTGCTGCTGCTATCACTCTCCAAAATTTTTGAGATGATGATATATTCCAGAATAGTATCTCAGCTTGGCAACAATGACATCCTTAGCACATCACAGTTAGGGTTTCAGAATGGTTGCTCTGCTGAGAATGCCATTTACACATTCATTCACCAGATTTTACAAGCATTAAATAATAAAATACCGCCGACTGATTTTTTTTCTGTGACCTCTCGAATCCATTTGACTGTGTGAATCACAGTATTCTCCTAGATAAATTGACGTTTTCTAGGATTGATGGTAGAACCAACCAATGGATAATGTTATATCTAAGTAAAACAATGTAGAATGTTGTACCTTGTAATACAAGCAATATACTCGTAGTCCAGGTACATAGTTCTGACGGGGGGAAATCAACTATGCGATTTCCCAGGATTCAATCTTACGTCCATAACTGTTCCTCATTTATGTAAACGATCTACGGTCTAGTATACAACAGAATTAGTTCCTTTTGCAGATGACACTAGTATTGTAATCAATCCAAGCATACATACAGAAACAGAAGAAATGGTAAACAAAATTCTTAAAAGTATCATTCACTGGTTTTCTGCGTATGGTCTCTCGCTCAATTTTAAAGAGACAGAAATATTCGGTCTGCACATCTATAGGCGCTACACCGATGGTAAGCGTAAAACATGATGAGGAAATAATAAATTGGGTGGAAACTTCAAATTTCTTAGGTGTGCGTATCGATGAGAATTTAAATTGGAAGAACACATTTTGGAACTCCTAAAACAACTTCGTTCAGCCACATTTGCGCTTAGAATCACTGCAAATCCTGGAGAGGGACAAATCAGTAAGTTGACATATTTTCATTCAATAATGTCATATAGAATAATGTTCTGGGGTAACTCATCATTAAGAAAGAAAGTATTCATTGCGCAAAAACGTGCTGTAAGAATAATGAATGGTGCTCACACACGAACATCTTGCAGACGTATGTTTAAGGAGTTGGGCATTCTAACTACTGCTTTACTGTAGATTTATTCCCTCATGAAGTTCGTTGTAATTAATTCACTACAGTTCAAAAGGAACAACGGGGTACATAATTACAAAACTAGAAGGAAAAATGACATTCATTACTCTACATTAAGGTTGTCTTTAGAACAAAAGGGGGCACTTACCCAGTGATAGAAAATATCTGACAGACCGTAAAGTACAATTTGATAACAAACTGAGAAAGTATCTCCTTGACAACTCCTTGTATTCCACAGAAGAATTTCTATTACTGTAATGCGTGAAAGGTGGTGGGTAGGAATTATTAACTCACATCTGGTTTCCAGAAAGGAAAAAACTTAGAAATTTTCAGAATGTAACCATATGTACAAATTCATTACGATCTATCATTCAAAATGATCCATGGAATATGTAAGTAACCAACCAGCTAACTAGCTAAGAAACTATTTGTCGTGGCGTATTACTTTGTGAATGTTTCGACCCTGAACAATGTTGTTGTTTCATCAAAGGCTATTGCCTCAGAGGTAGTGGTCGAGCAGTTTACTGCGGACATGAGTTGATTCAAACGAGTCCTATTTTCAAGACGACCACTTCTAAATGAACATTTCATAGCTACGCAGATTTTCAGTACAAGACACGTTTGTTTTTTGTCTGTCAGTAGTGTACCAGTCGCCAGCAGCAGCCATAGCGGCTGGTTTGTACACAGAGTTTAATCTAGCCATTTTTTACGTGCTTTTGCGAGAGAATGAGCAGAATCTGTGTAGTTATGTGTTTCAGTGTCTATCACTTTTTTATGAATCTTAGTGTACTCTGAGAGAGTAAAAATCGGGTAATCTTAGTACAGTAGTTTCAGGCCGGCATAGTCACTGACTGCTTTGTTTAGAATATTTTCGTCGTGATTTCATTACTATAGTCACCGTGGTGTAGTACAGCGTGTTTGGTCAGAAGGCTAGCTGCCCTCTGTAATAAAAAAAACTGAGTTAATGGATCAACAACGAACTGAAATGGGTGTCTTTCGACGTCCGCCCCAAGCGGATACAACGAACAAAAACGAACAAAATGAGATTAAAAAAAAAAAAAGAGAAAAAGAAAGTGGTTATGATACTAGGCTGTTGCATGGATGATCGTGAGTTCAAACTCCCCTAAACTGTAAAATTTTAATTTTTAAAATCGGTTAGAGTACATTCTAGAAGTATCCACAAATGTCAAAAATCATTGTTCTGTAAATGTGTACGTACCGTATGTGTTCTGGCCGGAGGCAGTTCGCTCCCCGCTCTTGTATGTGCAAGTGCTGAATAAAGCTTCGTTAAGTGAAGTTAGTGTTCATCATTCATCTAATTACACCTTCTTCTACGTGATAATATTTAGCTTTTGTAGGTATTTTTGTAAAACACGAACTAATGAGTCATTGAGACAACTGGTACTGCTTTTTTTCTGACACCCTTTTTTCTAGAATTATCAACCAATTTTAGTGCATTGTGAGTGCTACCTGAAACTCCTTTTCAGAAAAGAAAGCTAAATATCCAAATTGAGGGAAGAGACTTGTTACAAATCACTCTTAATCTGCACAAATCCTCTCTCTAGCAACACTTCTTTCACCCACCAACTGGCACCCTCATTTATCATCAACCAAGATACAATGTGTACTTGATGTTTCTTAGTCGCTTGATTGCTGGACTTATTTCTGAAATGACGAAAATTGCAAGTCATCAGGCTGCCAATGTTTTTCGTCTGATCACTGGCAACAACATCAATAATGAAACACTGTGTGGGCCTACAACAGTGTAGTACCCATTACGCAGTTACTGTTGTGTTATGCTGTCGATTTGTTGGTTTATTTTTGCGAAGTGAGTAATGAAGAGCCGACCGGTGTGGCCGTGCGGTTCTAGGCGCTTCAGTCTGGAACCGCGTGACCGCTACGGTCGCAGGTTCCAATTCTACCTCGGGTACGGATGTGTGTGATGTCCTTAGGTTAAAGTAATTAGAAGTTCTAGCGGACTGATGACCTCAGATGTTAAGTCCCATAGTGCTCAGAGCCATTTGAACCATTTTTTGAGTAATGAAGAAATTTCCAGTCCGTTGTGGGAACTTACCCACAGCTCGGAAAAGACATTTTCAAGAGATATTTAACCCCATGTGATTTTACTGTCATAGACACATGCTGCAAAGTAAAATTAATGTGCATAGTCTACATCTACGTAATTACTCTGCTATTCACAATACAGTCCCTTGCAGAGGGTTCAATAAACCACCATCACTCTGTCTCTCTACCGTTCCACTGTCGAACAGCGTGCGGGAAAAACGATCACTTAAATTTTTATGTGCGAGCCCGGATTTCTCTTATTTTGTTGTGGTGTGGTCATTTCTCCCTATGTAGGTGGGTGTCAACAGAATGTTTCCGCAATCTGAGGAGAAAACTGGTGATTGAAATTTCATGAAAAGATCCCGTCGCAACGAAACACGCCTTTGTTTTAATGATTGCCACTCCAATTCACGTATCATGTCTGTGGCACTATCTCCTCTACTTCGTGATAATGCAACACGAGCTGCCCTTCTTTGTACTTTCTTGATGTCATCCGTCAGTCCCATCTGGTACGGATCCCACACCGCGCAGCAATACTCCAGAATAGGGCGGACAAGTTTGGTGTAAGCAGTCTCTTTAGTAGACCTGTTGCACCTTCTAAGTATTCTGCCAATGAATCTCAGTCGTTGATCTGCTTTACCCACAACGTTATCTATATGATCTTTCCAGTTTATGGTATTTGTAATTGTAATTCCGAAGTATTCAGTTGAATTTACAGCCTTCAGATTTGTGTGACTTATCGCGTAATCGAAATTTAGCGGATTTCTTTTAGTACTCATGTGAATAACTTCACAATTTTTATTTATTCAGGGTCAATTGCCACTTTTCGCACCATACAGATATCTTATCTAAATCATTTTGCAATTCGTTTTGGTCATTTGATGACGTTACAAGACGGTAAATGACAGCATCATCTGTAAACAATCTAAGACGGCTACTGAGATTGTCTCCTATGTTGTTAATATAGATCAGGAACAATATAGCGCCTATAAAACTTCATTGGGGAACGCCAGATATTATTCTACAGTGGGTCGTCTATGTGAAGAAGACGTTTATACATTCTGTTCCGCCGGCCGGCGTGGCCGAGCGGTTCTAGACGCTACAGTCTGGAACCGCGCGACCGCTACGAAGGCAGGTTCGAATCCAGCCTCGGGCATGGATGTGTGTGGTGTCCTTAGGTTAGTTAGGTTTAAGTTGTTCTAAGTTCTAGGGGACTGATGACCTCAGCAGTTAAGTCTCATAGTGCTCAGAGCCATTTGAACCATTCTTCTCATAAGTTATAACCTCCACCACAATGTGACATGCGTTAACGCTAGTAGTTGGAAAAAAGTGATTATTGGTAATTTACGTAATCTGCGCGTAAGCTTTCAATAAAAATTTATCTGTAAGTGAAAATACTGAATATCCTTTTTCAGAACTTTCTGCTAGTGTAACATTGCCTTAGATATCGTATTCAACTGCTGAGCAATGCTGACTGTTGGTTGGCGCTGTGTTGTAGATGTGAAGTTTCGTAATAGAAAACCTTAAATTCAGTGAAATACAGAATTTGAAGCAATGAAAACTAATCTATTTTAACGCCAAAAGTAACTAATTGTGTACTCATCGAAAACTATTTAACTGAAACTCAGTACTGTAGTACATTTTAAAGTTGCGAGTCATGAATCATGAAGTGCAATTTCTGACATGAAATGTCCATAACAATAAAATACTGCTCTACTCAGAAGAAAAAAGAACTGAGATTTCCTACACTGTTCATTACAAATGAATCTGCTTCCTTAGCGCAATACGCGATAATCCTGACTACGAGCTGTGACCACTGACCTGAAATAAAAGTAACTTTCCTCATACTCAGCACGCTTTTTTTTGTCTGGTGTAATGATGTTCTCGAAAGCAAATAGAAATAACCAGTCGCAGCAGCGAAAGAAAAATAAACTAGTCACTACAAAGCTTTTTGTGCTTGTTAGAAACGATCTATGGCTTCGTTTGGCATAAGGTGAAATGTACACACGGCAAAAACATTCAGAACTTACTAAGAGTGATGGTGTTAGATTTTACTTTAAAGAAAATCTTTCTCGAAAAATTAAACTCTGATTATTGACAAAAAAGACTCTACAACATAGAAAGACCCTAACAATTACGAAATTCTCTGAGCGCAGAAATTACAGACATTTAGAGTAATTGCATTACTTGTGACATAATGGAAACAAAGAGATCAAATGAACACTAATTGTGAATGTTATTAATTATGTGAGTGACAAAGAGTTCCTTCAATTAATAGTTCTGACAAACAAACACTTCATTCTTGCACACACATTGGTTACCTTGAAAACATTCCTCCAAGAATCTTCTCCATCAGTTGAATCTGTAACATACGTTAACAAACAAGTTTTCATCTTCATAATACAGTATTCCAGATAATTCCTTTGAGATTCACATTTACATCTTCTTCTTTAAAAACTGAGCAGCTCGCTACTATGCCTCAAATGCCCTAACGCTGTACAACTGACTGGCGACGAAACGCGCCACACATTACGTTCAACACAAGAGCCAAGAATGTTATTCACTACTCGTGCAGCGCGCTCATTGATCTTTGTCACAGTACAGTAAAGGTTAATTACTTATAATGGAATAAAACATAAGAACCGTAAAAGTATTACAGTTTTGCAAAATAGTGGAAATAGTAATGATCTTTTAAAAATTATTTAGTTTTGTGACCGAAACACAACTGAACTCTTCTGTTTTTACCCTCGGGGACAATTACCCCAGGTTGGTGTGGTCAGCTAACCTTGCACACGGGGTGAAAGCATGCACCCAGAATGGATCGCGGTACTCTGATTTGGAATAGAGTGGAAAGCCTAAACCAAAGGCTCAGACGTTCCTGTGACGCGCTGTAGGACGCGGATTTCTCGACCTCGGCTACCGGGTAGAGAATTGTACGGCTCCATTCGATAGGTTATTCGCCCATTACACAAAGGAAGCTGTTACTAGGGTAGCAGATTGAGTGTGGCGTGTACATGGGCTTTTTAGGTTAGAGGATCCCCTCCTTAGGGTCAGCGTTGATTTACCTGTTGTAATCGAAGAAATATCAGCCAAGTTAATCTCGCAAAAGAACTTCATCCATAGAGAACAGTACGTGAAAAATGTTAATGTATTAGGAAACTGAAGGGCAATCCTTGGTAAGGGTCCAGACTTCGCCTAACTTATTAAAGGTAGTAAAGCCCACATAGTACTAGAGCTGGCTACATCCCGAATCCTAAACTGAGATTGGAATATTTTCCTTAAGGATAAGCTAGACGCTATTAGTGGCGGTGTATTTATTACCGCGAAGAACTCGATAATATCTGTTGAGGCCATAACAGAATCCGAATGTGAAATAACCCGTGTGAAATAAAGCATAGAAAATAGGTCAAACACGGCAGTCCAATGCTATTATTACCCATCTGCCCTACGAGTCGTTTTGGCCCAGGGCTTCAGAGACAATGTGAAGAATATCATGCTGTTGTAACATGCGGCAACGCCTGTTTGCAAGCTGTAGAATGAGAGAGTCATGCGATTATGAGATGATGACAGATTATACCAAGAGAGTAAATGCAGAATTGCACAAGCTGTAACAGCATTCAAGAAGAAGCAGCTACTAACATCGAAAAATCTTCATTTGCACGACAGGAAACAGGACGTAAAAACTATTTTTGGAGTGTTGCTCTATAATGGCATGGAGACATGGATAGTAAAGGAGCCACAACGGAAAAGACTACAGGCCTCTGAGGCGTGATATTTGAGAAGAATCCTAAAGATTTCATGAGCTAAGACAATGAGCAATGAAGAAGTATTCAACAACATAGGGAAGATCGTCGTGGAGGATTATCAAGGAATGGAGGGACTGACGGGTTAGACATATGTACCGCAATTGTTCCTTTATTGTGAAAATAACAGGAGAAACTTTGGAAGACTGCATGATTTCAGTACATCAGGCGGATAAACCAAAATTTAAAACTGACAACGTCCTCTGTGTACTGAACATATAGAGAAAGGGGGGGGGGGGGGGGGGGAGAATTACCGCCGACCGAACTAAGGACTGAGAACAAAAGAAAAAAGTAGAACCAGAAGCACCCTCCGCCACTCACCATAAGGTTGCTTGTGGGGTATAGATTTTTGTGTAAACTTCACACACATTTTCCAGTAAAGCCAGGGCACAAGACTGCAGCGGACTGCTTGTTCACCGCCGCTGAGTTGTTGAAATTTGATGAAACTTGTCTCATCCTAAGTATATAGACAGAGATCGAAAATCCATCGCGCACTAATACGCCCCAACTGGTAATTCCTTAGCACTTGTTTCTTTTGTCACCATCTGTTATTTAGTTATCCTTTTCATTGCTACAGTCGACCCTAAGCCAAATTTTCTAATGTATCCTCGCCTTTTGTTTGTGCTCCACGTAACAGACTGCAAGCGCAATGACACAAATGTTGCAGTCCCAAATTTTTCTGCGGGATTATTTCCTAGATAAGTGCTGTATTGCAAACTTTGACTGTGCCCTTCGTTCCAACCGTTTCATATTGTGCGTGGTACTCGAATCGTGCGTGAATGCCGCAAGCATCTTAATCGGCCGCAGTGGAATCGATGGTACAAGCAACAGAGTTATAAACCGAGGAGCTCATCCGTTCTTGTTGCCAGCGTCGACCCCAGAGACCGGCATCCGAATCCCACGCACACCTACTCACCCACATCCTTAGCCTCAGTCTCATCGTTGCTATTGTACGATGATAAAGTAGATACAAGTTTCTGCAGCTACAATTCACCCACCTGCCATTTATTAATGTTTAAAAATATATATAGCTATATGAGACGCTAGAATTTCCACTCATTTATTTTTACTACGCCAGCGACAAAAAACTTAAGGGAAATATGTTAAAATTTATCGTCCCGTCGACGTTGGAGTCATCAGAAACGGAAAAACTTGGTCATCTTGAAGAGTAGGAGACAGAAATTTTCAGGGAACCAGTCAAGCTCTGCCCCTAGATGCGACTGTATAGTTCGTGGCGATGGATATTTCCAGCCAAAAATAGTCACGATACTTCTCATTCCTTTCGTGTGCGCAGTGAGGTAAAACTGGATGTTCTTGCGCCTCCTTAGAACCCTAATATCAGTCTTTTTCATTCTTGTGATCGCCTCGCAAGATACACGATTGGGAGCAATGGAAATAGTGCAAAGTATATCTCCAAATGCCGCACTAAATTTTCCCAACAGGATTTAGCAACGACATCGCTGCATTTCTTCAAATGATTCCCATTAGAGACTTTTGAGTTTGTTCTCTTGCTTTTATGAGTAGTTTTGAAGCAAACCCACTGAGACGGTATGTAATTTTGACAAAAATTTCATTAAATTTTGGGTCCATTTTTGCTTGTTATTTAAGACTAAAACTGTTTAGGCATTACAAGTTCATGGAAGATATGGGGGACTGTGTCTAGAAAAAACGCGAGTATTCTTTCAGATACGAGGGGCATTCAATAATTAATGCAATACAGTTTTTGTTTCTCGGCCAATTTCAGTTTCAAAATGTAAAATTTGTTGTTGGATATTGTGGGATATACCCGCTTCAGCCCCTGTAGTTTCATGAAATTCCGATAGGTGGCGGCGCTATATGTAGCCTTCAAACTGGTATCTTTAACGGAGATGCGTTTCAAGCAGAGAGCTGTTATTGAGTTTCTTTTGGCGAAAAACCACAGCATCGCAGATATTCTTAGGCACTCTTTGAGTCATTACCGTCCGCGACTTTAACAGCAGACGACGAATCGACAAACACATCTGAAGAAGATAACGAAATTGAGAGAAGTTGCTTTACGGATGCTTCTAGCAAAGCGGCGTGAGAAGCAGAGGTGAGATACATTGTACAGCCTGTTTCTGTTCTTGTTCTAAATGGACAATTAATTTAGTCGCGTATATGGATGTATGGCTTGTGATGGTCCTCCACTTGTAAGAGCACTGGGTGTACCCTGTTACACTATCTCCTTTCCCTGTTTGTCGGGCGTAAGCCTGACTGTGCCGCAATCCTGGCCAAGTCTTCAGATCAGTTTGCCGGGTAATGCAGGGTTATTCATAAGTGCCTCTGTCGTTTCAGAAGAAACACATGCCACCTGTTGAATGCACGATAACTACAAGACGTACATAAAGTGAACACATTTCAGCGGATAGAGCATCGTTCTAAATTTCAGTTTGTAATACGCGCCGCAGCGTTGTTTCACTCGAGGGCAGGCACGTCTGAACACTTCGACGTACCGTCGCTTGGAATTAATTCGCGCTTGCACACAGGCAACCAACCCTTCGAACAGATTTCCAAAGCCGGATCCAGTCACTCCTTCCCGAGCACTATGTGTCGCCAACTACAGTGAATTGAAGAGTTGCTCTATCCACTGATATTTGTCTAGTTTCTGTTTGTCTCGTGCTTTTTGCCGTCATTTTCTGAAACCTCAGAGTTACTTACGAATACCGGTGCATAAACACTCAGCAAACATCCGCTGTCAGTCTGCTTGTTGCGTTCGGATTTTCCTCAAAGACTTTCGTGGTCTATCTCTAGAAATCGTTCCAGGAGGGTACCAATCAAGCTCTTGTAATGAGATTACAGCTGATCTTTTCCCCATTACTTGCTAGTGTCTTGGTTTCGGTTCCAGAGCGTTAAATAAAAGCAAAATTAAAGCATTATGAAAGCTGTGTTCTTCTTACAACGCCATAACAAGTAGATTTGCTATCATTTCCAATACATACGGCTATGATTCCCGATAGAAAGGCTTTGCGCACAGTTTGGTTTCCTAAATGACTTTCTCGAAACCACAGTTGAAAAGTAGAGGCGAGATTCCATCTCTCTGGCCCGATTCCCATCGTGATTTCAGAAGCATCTGAAATATCTTCCCACGCAATGCGCGCTTATTATGTCTTGACGATATGCTTATCCAAGAAAACATTGCATGTTTTATTTCTAGTTCTTCACATAATATTCTGTTTCATATTTGGCTATGGTGAAAATCAGTCTCTGACGTATTCAATTTGCGTGGATACATCAGATACAATAATTATGATTTAACGTTTTCATCACAGATCCCGAGGCATCACTAAATGCAAACTGGGAAGGAAACAAAAATTTATTTGGTTTACGTTTGTGATTTCTTTTAATAGACAGTGGCTTTATCATAATATTTGGCATTTTTCACAGTATGGTTATCAGCAGAGTACTGATTTCTTATTTACTGTGCATATTGAAATAACCAGCGACGCTTGTTCCGTGAAAGGTCGAGCGAAAACAAACTGATTAGAAACCATCTACTATTTTTGTAGCTATGGTGAAAGGACGTGGAGTGAAGGTGGAAGTGTTGGCGGAAAAAGGTAGCGAACTAAATGTTGTCGGGGCCGTCTTCACTGGCTGGTCAACGTAATACCATTATTTTTCTGTTTGTAAGTATCTCATCACTAATCTTAGTAACGATGAAACAATATATTGATTATGGTTCATCAATGTGGATTAATAAAAAGTCACAGCACACGCATATCGTATTATAACATAAATTAAGCACTGAAATGTTTTAGTGCTGAATGTATGATTCCTAAAGCGCATTCAGTTATCTAAGAGAAGTATGGAACGGTGTAAGATAGTTTTCTGTTGCCTTTTTTTTTCTTGTCGTAAAACAATATCAAGAAATCTGAATTTACAGATTACCATTCATTGTTTGTCCGTGGACAGATATTAATCATCGAGATCTTTATTTTCGGTGGAAACATACACTTCAACGAAATAAATTTGTCTCCTAAAAAATTCCTTTCGCCCATCTGCGGACCACGCTATTTCGTCTTTAATTTTCCTTTTTCTTGGGCTAGGACTTTAACTCTAGACAATTATTACAATATTCGTTTCCTATGCTCTTCCTTCTTCACTATAGTCCACGTTTTGCCAGTTGATAGTTTCGATTTTCTTGAAATCGAAGGTGCTCTTGAATCTCATTCTTGAGCGAAATTAGTTTTTAGATATCCTCCTGCGTTATCTCCTCTTCTTGCAAGTCTTTTCCTACCTCGGCGAGCGACGCCTCCTTGGTTATCTTGTTCGGAACGCAACGGAAGATGCGACTGCTCAATCATTTAGAAATCTTACAAGCAAAGTAGCTGTAGAATACAGTCCTTCTCCTATGAATGGTATCTGTCATTTTTTTTCTATATGCGTGTAGAGTTAGTGATTGTGTCGTATTCTAAATTCAACATCTTCTTTTTGAATTCACCATTTTCTTTCAATACATCTATAATTTTCCTTAAGATCTATATTTTTCTCACTTTTAATTTCTAGATCAGACCTCTACTATTCGTAGAAACGCACTCTGAGGCCTGCAGGGCCTCCGGTCGCATTATTGTGCAGAAATCTCGTATCAGTGCGTTAATGGATATCGATGTCTTCTTCTAGACACTCTGGTTAGTGGATATGCCGTTTCCATTTCCCTGTTCCGTGATGCAATGGGTTCTTTCTTAGAATTGTTTGAATCCTTCCTCTCTCTTTCATATATAAAGTTCTCCGTCCGTTTTAAATCTGGGTGCTGAGTTGGTGTTTGTTTTAAATTCTGTTTTCTGGGAGGAGATTTAGTGTACCGCCGTTGCTGATTCTTGTCTTAATTTCATTGATTGGTTCTGCAGTTTGTCCACCGAATGAGAAAGTGTTGGTAGGTAATATGGAAAGGCTAGGCTGTCAACCGAAGAGTTAATTTTTATAAAGATTATTCAGAAATAGTCTCAAAATCTTGTAAGAGTGTTTTATGGTAGGTTGTGCTGAGGAATAATTGTTAAGAAAAAAATTTGGGTAATTAGCATTAAAGTTAGCCAATGAAGCCGCTGCGCGCGCAGATTCGAGCTGCCCGCCAGAGACGGTGTCGCCAAACGTGTACTTCGTTGGGTTTCCTAAATCTGAAAAAGAGCGCGTACAAAAATTGGTCATGGGACAGAATTAAGGATCGAACCCGACCTAAAGGCTGAACAGGACCGTGCGCCATCATCTACGCTATGAGAACAACTGACACTAATTGCATTTGGCCGCCCGCCTGAATTTGCACGCGCAACAGCCTGATTGGCTAACTTCACTGCTAATGAACTGTGAAACGGTGCAACGTTCCGATCTTTTTTCTTAGCATTTACGAGGTCTGTCTAAAAAGTATCCGACTTTTGATTTTCCGCGCAAAATAGAGACGATAGCGCGGCGCCGCTGTACACAGTAAAGGAAGAAACCTTTATGCGCATGCGTGAATTTTGTCCCTGCCTTCAAGCGCGTCAGTCGCTGCCTGTCGGTCGCTGAGTGAGGTGCTATATAACGTGTTCGTCGCATTACCGATTCTCTCCAGGTGACTGAACGTGTTGAACAAAGATACTGCATCAAATTTTGTCAGAAGGTTGGTCATTCTCAAAGCGAAACAATTCGTAAGATTCAGCAGGTGTTTGGAGAAGATGCGATGGGTGTAACACAAATTAAGGAGTGGTTCAACCGATTCAAAAACGGCCGCAAGTCAGCGGAGAGTGGGCAGCGTGCTGGCAGGCCCCGAACTGCTGGGAGTGCAGCTGTTGTTGAGAGGGTGCTGAATTTGGTGATGGCAGATCGTCGTTCGACCGTGTGGGAGATTGCCCAAGAGGTTGGAGTGAGTAAAGGTTCTGCACATGCAATTTTGCGTGATGATTTGAACATGCACCGAGTGGCTGCGAAATACATGCCCAAGTTGTTGTCGCCAGAACAAAAAGATCTCAGTTTCGACGTTGCACAGGACCTTCTGGACACCACCAACACTGATCCTGGGTTTCTGAGCACCTTAGTAACAGGAGATGAGTCATAGGTGTACGGGCACGACCCAGAAACAAAAAGACAGTCGTCGCAATGGAAGCAATCGGAGTCTCCAAGGCCGAAGAAAGTGCGGCAGATGCGAAACAAATTCAAGGTGATGCTGACTGTCTTCTTTGATGTCCGTGGAACTGTACATCACGAATACGCACCGGAAGGACAAACAGTGACAAAGGAGTACTATCAAGATGTTCTCCGGTGACTCATGACGCAGTTCGGCGCAAAAGACCAGACATGGGGCAGCGAAAAACTGGCAACTGCATCCCGACAACGCCCCAGCCCTTTCATCCCACTTGATCCAGAATTTCTTGGCCAAACATGGAATTACAGCCGTTCGCTAACCTCCCTACTCTCCAGACATGGCTCCTTGCGACTTCTGGTTGTTCCCGAAATTGAAGATGCCACTGAAAAGATCCCGTTTTGAGAGTAAAGAAGAGATAATGCGGAACACGACGACGGAGCTGAACACCATTCCAAAAGAAGACTACCAGAGGTGTTTCCGGCAGTGTGTGCAAGCAAAGGGGGCCTACTTTGAAGGGGATTAGGGTCCCAACCCCGTCAGGTATTCGAAATAATTTTTCTGGCCAAAGGTCGGATACTTTTCAGACAGGCCTCGTATTTCTCTACACAAACTACTCTGAAATACCCTTACAAGCTTTTCTGGCTGTTTCTGACCACCCTGCATATAAGCTATTACTCATTCTTTTTCGTTATTCGTAAAGGACTTTCTCGAAACCACAGTTGAACAGTAGAGGCGCGATCCCATCTCCTTTCCCAATTCCCGTCGTGATTTCAGAAGAATCTGAAATATCTGCCATATATTTCACATCGATGGAGGTGTCTGTAAAAACCTATCGGTTAGTAATGCTTGTTTTGTTCTTTAAGCTAAAATTTTTCATGATTTCAATAACAGTTGCCCCGTCAGTTGAACCGCATCCCAATCTGAAAAGGTCACCATGAAAAATTTTGACATTTATAAATAACAATCAGACGAAATCTTAAATGGTTGGTAGGGCAGCTCCGGGAAATTACAACGGCCTGTAGGCAAAGTGCCTCCAGTCTAGTAATGTGGGCCTTGAAAATGCCAAGCGGGCAGGACATTTATAAATGGGTATTTTCCCAAAGCAGTTTTAAATGCCCAAAATCTGGACATTTATTTAAAAAATCCTTTTTATAGTTTTTAGGGCTATAATGTATAATTTAGCAGTTAAAATAAGGTATGGGATGATACTCCTGATAATGTTTGCACTTTATCCTACGTATATCATTCATTTACTTTATTACTATGAACAAAAGGAACGATGAGAGAAGGTCTTTCTTTTTTGCTAGCATTCCAACTTGCTATACCAAGGAAGGGAGCGTGTTGCTGACAGCTGCTTATCATGTTTCCGTTCTACTCTTCACTAACGCCCTGTTGCACTCATATACATTCTCTCTCTCTCTCTCTCTCTCACACACACACACACACACACACACACACACAAACTGTGTAGTGAAAAGCCGGTATAAAGGAACATTGTCCTTAGGTCATTGCTTTGTGATGTAACACACTTCATAATCCGTGACAAATTTCTCTGTAGTGTTCAAGAATGGTTAGTGATAACAACATTATTACTGAATGTAATAAACAGGTGGCATGTGTTTCTTGATGATGATTTTTTTCTTGAACGTTAAACTCTTTTCAGTGAAAAAAAACAAAAAAAAGAATGGTTAATTTTCAGATGTATCAACATTCGAGACAGACTGTATTTTCCTATTCTGCTCCTTTCTTTATCTACTTTCGTATGACTGTATCTGTGAAGATAAAATGAAAACACTAACATAAAAAGGATTTAATAACAAAGAATCGATGCCCTCCTTGCAGCTAATCTTCTTGATCGAGCAGTACAAGGTAGTAACCTTTCGCCTGTAGAGATGCTTGATGTAATAAGTTTTGTTTGTGGCACAGCAAAGAACAGTGGACTAAATGTTATTCAGGTTAGAGATAAATTGGCTGATTGTAGCGACAAACAAGAAATTTGGTCCAGATACTTTGTGAGGGAAGGAGAGGGACCTCACCCTTAGGAAACAGTTGAGCGCCCTATAAACCAAACGTCGTCATCATCATCCTCAGGAAGATAAAAGTCGTCGTGTAAATAATTTATTGTGCTATCGAAGTTTAAGCGGAACTTGTCAAATGGCAGAAGCTACCGTAAAAATTCTGGCTGCATCAGTTCCATCTGCTGCTGCAGAACGTTGCTTCAGCACTTGTGGAAGGATCCACAGTAAAAAAAGGCAACAGACTGACATCAACGATAGCTGCAAAACTAACCTAACTTTGCTATAACTGGAAGTTGATGAATGGAGCAGGAACACGACATAGGCATGTTGATGCCAAGGAAAAACACACACTGAACAAACCAAGCAACGACAAAATGGAAAGGAACCAAGCAGTCAGCGAGGAATCAGATTCAGGCTAATCTCAGGCAGAGTTGGAACAGTAGTATAGTATAAGTAAAAATACTTCCTACAGGCTAGCTACGGAATATAAACTATACTTTATTTCAAAAATTACTTTTTAGCGTGAGTGTTGTTTTTGTTTTTTTTGTAAGCGCCGCTTATCAATTAATCTGTGTGTGTGTGTGTGTGTGTGTGTGTGTGTGTGTGTGTGTGTGTGTGTGAGAGAGAGAGAGAGAGAGAGAGAGAGAGAGAGAGAGAGAGTGAGTAATTGGTACTTTTTTATGAAGCCATGTCTTCAGTGTTCAGCCGGAACGCTGGGTTTGGTCATCTCACGTGCTGCCAAGGTATACAGCGTTATTCGGAAGTACGTTCTGGGTTGCATAAGATGACCATCTGAAAGTTACGAGAGACACAGTAAATAGTCACGTATTAGTGAATAGAGCATCTCTTGAGTTTTTAACTCACATTATGGATGCCAGATGTGGGCACCATTTGTGACCCGTCAAATGTCAATACGTGTGCAAAATTCACTGAAATCGCCGATACGAACTGCCCAGGAAGGTGTGACAGCAGCCTGCTTTGAACTTTTGTTAATCGGGTTACGTATCTGCAGGCGCGAACTAATTTCATGCGACAGTACGAAGCGGATGATTTGTCTGTGTTCTGACACGCCGCCCCTAGTGCAACTACACCACGGAGCTTATTACGAATTGAAACTTGGAGAGAAGCTCTGTCCACTTATAAGTGTCGCTTTTCTGTATGCCACGTAGTTTTCGTCTTCTGAAAACCCAGACCTACTTCAGAATAACCCTATATAGGCTTCCCAAAGTTACATGGAAACGCATACATCTTTGCTAATGGTTCATTATATCGAAACAAGTACTTATAAAGAAATAGGAGCCGGTGTACTTTTTAACGGAAAGAAATACTATTATTAACAGTACTTGAGGACACTAGCAAATGTATGTTAGAGAACTGTTTATTACAAAACAAGTCGTCAAACTGCGTCACCTAAAAGGGTGAAATGAACGGTTATACCGCAAAAACAACATTGTCTCTGTCTAGATGTGATTTCTTTCGAGCAGATTTTTTTTTTTTTTTTTTTTACCTTCAAGCTATTTCTTCACGTTAGGGAGTAAGGGGAAAAAATCTCACGGGGCCAGTTTGTGTGAATACCATTGTGTGTGGCAGCTTTCCATCCGCTTTGGCGGTGACAAACCTAAATGCAAGTACTGATGCCCTGTTGCTGTGCAGTAACCTTCAGCGACAAACGGTGCCGTGTTTTCTGGTATTTCCTGACGAAGCCGTTCAAAATGTCACTGTAGTGTAGTGCAGTGAACGCTTTTCCTGTTCCTTAGAAGTGTGCGTATGATTCCCTTCGCATCCAAAAGGAAGTCAACTTCTGCTGCCCACGGGACCATTTTCGCCTTCCTTGTTCATGGGAATAGCCCATTGCTTTCATTGTTGTTAGGTTTCCAGGATACGATGATAAATCCATGTCTCCTCGACGGTAACAAAGCGATGCAAAACGTCTTTCGTCTCACATTTGAACTTCTCTAATGTAACTTTGAATATGAAAATTCAGCCGCTTATTGTCCTCCGTCAGCAATAGCGGCACCCATCGCACCGACATTTATTTTGCCTGCCGTTGCCGCCGGCACCATTCCACTTCTCACAATTTCGTTCTACGACCAGCGAGAATCATGTCATGGATTTTTAAGCCCACCGGACGTAACATTAGTCACACTCGGGAACATCACTCTAATACCCAGTAACACCGCCTCTGTCCTTGATAATGGCCTCCGTCCGGAGAGTACCAGAGTCCATAAGTTTCCTCAGGTGTGCCACAATCAGCTGAAGCCACTCATAATAAGTATCAAATTGCGGGGATGATGATTACTACGTTTCACTCACGGTTCCAAATTAGTACCACATATGCAAAACCCGCTATATGTACTACGAGGGGCTTTCAGTAATTAGTGCAACACATTTTTTTATCGGCAAGTTTCTGTTGAAAAAAATGCAGAATTTGGTGTGGTACATTGTGGAATATTCCAGTTTCAGCCCGTATAGTTTCCTGAAGCTCCGATATATGACTGCAATATACGCAGCCTTCAAAATGGCCTCCGTACCGGAGGTGCGTTCCAAACAGAGAGCTGTCATGGAGTTTCTTTTGGCAGTAAACCAGAGGGCTGATCGTGACAATTTTTTGTCGATCATCGTCGCAGGCAATGAAGCTTGAGTTCATCACTTCGAACCGGAAACAAAACGGCAATCCAAGGGATGGCGCCACGCCTCCGCTGTTCAGAAGAAAAAGTTCAAAGCCGGTCATCTCAGGACGACGGCCTTCTGGGACTTTCAAGGGGTTATTCTGATTGATGTCTTCCCTCATGGAGCAACGATCATCTCTGAAGTGTATTGTAGGAACGTGAAGAGACGACTTCAGTGCGTTCGCTGCCACAAAAATTCAAACGAACTTCTCCTTCTCCATGACAACGCAAGCCCTCGAACAAGGCTGCGCACTCGAGAGTAGCTCACAAAACTTCATTGGGCTGTTCTTCCTCATTCATCCTACGGCCAGGATCTCGCACCTTCCGACTCACATCCGTTTGCCCAACGAAGGATGAACCCCGCGGGAAGCAGTACGTGGATGATTACAAGATTATTGATGCACTAAGACGTTGACTACGATGTCGACCAGTAGAGCGATGCCATGTGGGCATACAGACCTCCCATTAAGGTAACATTAGGCTGTCGTACTGAACGGAGATTATGTAGAAAAATAGGGTTCTGCACCAAACGAATGGGTAATAATACGGTGTTTTGGAATCCTGAATGAAACTAACCTGCTTTCAGAAAAAAATGTGTTGCATTACTTACCGAGCGTTCCTCGTACAAGAAAAGACGTCAGTCAAAAACCCCTTCTCTTTGGGCGTTGATTTCCACACATTTTGCGGTCGAAGACGACAGTTCGCAGTGCGATGAGCAACAAGACGACTTTCTTGACAACGTTTGACATTGCTGACACTCCCCAGACGATTCAGCCCTTGTCTAACGACATCGCAGGCCTACAATCACATTAAACTCTATCGCATCCATTTGAAGTGTGGTGTGATTGCAATTTTCGCTGTGGTATACAGGGTGGAACCACTAGGGGCCGTGCAAAACCGTTCGACGAAATTTGAACGTGATCAGAAGCTGCAAAGGGTGTTTATACTTTCTCGGCCCACCTGTGTCGCGCCCTGCTGCAAATGATTACGGTGGTAAATATAATTAACAAAATCCAACCCTGGGCCTGGAAAACAGATGAGTGGTTGCGTGCCTGGAACGACAGGATCACTGATATTAGCCTTTTGCCTTAAAAGACAGACTATGATCGCACCTGAATAGCCCGACGAAAGAAATGGTCCACTTCAGTATTCCAAATTATCGTGCACCTCTGCGATTGCAGGTGAACGGCAAGCCTGAACATACGGTGTTTCATCGTAATTTAAAACAACTAGAATGGGAAATGAACTGGATGACTTGAACCTGGAAAGGACTGGTCAGAATACCGACAGATGCAAGTTACTTAACTCTGCTGCCAGTAGAATATTAAAGGCACTGTATTATCAGTTCTATGAGAAGTAACACAGGATATTGTTGTCACAGTATGGTGCATTATACCCGGTAAACGAAGGCTGGAGAGGTTCAGAATGTATGCGTATACGAACTGCAGCAGCTGAACTACCTTGAGAAGAAGCACAACAATGAAACAATGAGGAAGGATTCTCATCAGGAATTCTGAGTTTGGTAGTGGTGGTGGTGGTGGTGGTGGTGGTGGTCAGTCAGAATGGGAACCGATGACGTGTAGACTAATTACTACTGTAATGTATTCAGTTCGAGAACACAGTCATATCACTCTGTTTCATTGGTCTGTAGGCTTCACTGATTTTTAATTATTATTGTCTTGCGCAGAATATCCTGAAGTGTGTTTTAAGGCTACTGTATTTGAATTCCAGAACGAAATGATACATTTAAAGATATCTGTTAAGCGAATAGTACATTATCAAAATTTTTAGACACACAACACCAAATTTTAGGGCGAAGTCTCGAGTTCTGGCAAGCAACAGATAATCATTTGGCGGTAGTTCAGTGTAGCCACAAGTACAGACACACAGAACTCCACAATGAAGAATCATGAACAATTCAAAGATGGCTGACTTTCAGTGCAACAGTCTAGGGACATTCGGTCGTGTGTTAGTGGGTTTTTCTTTCCCTTCTGTTTCACGCTTTTTGCTATATTTCATTTCTACAGCTATCTGTTAATATAGCTGTAGTTGTTTCGTATTATATATTCACATACTGGAAGAAAATACAAAACGCACAGAATATGACGACTCGCCTTAAAAACGCAAGACGGTGGAGTCATTTTAACAAAAATAAACAGATAAAAATTTCTCCAAGTCACTGGAAGCAAATTGCGGGGTGGTCCTTTAGCAAGCGACACTGCCGATTTTCTTCCACATTCTTTCCAAAGTAGACTTTGTGCAGCGTCTCTTATGACCTCTTAGTCGATTTAACGTGAAATCGTAATTTTCCTTTTTCTTTCACGACTCCTCCTAATTAGGAACTTTACAGACTATTCTTTCTAGAGGCAGCAATTTTCGCAAACATTGGTGTATTTTCTGCATTCACGCCACGCACTGCCAGCCAGCTACCGAAAGGAACTTTAAAGAAAGGCGATTAACGAGTGGAATGGATGTCAGCGGAGGCATTGAAAGCGCGCCAGGTAGCGCGAGTCGATGGCATCCGCTGCCGGCGGCGGGCGGCGTTTTCCGAACGTATCGCGTGCCGATAAATTGAACGCGGGTGAGAAACAGCCAACAAGTGGCCGTGTGGCGGCATTGTTTGGCTCCGTCGGCCTGATAAGCCCAGCCGTGCCTGCTCGCCGCTCGCGCGCCTTAGCGGGGACCGCTGCTCTTCTCCCCGTACCGTAGGTAACGCAAAGCAGAGAGACTGTATCACAAGGAGCAATGTATCATACCTAAATGTCAGACTACTTTAATACAGTGATGAGCTAAAACATTACGACCACTTGCTTAATAGCGTGTTCGTCCACCTTTGAAACGCAGTACAGCAGCGATTCCGCTTGGTATCCTCCGTAGATTTCCGGAGGTTTGAGGGACCAGATGACTACGCACTAATATTGCGGTCCCCGTAAATTACGGGCCGGTGGATTCTGGCACGGAGTTGGTGCCCAGTAGTGTCCCAGTTATGATCCATGGATTTCAGATTAGGCGAATTTGATGTAAGAGACATCAACATGCAACCATTATCATACAGTACAAACCACTGTTGTCTCATCAAGTACTGTCTTTGTTTTACTTGGTACATTTATTTAATGCAAACTGTTACAGTCTTAAGTATAGTGTTAATGTTTTCGTGTTCATTTCTTTTATCTTTGTATATTGTTCACCTTTTTATTTTTTAAATGCAGTGCCACCACACTCTCAAAGATGGCATTTACTGTATGTTCCCTCACACCTCTCCATTTTCCTGCATTTATTCATTTCTGTTTATTTTATGTAGTTTGCTCGAGTTCGTTATATTCTGTAGTTACATTAAGAATTCTTTATACCTCCTGAAGTTTCCTCGTCACGTACTAATTTTATTTTATTATATTGGTTTTGTTTATTAACAGGAACTGTTACGTGGGCTTCCTGTTACAGTTTTTTGATAAATTCTTTTCATTTTTACTTCCTTTATATTTATTTACTGTTCAACGTTTTACTTTCTACATTGTACTGTCAAAGATGTTATTTACTGTACGTTTCTGCTTAAATCTCTTGTTCGTTACTGCAAAGGTTTAAGCCTAGGATATTCAAAAACATTACTAACTTATCTTCCTTTCAGATTTATTACCACAATCAAAAATCTGCTTAGATGGGCTGCAGTCTTCTCAAATCTTGGTTTTTCAAAGAGATCTTTCCATGTGTTGAAAAAGACTTGAAACAAAGAAAGAGCTCCTTGTCCGTGCTCTAATGATGCTCGATAACGCGTCATCACATCCATCTGAGGAGATTTTAGCGAAAGGGGACATAAAAGCTATCTTCCTTCCACCAAATGTCACATCACTTACCCAACGAATGGATCAGGGAGTGATCGAATTGTTAAAGAGGCGGTATCGCAGTAAGTACATCAGCTCAATTTTAGAAACGTCCCTAGATGGTTGTAACATACTTCAAGCTATGAAATCCCTCCGCGTCAAAGAAGCTATTTATGCGGCTGCACAGTGATGGCAGGAACTACAAACTGACACGCTACGAAAATCTTGGCGTAACCTTTGGCCTGAAATTATGGGCGACAGTGATCAGATCGAAGGCAAGCAAAACGACGACACGTAGGAAATCTTTAAAGTTCTACAAGCTGTACAACCGAATGTCCCTGCCATTGAAGTTGAATAGAGGATTACCTGATGTGACAGAGACTGCGAGACAAGTGAAGAGCTCAATGACAACCAGATTATTGCCCTTTTTTGGAAAAAAATGGTGATGAAACTGTGAACCAGGACTCGGACGGTGATGTTGACGAACCCCCTACCCCGATTTCACAAACCGACGCCAACAACGCTTTTGGTACTGCTATTCAGTATATCAAGCATAACTCAAACGCAACACTTATGGACATTTTGTGTATCACTGCTGCTTAGTCTAGAATTTTATCTGCTGCACAAAAATCTGTAACTGACTTTCTTCCTAAGTAATTTTTTACTAGTATACAGGGCGTAACAAAAAAGTACGGCCAAACTTTCAGGAAACATTCCTCACACACAAATAAATAAAAGATGTTATGTGGACATGTGTCCGGAAACGCTTAATATCCATGTTAGAGCTCATTTTAGTTTCTTCCACCTACGCTCAATGGAGCACGTTATCATGATTTCATACGGGATACTCTACCTGTGCTGCTATAACATGTGCCTTTACAAGTACGGCACAACATGTGGTTCATGCATGATGGAGCTCCTGCACATTTCATTCGAAGTGTTCGTACGCTTCTCAACAACAGATTCGGTGACCGATGGATTGGTAGAGGCGGACCAATTCAATGGCCTCCACGCTCTCCTGACCTCAACCCTCTTGACTTTCATTTATGGGGGCATTTGAAAGCTCTTGTCTACGCAACCCCGGTACCAAATGTAGAGACTCTTCGTGCTCGTATTGTGGACGGCTGTGATACAACACGCCATTCTCCAGGGCTGCATCAGTGCATCAGGGATTCCATGCGACGGAGGGTGGATGCATGTATCCTCGCTAACGGAGGACATTTTGAACATTTCCTGTAACAAAGTGTTTGAAGTCACGCTGGTACGATCTGTTGTTGTGTGTCTCCATTCCATGATTAATGTGATTTGAAGAGAAGTAATAAAATGAGCTCTAACATGGAATGTAAGCGTTTCCGGATACATGTCCACATAACATATTTTAGCCGGCCGGTGTGGCCGTGCGGTTCTAGGCGCTTCAGTCTGGAACCGCGTGACCGCTACGGTCGCAGGTTCGAATCCTGTCTCGGGCATGGATGTGTGTGATGTCCTTAGGTTAGTTAGATCTAAGTTCTAGGGGACTGATGACCTCAGATGTTAAGTCCCATAGTGCTCAGAGCCATTTGAACCATAATATATTTTCTTTCTTCGTGTGTGAGGAATGTTTCCTGAAAGTTTCGCCGTACCTTTTTGTAACACCCTGTATAGTCTACCTTTAAGCTTTCATTACTGTAAATAACGTACTGTGCAGTACATACGGTATATACTGTACAGTATTTCTCTTTCCAAATATGTAATAATAACAGCTTTCGTGCGGTTTATTGCAACGTTTTTACTGTAGAAAGGAATACACATACGTACAGTATTTAGGAGTTCAGAGATTGTTTATTTTAACGTAAATCGGTATTTTTCTGTACTTTCCGATACCCCAATATCTTTCCGTGTTCCGAGCCATACCCCTGTCACAAAAAGTGACGGATTACAGGGGCTGTACCGTAGTTAAGTTACACACCGCCATGTAACACGCTACAACTGTGACTCTTCTAGCAGCAGAGGGTTTCAACTTGTATCGGCGAAGCGGGAAAGTCGACGGAGTATTATGCATGACCAGTAAAACCTCAACCGATATTGTGAACAGAATAAAAAAATTCGGAGACATTACTTTTAAGCACCGCCTCGTATTTACGTTCGTGGCCTACTGCCAGTCACTGCACCATTCATCAATCCTCTGGAAGTCTCCCTACAGTTTGCTACAGTCTTCTGACGTTGCTAACTTCTTATAGACAACCTCATCATCTGAAAACGGCCTCATTGAGCTTCCGACGTTATCCACTAGATTATTTATACATATTCTAAACAGCGATAATCCTATCGCACTTTCTTGCGGTGCTCCTGAAATTACCTTTACATCCATCGATTTTGTTCCGTTATGAGCGACGTCGTAAGTTGTATCTCCAAGGAGGTTTTGATTTGTCACGAATCTGGTCCTATACTTGGTAAGCTCGTATTTTTTGCTTTAAACGACGGCGTGGAACTGTATCAAATGCCTTCCTGAAGCTAAGGATGACGTAATCAGCCTAAATGATTATATCTACGGCTCTCTGGAACTCATGGATGACCAGAACGAGCTGATTTTCGCTTGACATCTGTTTGTGGAATCCGTGTTTTTTTCATAGATGAGATTTCGTTCTTCAAAAGCGTCATAATACGCAAACATAAAACATTTTCCATAATTCTACAAAACACTGATATCAACAATATAGGTTCATAATTACGTGCATCTGTTCTAGGACCCTTCTTGAAAATGGGAATGACTTACGCTTGTGTTAATACTCAGGAACGGTCTTGTTAAGAACATAACATCATTCTGCAACTGTGGTTACTATATTAAAGGTTTCGGCGACCTCCGAGCTTACTTTGTTACAGGGGAATGGTAACTGCGCGCCAAATTGGCGGTCACGTAAATCGTGCTGCTACCCATTCAGACTAACAACCATGTCGTTCGCCGTAAAACGGCAGCTACCGATTCAGCAGCCCATTATTTCGCTGGGAGCCTGATTATGTCCTGGCAGTGCCTGTCTCAGCCCCGGCCCAAACGTTCGTGTGCAGGTAACCCATTTTCTTTGTTCTTTGCTTACACATGACCCGCGTAACACTTAAAACAGTTAGTGTGTCAAAGAGTACTATCGTAACTCTCGGAGAGTCGAACGGGAGACATTCAGGTCAACCACACCACGAAGTGCCGTGTATCGGCTAAATCTGAAAAACGTTCACATCTAAAAAAAAAAAACCATTAATGTGAGCTATTGACAGTTTACTGCTTTGAATATCTAGATATACACCGAGCAGCCACAACATTATGACCTCCTACCTACCACGGATAAAAGCGGCGACACGCCGTGGCAGCGAAGCAATGAGACCTTGCGACACGACGTGACAGGAAAGCAATGAGGCCTTGGTAGGTCTCTAGAGGGAGTTGACGCCACATCTGCGCACACATGTCACTAATTCCCGCAAATTCCGGGGAGGAGGGGGGGGGGGGGGGGGAGTGGCGATGAGCTCTGACGCCACCTTCAAACACATCCCAGAATAATTCGATCGGGTTCAGATCTGGCGAGCTGGGAATACAGCACACCAATTACAACTCACCATTGTGTTCCTCGAACCACTCCATCACACTCCTGACGTCGTGACGTTGCAGATTATCGTGTTGAAAATATATCACTGCCTTCGGGAAAACAGAGCGAGGTGGCGGAGCGGTTACCACGCTCGACTCGCATTCGGGAGGACGACGGTTCAAATCTGTGTCCAGCCATCCTGATATCGGTTTCCCGTGATTTCTCTAAATCGCTTCAGGTAAATGGCGGGATGGTTTCTTTGAAAGCGCACGGCAGATTTTCTTCCCCATCCTTCCCTTACCCGATGGGACCGATGACATCGCTGTTTGGTCGCCTCCCCCCGAATCAGCCAACCAACCAACCAACCAACCGTCAGGAAGCATAGTCGTGAAGGGGTGTACGACACTCCTTGGCCGTCATAGTGCCTTGTACGAGCTGCACTGGACCCATGGATGTACACGTGAATGTTCCCTGGAGCATAATGGAGCCACGACCAGATTGTCTTCGTCCCGCAGTATAGATGTCAAGGAGCTCTTTCGCAGGAAGACGACGGATTCGCGCCCTCCCGCCGACATGATGAAGTTGTTACAGGGATTCATCAGACCATGCAATGCTCTGCCACTGCGCTAACGTCCAGTGCCGATGGTCAGTCCCCATTTCAGTTGTAGTTGGCAATGTCGTGGTGATAACATCGCCACATGCATGGGACGTTGGCTGCGGAGGTCCATCGTTAGGAGTCCTCGGTGCAATGCGCTCAGATACGCCTGTACTCTGTCCGGCATTAAAGCCTGATGTTAGTTCTGTCACAGTTCGCCGCCTCTCCTGTTTTATCGGTCTGCCCGGCCTACGACATCCGACATCTGTAATGAGGGGTGGCCGTCCTACCCAACGGTGATTTCGCATTGGTTTCGCCACGTGTTGAAGACACTCTCCACAGCACCCCCCCCCCCCCCCCCCCCCCGAACATCCGACAAGTCGTGCAGTTTCTCGTGCCCAGCCTCCGGGCCATCACAGTCTGCCCTCGGTCAAACAGCACACTCACTGATACTACATGCACCGTGCGTGTGTCTGACTAGTAGTCATTCCTCGCCAGGTGACGCTGCTATCCCCTGGATGCGTTTATATCGATAGTAGGTCTGCGGTCATAATGTTCCGGCTGATCAGTGTGTACTTCTCAAGCCACCTTGCGGTATGTAGTGAGAGATACTTGTAGTCGTCATCGTTACCGTCACTGGTTTGATTCAGTTCTCCATCCTGTGCGTGCCTCTTCATCTCTGCATAACTACTGTAACCAACATACGTCTGAATCTTTTTACTACAGTCGAATCTTGGTCTCCCTCCCCCACTCTCACCCCTTACTCTTCCGTCCAGTACAAAATCGACGAGACCTTTATGGCTAAGCATGTGTCCTTTTAACTCGTCCCTTTTTTAGTCAGGTTGCACCATAAAGTTCTTTTCTCCCCAACTTCGTTCAGTGCCTCTTCGTTAGTCGCAAATACCCGTGTCAGAAAAGCTTTGCTTCTTATTGCCTATCGACATTTTATTTCCTTCTTACTTCTGCCATCCTTAGTTAGAAATAAAATAAACTCCTCTACAACTATCAACGCCTAATTTCCTAATCTAATTTGCCCAGCATAAATTGATTTAACTCTCCTACATTCCCTTACCAATGTTTAACTTCTGTTGCCATCTCTGCCAGAATTACAGTCTCATCAGCCAACCTGAAAATTTTTTTATTTGGTATTCCTGATCTTTAATTCTTTTTCCAATTACTTCTGTTTTCTTTACTGCTTGCTCAATGTACAGGCTGAATAACATCGGGGATAGACTACAGTCATGTCACTACCTTCTCGATCACCGCTTCTCTTTCATTCCCTTTGGCTTTTAGACCTGCAGCCTGCTTTCTGTACAAGTTTTAGATAACCTTTCAGTCCTGGTATTTCATCCCTGCTATCTTAAGAATTCCGAAGACTTATTCACATTAACATTGTCGAAAGCTTTTACTATATCTAAACCAAAGAAGACGAAGTAAATATTCCTGAATTCCCAAAAAATGGTTCAAATGGCTCTGAGCAGTATGGGACTTAACTTCTGAGGTCATCAGTCCCCTAGAACTTAGAACTACTTAAACCTAACTAACCTAAGGACATAACACACACATCCATGTCCGAGGCAGAATTCGAACCTGCGACGTAGCGGTCGCGCGGTTCCAGACTAGCGCCTAGAACCGCCGGCCTGAATTACCATTCGGAACCACTGCCAAGATGAGAAACATTGAAATAGATATCCTCGGTGTCCCAAAGCAGCTTAAATCACTTAATAAAAGCAAGACTTCCGGTCCAGATTGTATACCAGTCAGGTTCCTCTCAGAGTTTGCTGATACAATAGCTCCATATTTAGCAATTATATACAACCGCTCGCTCACAGAAAGATCCGTACCTAAATATTGGAAAATTGCTCAAGTCACACCAATACCCAAAAAGATAAGCAGAAGTAATCCATTGAATTAAAAGTCCGTATCACTAACGTCGATTTGCAGTAGGGTTTTAGAACATTTACTGTATTTGAACATTATGAAGTACCTTGAAGAAAACGATTTATTGACACTTAGTGAGCACGGATTCTGAAAATATCGTTCTTGCGGAACACAACTAGCTCTTTATACTCATGAAGTAATGAGTGCTATAAACAGGCGATGTCAAATTAATTCCATATTTTTAGATTTCCAGAAAGCCTTAGACAAGTTCCTGACAAGCGTCTTCTAACCAAACTGCGTGCCTATGGAGTATCGCATCAGTTGTGGGACTGGATTCGTGATTTCTTGTCACAAAGGTCACAGTTCGTAGTAATAGACGGAAAGCCATCGAATAAAACAGAAATAATATCCGGCGTTCCCCAAGGAAGTGTTATAGGATCTCTATTGTTCCTGATCTATATTAACGACATGGGAGACAATCTGAGTAGCCCTCTTAGATTGTTTGCAGCTGATATTGTCATTTACCCTCTTGTAAAGTCATCAGATGACCAAAACGGCCGGCCGCGGTGGCCGTGCGGTTCTGGCGCTGCAGCCTGGAACCGCGGGACTGCTACGGTCGCAGGTTCGAATCCTGCCTCGGGCATGGGTGTGTGTGATGTTCTTAGGTTAGTTAGGTTTAAGTAGTTTTAAGTTCTAGGGGACTTATGACCTAAGATGTTGAGTCCCATAGTGCTCAGAGCCATTTGAACCATTTTTGACCAAAACGAATTGCTAAATGATTTAGATAAGATATCTGTATAGTGCAGAAAGTGGCAATTGACCCTGAATAAAGAAAAGTGTGAAGTTATTCACATGAGTACTAAAAGAAATCAGCTAAATTTCGATTACGCGATAAGTCACACAAATCTGAAGGCTGTAAATTCAGCTAAATACTTAGGGATTACAATTACAAATACCCTAAATTGGAACGATCCCATTAGAGCCAACCAATGACTGCCATTCATTGTCAGAACACTTACAAGGTGCAACAGGTCTACTAAAGAGACTGCTTACACCACGCTTGTCCACCCTATTCTGGAGTATTGCTGTGCGGTGTGGGATCCGCATCAGATGGGACTGACGGATGACATCGAAAAAGTAAAAGAAGGGCAGCTCGTTTTGTATTATCGCGAAGTAGGGAAGATAGTGCCACAGACATGATACATGAATTGAAGTGGCAATCATTAAAACAAAGGCGTGGGCTCTTATCATGAAATTTCAGTCACCAGTTTTTTCCTCCGATTGCGAAAACATTCGGTTGGCACTCACCTACATAGGGAAAAATGGTGATCGCGATAAAATAAGAGAAATCGGGGCTCGCACATAAAAATTTAAGTGCTCGTTTTTCCCGCGCGCCGTTAGAGAGTGGAACGGTAGAGAGACAACTTGAAGGTTGTTCACTGAACCCTCTGCCAGGCACTTTATTGTGAAAAGCAGAGTAATCACGTAGATGTAGATACGGTATTAATGTGGGTTTGCCATTCTTCAAATCTATCTTCTATGATTGAATGGGCCTTCCCAGTGTAATTATTCATCGTCTAGACGGCTTGCTGGGCACAGCAGTGTATCAAATTACGAGGGGCGCCCTATATTTAATATATTCTTGGACGACACTGTTAAGAGAGCGTAAACGGAAAGTTAAACAGGGTGTTACATTAATAACAGGACACAATCACATAAATACTCTGCTCTTTACCGATGACGAAATAATTTTTAAGGAGATGGGAAATGATGAAAACAACGCCACTAATAAATAAAATAGGTTTCAAATTATATGAGGCACAATACACGCACTACTGGGTGACAAGACAAGGAAAGATAGAAAGTAAAAATTATATAAAGTAATTAGTACCCCTATTTTAATATATGAAATCCTGAACATAAACCAAGATAGACAAAAGGAGAATACAATCGGTGAAAATGAAAAATGCAGTTTTCAAGGAAAGTTAAAGGACGTACCCCCAGACTTGAAGCACAAAGTACTACTGTAAGAGAACAACGTAATATGTACTGTAGAAGAGAGGCAAATGAGCAAGTTTGCATAAAATGGAAACAGAATGGGGGAAGCAAATTGGCTGAAAAGACGACTGCCTTACTTTTAATTTGCACCCCTCTGGATATTACAAAAATGGTTCAAATGGCTCTAAGCACTTTGGAACTTAACATAACATCTGCGGTCATTAGTCCCCTAGACATAGAATTACTTAAACATAACGAACCTAAGGACATCACACACATCCGTGTCCGAGGCACGATTCGAACCTGCAACCGTAGCAGCCTCGTGGTTCCGGACCGAAGCGCCTAGAACCGCTCGACCACAGCGACCGGCTGGATATTACAGCCGTGAGAGTTAACGCGCCGCTTTCGGGAAACGGGGTGACAAGCCTGGCATGAATGTAACCAGCCTCAAGGAACAACGACGAAGGCTGGTGAGTCGGCCAGCGTGGATGTGATTTTTGGGCGATTTCCCACGTCCCTCTAGGTAAACAGCTACCTCGTATTCACGTCCAGCCTCCGAGACGCGATGCGCAAACAGTTAGAAAACGTTCTCACACTTGCACAAGAAATTTACTCTAGGCACAAGCAAATGTAGTTTACAGGTGTCGTCCTGCGGAAGACATAAGACCATAAATGTTTTCACTTTAAAACTCATAATCATCATCATTTCTAATTTGCTATTAGTTTAGCTTATGTTTCATAAAAAGTCTGGTCTGACATTTCTCAGTCGAAACACACTATTGTTAACAATTCTTCTTTCTGTTACGGTGTCCGATGACGTAGTCTAAGGCTCGGCACTGTTAGATGAAGCTATATCCATATCTGACAGCATATCGACATAAATTAAAGCCAATTCTTCCTCTGCCTGCGCTCCGATTATTTCGAATCCGTAGCTGCACGTGGCCTCCATCCTAGCTGTTTACATTTCTCTTTACATTATGAGGCTTGAACTTCCTATGCAGGTAAGCTTCGTTACCATTTCGAAAGGATGTCAAGGAAGCAACTTTTATCAAATTGTGCCGTTCACTTACAAAACTGTGAAATTCTTTGGCAGTATTATATTTACGCTTATAGGGTAAGAACTGTTCCAAGACGATGTAATGGGAGATCCAGACATTGTAAGTTGAATTATGTTCACAGAAACAAAAAAAAAACAAAAAATGGAATCTCTTGGAGTATCAGTAAAATTTGTTTGGAAGTGCTCAACCTGTAGTTTAATGTGGCAAATGAAAATTCTGCCAGACCGCAGTTAGAACCTAGATTTCTTGTGTCTTGGCTAGCTAAAATGATTGACGTGAGTGCGCACGATACTTGTTCGTTCCTAGCCAACCAGAAATTTTCATTTTCACTTTCATTTGTCATCCAAACCAGATAACATAGAGCAAAGACATAGTTATCACATTCAGGCGATACACAGTGATCACCTGTCTTCCAGTGGCAAGAGCACTATTATGTGTCACGTCGCTTTGCCCACACCGCAAAGCAGCTGCACGTGCCGGGGTGATATTAGACACGACCACTTAGTGATGGAGGCTGCTGATTTAAACAAGTTGGACAAAAGGGCAGATCGCATCCTGGAGAAAAATCACCACTCCAAAAAATACTGGATCTCATCGGAAGGGCCTGCGAGGAAGAAATAGTTACAATCAAAAACTAGCTACACAAGAGAATGTCCATATCCAAGAGGTGGTATAATCCAAGGCTTGAATGTTCTGAATGAATACGTAACACTGTGTAAGAAAAAGACAACGCTTCATCTATACATATGCTTTGTGAACCAATGAAGTCTATGGCAGAGAGTGCTTTCTATCAGACCAAACATATTATAGCTTCTTTCCGTTCAATTGACGGATGGCCAATACGGTATGTTGCGCCGCGCGTCTGATGTGTGATGTCGTAATTTTACTCCCTACTACTGGCGGCTGGTAATCCATGGCTCTAAATGACCACTGTCAAATGCCTGAGGGTGGAAGATTGATCTTCCGTAACAGGTCGTTTTTAATAAAGGAAAGTGTGATACAGGCGGGTATGACAGGAATTAATAAGTGCCACTCACAGGTCACGAGTGGATAAGCTGTTGCTTGATCGTCTCGTAATCGTTGAAATTTGACTACATAGCGCGCTGGTGCTTCTTTATAGACAGCTTTAGGTTCCAATACGGAGGAACAAGCTTACGTGGTAGATTTTTTTTTAAATTACTTGATCAACACGAAAGATTCACATACACTGATAGAGATTCAAACTACAACTTAGGAAGGATAGCAAATAAAGAAATTTTACTCATTGTCCGTACACATGTACAAGGAATAATACATGATTAAATTTGTAGTTGAGTTGGGTAATACAGGGTGCGAAATTTATTGCACGGGACTGCCATCACTGGCAGCATCCAAGGCTGTAACCTGCGTGGGCATCTAGTGGAACTGAGCTATGACATCAGTTAAGAGTACGTCATTCCATGCTGCTTAAACTCCATGAATCGTAGTGGCGGGAAAATGGTAATGTGCCAGTCTCTCGGAAACCCATAGCGTGATGTTTTCGGTTGGTAAAACGTCTTGAGAATGTCTTGGTCAAGGGAATAGTCGGACATCCTCTTATTCTTTTCGAGAAACTCAATTGAGAAAGCCGGCCGGAGTGGCCGAGCGGTTCTAGGCGCTTCAGTCGCAGGTTCGAATCCTGCCTCGGGCACGGATGTGTGTGATGTCCTTAGGTTGGTTAGCTTTAAGTAGTTCTAAGTTCTAGGGGGCTGATGACCTCAGATGTAAAATCCCATAGTGCTCAGAGCCATTTGAACAATATTTTCAATTGAGAAAATTTAGGGAATTGGCATTTGAAGATGACTGTCAAACGAGTCTACTGCTGCCAACATACGTTGTGCTTAAGGACCACGAAGATAAGATACAAGAAATTACGGATCATACGGAGGCATATACACTCCTGGAAATTGAAATAAGAACACCGTGAATTCATTGTCCCAGGAAGGGGAAACTTTATTGACACATTCCTGGGGTCAGATACATCACATGATCACACTGACAGAACCACAGGCACATAGACACAGGCAACAGAGCATGCACAATGTCGGCACTAGTACAGTGTATATCCACCTTTCGCAGCAATGCAGGCTGCTATTCTCCCATGGAGACGATCGTAGAGATGCTGGATGTAGTCCTGTGGAACGCCTTGCCATGCCATTTCCACCTGGCGCCTCAGTTGGACCAGCGTTCGTGCTGGACGTGCAGACCGCGTGAGACGACGCTTCATCCAGTCCCAAACATGCTCAATGGGGGACAGATCCGGAGATCTTGCTGGCCAGAGTAGTTGACTTACACCTTCTAGAGCACGTTGGGTGGCACGGGATACATGCGGACGTGGATTGTCCTGTTGGAACAGCAAGTTCCCTTGCCGGTCTAGGAATGGTAGAACGATGGGTTCGATGACGGTTTGGATGTACCGTGGACTATTCAGTGTCCCCTCGACGATCACCAGTGGTGTACGGCCAGTGTAGGAGATCGCTCCCCACACCATGATGCCGGGTGTTGGCCCTGTGTGCCTCGGTCGTATGCAGTCCTGATTGTGGCGCTCACCTGCACGGCGCCAAACACGCATACGACCATCATTGGCACCAAGGCAGAAGCGACTCTCATCGCTGAAGACGACACGTCTCCATTCGTCCCTCCATTCACGCCTGTCGCGACACCACTGGAGGCGGGCTGCACGATGTTGGGGCGTGAGCGGAAGACGGCCTAACGGTGTGCGGGGCCGTAGCCCAGCTTCATGGAGACGGTTGCGAATGGTCCTCGCCGATACCCCAGGAGCAACAGTGTCCCTAATTTGCTGGGAAGTGGCGGTGCGGTCCCCTACGGCACTGCGTAGGATCCTACGGTCTTGGCGTGCATCCGTGCGTCGCTGCGGTCCGGTACCAGGTCGACGGGCACGTGCACCTTCCGCCGACCACTGGCGACAACATCGATGTACTGTGGAGACCTCACGCCCCACGTGTTGAGCAATTCGGCGGTACGTCCACCCGGCCTCCCGCATGCCCACTATACGCCCTCGCTCAAAGTCCGTCAACTGCACATACGGTTCACGTCCACGCTGTCGCGGCATGCTACCAGTGTTAAAGACTACGATGGAGCTCCGTATGCCACGGCAAACTGGCTGACACTGACGGCGGCGGTGCACAAATGCTGCGCAGCTAGCGCCATTCGACGGCCAACACCGCGGTTCCTGGTGTGTCCGCTGTGCCGTGCGTGTGATCATTGCTTGTACAGCCCTCTCGCAGTGTCAGGAGTCTGACACACCGGTGTCAATGTGTTCTTTTTTCCATTTCCAGGAGTGTAGATTGTTGTTTATTGCTCGCTCCGTTTGCGAGTTGAACAGGAAAGGAAATGACTAGTAGCGGTACAGGCTACTCTTCGCCACACACTGTACAGTGGCTTGCGGAGAATCGATGTAGATGTGTTCTTGGACTCCTCTCTCTCCCCTTAAGCACAATCAGACTCTTGCTTGAACCAGCTTTACACGCAGCAAAGGCGTCGCGTATGGCTCGTGGCTTAACAAGAAATGAACAATGGCGCGTCTGAGTTTGGTATCTTTCATCCTCAACCGCTCTCCCATATTGAGGAGGGCCTTTCCAAAATTGTCCCATTACCTTCACAATGAATTCACTCTCCAGTGTTTAAACTCTCTCAGGATCTGTATTTCCTCCCCTAACATGTCTGAGTGTACTCTGAGCGTTTTCAGTCATTATGTTGACAAGCGACTCTGTTGTTCTATTATATTCTTCATTACTCTCTTACATTGTCTTCTATAAGTACAGTTACGTCTATCTGGTATATCCTGACCACCACGCACAGTGCCGAACGCCTCGAATACAGTGTGAACACAATCCTGTGTCCGCACCTTATCACCGTCGTTTTAACCGCGGTACAGAATCGATGTGCCAACACGTCAGCAACAAAGTGCACAGCTGTCTTGATGAGAGCGCAGTGGTATTTTTTAATTGTAGTTAGGAGTAATCTATATTAACTGTGTTGATCCTGACAGGTTTATGGAGTAAATTGCATGCCTTTGCTGTAGATGTTTATAACCCACCCACTTTTGGACTGACTGCCAAAACTTCATGTACGCACTTCTAGTATCATTAATGTTGCATTTACTATTTAATGTTGCAAGAGAAGATGTAACCCAACACTTGCCTTCATTCGGCGTCAGTGGCCAGGGGCCGGCCGGTGTGGCCGTGCGGTTCTAGGCGCTTCAGTCTGGAACCGCGCGACCGCTACAGTCGCAGGTTCGAATCCTGCCTCGGGCATGGATGTGTGTGTTGTCTTTAGGTTAGTTAGGTTTAAGTAGTTCTAAGTTCCAGGGGTCTGATGTCCTCAGATGTTAAGTCCCACAGTGCTCAGAGCCATTTGAACCATTTTTTTTAGCTAGGGAGTTATTACAAATAACGATCTTCATTGTTGTTGTTGTGGTCTTCAGTCCTGAGACTGGTTTGATGCAGCTCTCCATGCTACTCTATCCTGTGCAAGCTTCTTCATCTCCCAGTACTTACTGCAACCCACATCCTTCTGAATCTGCTTAGTGTATTCATCTCTTGGTCTCCCTCTACGATTTTTACCCTCCACGCTGCCCTCCAATGCTAAATTTGTGATCCCTTGATGCTTCAGAACATGTCCTACTAACCGGTCCCTTCTTTTTGTCAAGTTGTGCCACAAACTCCTCTTCTCCCCAATCATATTCAGTACCTCCTCATTAGTTATGTGATCTACCCATCTAATCTTCAGCATTCTTCTGTAGCACCACATTTCGAAAGCTTCTATTCTCTTCTTGTCCAAACTATTTACCGTCGATGTTTCACTTCCATACATGGCTACACTCCATACAAATATTTCAGAAATTACTTCCCGACACTTAAATCTATACTCGAAGTGAACAAAATTCTCTTCTTCAGAAACGCTTTCTTTGCCATTGCCAGTCTACATTTTATATCCTCTCTACTTCGACCATCATCAGTTATTTTGCTCCCCAAATAGCAAAACTCCTTTACTACTTTAAGTGTCCCATTTCCTAATCTAATACCCTCAACATCACCCGACTTAATTCGACTACATTCCATTATCCTCGTTTTGCCTTTGTTGATGTTCATCTTATATCCTCCCTTCAAGACACCATCCATTCCGTTCAACTGCTCTTCCAAGTCCTTTGCTGTCTCTGACAGAATTACAATGTCATCGGCGAACCTCAAAGTTTTTATTTCTTCTCCATGGATTTTAATACCTACTCCGAATTTTTCTTTTGTTTCCTTTACTGCTTGCTCAATATACAGATTGAATAACATCAGGGATAGGCTACAACCCTGTCTTACTCCCTTCCCAACCACTGCTTCCCTTTCATGTCCCTCGACTCTTATAACTGCCATCTGGTTCCTGTACAAATTGTAAATAGCCTTTCGCTCCCTGTATTTTACCCCTGCCACCTTTAGAATTTGAAAGAGAGTATTCCAGTCAACATTGTCAAAAGCTTTCTCTAAGTCTACAAATGCTAGAAACGTAGGTTTGCCTTTCCTTAATCTTTCTTCTAAGATAAGTCGTAAGGTCAGTATTGCCTCACGTGTTCCAGTATTTCTACGGAATCCAAACTGATCTTCCCCGAGGTCGGCTTCTACTAGTTTTTCCATTCGTCTGTAAAGAATTTGTGTTAGTATTTTGCAGCTGTGGCTTATTAAACTGATTGTTCGGTAATTCTCACATCTGTCAACACCTGCTTTCTTTGGGATTTGAATTATTATATTCTTCTTGAAGTCTGAGGGTATTTCGCCTGATTCATACATCTTGCTCACCAGATGGTAGAGTTTTGTCAGGACTGTCTCTCCCAAGGCCGTCAGTAGTTCCAGTGGAATGTTGTCTACTCCGGGGGCCTTGTTTCGACTCAGGTCTTTCAGTGCTCTGTCAAACTCTTCACGCAGTATCGTATCTCCCATTTCATATTCATCTACATCCTCTTCCATTTCCATAATATTGTCCTCAAGTACATCGCCCTTGTATAGACCCTCTATATACTCCTTCCACCGTTCTGCTTTCCCTTCTTTGCTTAGAACTGGGTTTCCATCTGAGCTCTTGATGTTCACACAAGTGGTTCTCTTATCTCCAAAGGTCTCTTTTATTTTCCTGTAGGCAGTGTCTATCTTACCCCTAGTGAGATAAGCCTCTACATCCTTACATTTGTCCTCTAGCCATCCCTGCTTAGCCATTTTGCACTTCCTGTCGATCTCATTTTTGAGACGTTTGTATTCCTTTTTGCCTGCATCATTTACTGCATTTTTATATTTTCTCCTTTGATCAATAAAATTCAATATTTCTTCTGTTACCCAAGGATTTCTACTAGCCCTCGTCTTTTTACCTACCTGATCCTCTGCTGCCTTCACTACTTCATCCCTCAAAGCTACCCATTCTTCTTCTACTGTATTTCTTTCCCCCATTCCTGTCAATTGTTCCCTTATGCTCTCCCTGAAACTCTGTACAACTTCTGGTTCTTTCAGTTTATCTAGGTCCCATCTCCTTAAATTCGCGCCTTTTTGCAGTTTCTTCAGTTTTAATCTACAGTTCATAACCAATAGATTGTGGTCAGAGTCCACATCTGCCCCTGGAAATGTCTTACAATTTAAAACCTGGTTCCTAAATCTCTGTCTTACCATCATATAATTTATCTGATACCTTTTAGTATCTCCAGGGTTCTTCCATGTATACAACCTTCTATCATGATTCTTAAACCAAGTGTTTAGCTATGTTTAAGTTGTGCTCTGTGCAAAATTCTACCAGGCGGCTTCCTCTTTCATTTCTTAGCCCCAATCCATATTCACCTACTACGTTTCCTTCTCCCCCTTTTCCTACACTCGAATTCCAGTCACCCATGACTATTAAATTTTCGTCTCCCTTCACTATCTGAATAATTTCTTTTATTTCATCATACATTTCTTCAATTTCTTCGTCATCTGCAGAGCTAGTTGGCATATAAACTTGTACTACTGTAGTAGGTGTGGGCTTCGTATCTATCTTGGCCACAATAATGCGTTCACTATGCTGTTTGTAGTAGCTTACCCGCGTTCCTATTTTCCTATTCATTATTAAACCTACTCCTGCATTACCCCTATTTGACTTTGTGTTTATAACCCTGTAGTCACCTGACCGAATGTCTTGTTCCTCCTGCCACCGAACTTCACTAATTCCCACTATATCTAACTTTAACCTATCCATTTCCCTTTTCAAATTTTCTAACCTACCTGCCCGATTAAGGGATCTGACATTCCACGCTCCGATCCTTAGAACGCCTGTTTTCTTTCTCCTGATAACGACATCCTCTTGAGTAGTCCCCGCCCGGAGATCCGAATGGGGGACTATTTTACCTCCGGAATATTTTACCCAAGAGGACAACATCATCATTTAATCATACAGTAAAGCTGCATGCCCTCGGGAAAAATTACGGCCGTAGTTTCCCCTTGCTTTCAGCCGTTCGCAGTACCAGCACAGCAAGGCCGTTTTGGTTAGTGTTACAAGGCCAGATCAGTCAATCATCCAGACTGTTGCCCTTGCAACTACTGAAAAGGCTGCTGCCCCTCTTCAGGAACCACACGTTTGTCTGGCCTCTCAACAGATACCCCTCCGTTGTGGTTGTACCTACGGTACGGCTATCTGCATCGCTGAGGCACGCAAGCCTCCCCACCAACGGCAAGGTCCATGGTTCATGGTGTGGGGGGGGGGGGGGGGAGGGGGGGGGACGGTCTTCATTACAGCGGAGTTAATAAGGACTTTTATATACAAAAGAATCTCTTAGGTGAATTTTAACTTTGAAATTTTTATTTCGACAATTTCTCGTCACATGCCTTGATTACTAGAAGTTTCGTTCACAAAAACACAACGAACAGTTTTTTCACACCTGAAAGACATTTACGCGTAATTTCTCTGAATAGAACACATACTGTGCAGGCAGTAGAGTTAGTAACCACAATGTGACTAAAGAATGCAGCCTGATCACAGACTACATGCAAACTGGATAGCTCGGCGCGCTTTCATTTTATTTTCCAGAATTTTCTAGAAGCTGTTTGTTCAAATTTGTGATTATCATAACATCTGGCTTTTGTGTTGCAGACAATTTTGGATAAAATTATGTTATCACTGCTTACAAAAATCTTAGAACAACAGTAGTAAAAAATTTCATAGGTCACGCCACAATATTTGATTACATATTGCAGTATTAATATTTTACGAAAAATAAATTCTGAAGAAGTTAGATGTGTTTGTGAAATATAATAATGGTTATCGGGTTTAAGAACAATGAAGTTTTGTTTATTATTACGTGAAATAAATTTGAAAAATAATCATGCCCATGTAGTATTAGTTATGAATAATAAAAAATATAAACCTGATTAAGTTTTTGCAAATGCAAATATTCTATTCTCAGTCTATGTTATTGTAAACCGAAAACTGCAGGATAACTAATTTTCGTATGTATTGCCTGATTATACGAGAAACATGAATCTCATGCCTTATAGCTGAAAATCGGAGTAAATACTAGCGAAAAAGGTGGAGGAATCGCAATCTTCGTTTAACCCAGGAAGCTGCCTTAAATCTTGGTTTGTTATATGTTTTCAGGTGGCGATTAAAGTTTAATTTTTGTTCAGGCAGTGCCCAAGAATCTTTTAACCAAGTTTCTTTTTATGTTATTTCCATTTATTCAGTATAGGCATGACAGTACGGATAACGGTTCACGTTTTGCATAAGGGATCTACACTCAGCCCCTACATATTTGATCTTGTTATGGACGATCTGTCAGAAGGCATTCACTTACTGTGTTGTGCCGTTTGCAAACTATATTGCAAAGCAAAGGTGATCTGGAGTGTTAACTGGAAAACTGGAGTAGTGTATTGGAGGATAGCGGGCTTAAAATCAGCAGAGGGAAGACCGAGTATTTATGTCTGGGAAACGAAGATGATGACCCAGTCATACTGAATGGGCGGAGCAAAAACAAAGAAAAAAAGACAGGTAGTTTCAAATACCTCGGATCAACTGTAAAAGTCAATGGAAATCTTAATTCTGAGATACGTAACAGAGGTGAAAACAGGATGGAAGAATTGGAAAATCATGTCTGGAATCCTTTGTGACAAAAATATAAATATCAAAGTCAAGGGGGAGGCATATAAGGTTGTCGTAAGACATGCATTACTTTCTGGAGCAGAGACATGGCTAACAAGTAAGAACCAGTGCAATAGGCTGATGTTGGGACGGATGTTCTGAGTCACCAGAATGGACCGGATTCCAAACGATAAAATCTGTGAAACCGCGTAACTTAATGAAATGTCGAAAGAAGTACGGGATAGAAGACTCCAGTGGTATAGACATACCATGAAAAGAGCCCAAAATCATGTTGCAATGAGAGTGACTGAGATGGCAGTGTAAGGCTCTAGGTAAAGAGGAAGTGCTGAAAAGAGGTGGTCGGAATGCAGTCGAGAGGGCCAGAGTGAGAAACAACTGACGGGTTACGACACGCAGGACCGGTAAACAAGGAGGAAAATTGGTAGAAACATCGATCCTGCATAAGGCAGAAAAAGACTAAGAAGAAGAAGAAGAAGTAGTTTAGCAGTAGGGTTTCTCCTTGTAACTCCGTCCGAATAGGCCTTGGAAGGCCCAACGGTACCGACCGGCCGCAGAGTAATTCTCAGACCACAGACGTCACTGGATGCGGATATGTAGGGGCATGTGGTCAGCACACCGCTCTCCCGGCCGTATGTCAGTTTACGAGACAGGAGCCGCTACTTCTCAATCAAGTAGGTCCTCAGTTTGCCTCACAAGGGCTGAGTGCACCCCGCTTGCCAACAGCGCTCGGCAGACCGGATGGTCACCCATCCAAGTGCTACCCCAGCCCCACAGCGCTTAACTTCGTCGATCTGACGGGAACCGGTGTTACCACTGCGGCAAGGCTGTTGGCGTTTTTTCTTGTAGCAGTATGTAAGACTGTTGCGTTGTCTTATGTTAGTGCACTTAATAAACGAAGAAAAACTGGTCCCTTCCTGTCAGTGACGTCTCACTGTTGCCGCTACTCGTATCAGGATGTTTAGTTGTTCGTAAGCCAGCCCCCTTATTGGCGTGTCGCCATAAAAGTCGCAGGTCAGTACCACGAATTCAAGTTATAAAAAGAAAATTCTACGAAATCATCTTCCACTACTTTAGTTTCACAGGAACAGTACTCGCTAAAGCTATCAAAAATCTCCAAAACCAAAACAGCACCGGTAATTCCAACTCCTACGTCTGTCATCTGCACGCTATCAGCAGACAGTAGCCTGTTGTTAACCAGGGGAAAAAACGGCGCTTACTGTGTTGAAAAGACGAGGAGAAACGAGAATGGGAACTTTCGTGTTGCTCCTGCTGCACCGAGCAAGTCAGTTTATGTGGGCGGCACAGAGTTCTTGCATCAGAAAAAGCATCAAAGTGTCCGGTCCTTTGTAGGAAGACGCCAGTACTAGGAGAAAGATTAAATTGCTTCCGTCCGAGAAGTCTGTTCCTTTATTAATGCGGACCCTACAGGCGGACACGGATCGACAAACAAAGGAGAGCTTGGCTTTGATTCGGCAGCTGCAGCAGAAAACTAAATTGCATTTTGTCTAGCTGAGTGCGGTGTCTATTCCATCTGGCTGAGAGTTTAGTCACTGTTCAGCACATCAGTGATGGGGGTGCTATAATGTTGCTGAAGTACACTCTGGTTACCCACAGAAGACGTGCTGTCGTCAGAGATCAGGGAATAAATGTCGTTGTAAAAAGTAGAGCCCACAAAATCGTTCGTGTCTTCTATGCACCGAAACAGACTTCTTTGAAATCACTTTAATTTTCATTATATCACTAATGTGCTCAATAGACCCCTAAACGCATGCCTGAAACCCACAGCCCTTTTCAAACGAGATTGTAAGCAACGCATTTTGAAAATTTTTCGATTCACAATTTATTTTACTTATTTTAATGCTTTTAATTATTATTTCAGAAAAATTGATCACGCTAATGCCTGCATATATTTAATTGCCGCTTCAAATTCGTGTTTGCGTTCTTTTTTGTAACATACTTTAATATGTCATTTGATAACAGAGAATAGTGTTGAGGGAAAATACAGAGGGACAACAAGCACTGAATAGAGTTTCTCCAGTTTCATATTCTCAGCTGATCAAGTTGTTAGTAACACGGAGTTCGAATACAATTAGGCACTCGCCATGTTTTCTCTCCCCGCATGCAAATTCCTGCCCGACTCTGATGGAGTCGGCAGTATTCGTAATCCTCCAATTCCTTCTATTCAAACGCTACCGTTTCCGTTTTGCTACTGCAGAGGCCGACCGCCGTTGTGGTCGCTGTAGTAGCGCGTCGACTCAATCTGGAACTATTTTCTTATGCACTCTTACAACTTCATCTGTTACCATTAATACGAGTACAGCCATGGCGACTGTTCGTGGAGATGCAGAAAAGAAAAATATTATCAGGGGAGAGACCCAGCTCAAATGTCGCATTCACGAGCACCGATTAACGAATAGGCATACTTTGTAATGAATTTGTTTCTCGACAATACCGACTACATTCGGTGCAAAATTTAGTCCACACACACACACACACACACACACACACACACACACACACACACACACACCATGTGTATCTTGGGAGCATCGTGACCGTCGGCAACACAGCAACTCAGACACCAGAACCACAGGTTCAGACACGTACTGGTGAAACGAAACGATTTTTAATAGTCAACACGCTTCTAAGTGTTCCAAAAACGCTCGACTAAATTTTGCCAACAAACCACAAATAAATCGTATTCATGATAAAAGTGAGAAATAAAAAAGTCACAGTGAGAATAATTATTTCATCTTCCTTGGTATAGCTCTTCCAGCCATAAGGATTATCTGTGTAAATATTTGGAAAAAAGGAAGGAAGGAAGGAAGGAAGGAAGGAAAATTAAACTTTAAGGCCCCTTCGGCGACGGTAGTGAAGTTCGAATTGGGGGCGGATGGGGAGGGAAATCGTGTCTTCTCAGAAGAACCAACCCGGCGTTTGCCTAGAGTGATTTAGGAAAAACCACGAAAAACCTGCATGTGGTTGGACGGATGGGGAATTGAACAGGCGACCTCCCAAATGCGATCCAGTGTCTTACCACTGTGCCACCTCTCTAGGTAAATATTTGGATAGTTCCACACTAAAGATAAGGATTTGTTCTTAAAAAAAAAGCAAATATGTTTGCGCAGAACAGCTCGATATACTGTGTATTTTCCTGTCTAATTACAGCAGAATCATAAAATCTCACGATCGGGTCGGACATGTAGGATGTACATATTGTTTGTACGGGACAAGATTCTCTTTTTTACCGTCATCATCATCATCTTCTTCTTCTTCTTCTTCTTCTTCTTCTTCTTTTGCAGAGCATGCTCTTCTTTGTGCATTACGATGAAGAGATCGCGTAGAAATCCCCGAAGCATCTCCGTAACACTTTTCGATTCGACTGGCAACAAATCTAGCAGCCCGCCTCTGAATGGCAAAGATATCTTCCTTCAATCCGACCTGGTACGTGTCCCAAACAATCGAGCAGTATTCAAGAATAGGTCGCACCGGCATCCTGTATGCGGTCTCCTTCACAAGTGAACCACTCTTTCCTAAAATTCTCCCAATAAACTGAAATCGACCATTTACCTTCCCTACCACAGTTCTCACATGTTGGTCTTATATGCTGGAGTCACTGCATTTTGTTTTCAGTGACTTTGTGCTGCGCGAGAGGTTCACAATAGACGCAAACTAGGTAAGGGGCGAATGCCTTAGAGTACTCTTTGTAAAACCGAATTGGGATTCCATCCGGACCTGGTGGTTTATTTGCTTTCGAATCTTTCAGTTACTTCTCTACTCCAGGGATGATCATTACCACGTCGTCCATACAGGAATCTGTCCGATGGTCAGATGATGGTATGTTTGTACGATTCCCCAGAGGATGATTTCTTGAACGTTAAATTTAAAACTTTGGCTTTTGTTTTGCTATCTTCAACTGACACACCAGAGTGGTCAATAAGGGACTGGATGTAAGCCTTTCACACGCTTAGCGATTTTACATAGGATCAGAATTTCCTCGGGTTCTCTGCCAGATCTTTTGCTAAGCTATGACGAAGGTGGTTTTTGTATGCTTCGCGCATAGATATTTTCACAGACGCACAAATTTCTACTAACCTTTACTTGCCGTCATTTGTGCGTTCTCTTTTGAACCGAGAGGTTCAAAAATGGCTCTGAGCACTATGGGACTTAACATCTGAGGTCATCAGTCCCCTAGAACTTAGAACTACTTAAACCTAACCAACCTAAGGACATCACACGCACCCATGCCCGAGGCACGATTCGAACCTCCGACCGTAGCGGTCGCGCGGTTCCAGACTGAAGCGCCTAGAACCGCTCGGCCACACCGGCCGGCGAACCGACAGGGCAACAGCCTCTGCTTCCTTAGTATCTTTCAAATTTCGGTATTAAATCATGGCGGGTCTTTTCCGTCCATTATCCGCTTACTAGGTACAGAGCTCTCCAGATAACGATTTACAGTCTGATTAAACTTCGCTCATAATTCCTCTACGTCAGTGATGACAATTCACTGTCTAAGCGAGATGCTAACAACTGTTTATCTACTCTATCTAGCATTAACACTATCCTGGTCTCCTTGACTGATTCAACTTTCATAACCATAGTTGCTATAATTATATATTGATCGCGAATGCCCGTTTCTATACTGACATATGCTCCTATACTGTAGTGCATACAGAATATATAGAACACTGCATAAAGACAACTTGCAGCGAGGAGAGTACAGGTGGCAAAGACAACAAGCGACGATCGACTCCACAGACGATACTAGGGAGACGGACGACAGTAGTAGTTGTAGCAGATGAGACGACAGCGGCACAGCTAAAAGATGGACAACGCAGAATGATTAAATGTAAAATACTGTCGTAGGCTAGGTGACACATTATAATTAATAACAACTAATGCAGGTGAATCCTGTATCCCAGGCACGGAACAATACTGACCTATTTATTATTATAAGTCTACTGAACCTAGAATAGCAGAATTATAAATATGATCATAATTGAACGTAACTGGTTATTCGCTCCGGAGTTTCACGGAAAAAAGTGTACATCAGACAGTAATACTAGATTGTAACACAAATGCAGGACCGGAGGACAGCACTCTCTGCCCTGCACAGTAGATAAAAACATAGAACCTAACCTAGGTGTAAGACCAACCATCTGAAGGCGAGAGGCACAAAGTATTCGTGAGGTGCTAGCTGTCGGATAGCGAGTAGTAGTATACCGGGCAGTGACTGCCCAGGAACGAGAGTTCCAGTTTCCTTCTGAAGTACTCCACCTTGGATAGCATCGATGGTGGCAGTCTACAAATCTGAAGTCTTTTACTATTTTCTTATTTTCCTTTCTTCTCGATACATAAATTGTTAATTTCAGGCATTTCTGTTTCCTAATTAGTTATACGTTTCCATGTATATAGAACTGCAAATTTGTTGGGACGCCAAGAAACCAAATAAACTTTATATTAAGTGCATGTACATTTTAATACCGTGAAAATACGACCTGCGTTAGAGACTAGAAGGTAGGTCAACTGTAAATGGTATCAAATACTTCTAACAACGTGTGATACACCAAATGACTCAATCTATCGCAGTTGCCTGTCGAATGAAACGGCAATAAGGACACCGAATTTAAGACAAATGCAAAAGAAGGGGAAAAAGAAGATTAGTGTTTGACGGCTTTTAAATTCATGGGACAAGAATGGGGAAGATAATCGGCCGTGTCCTGAAGAAAGAAACCATCCCGACACTAGCCTTAAAAGAGTTAGGAAAACTACGGAAAATCTAAATCTCGATGGCCTGGCAGTGATATGAACCACGATCATTCAGAATACAAGTCTGGTGTCTTAACCACTGCGCCACCTTACACGGCTACCTGGGAAAAGGCGTTTCTAAATAAGCTCACCGAACAAAAAATTACTCACCCCTAGAGAAATCATTACAAGCATCTCATAATGCCGTGTAATTCCGACCCTGGACTCGATAACCGCCTGGATTCGGCTATTTTGCGAGTCCACAAGGTTTTGCTGGTGTGTCGCATCCGGGTTAAGAAATTCATTGAGGACTTGATTGCTCAGCTCCACCAAATTTCGGGGATGCTGATGTCGGCATCTTACCTGCTGTTCCAACACGTCACACACATTATCTGTGGAATTCACGTTTTGTGATTGTGCAGGCCAATTGAGATGGAGCGGGGGGCGGGGATGTTCAGAAAAAACAGTTACATATAATTCGAGCCCGATGAAGCTTGCTGTTGTTTTTATGTGCCTATGCGAGCAATGGCCTCTTACACGGTGAACGACTCAGAGTGTTCATTGCATTCAGTTCCCGTCGCGATGTTCTCTCGCTAACAGATTGGGATGGACCTTCATTCTCTGCTTGCAACAATTCCTGTCGGGTTTGGAAGCAATGTTGATTCACAAGCCGTGAAACCTGTCTCCGGTCCCTCTGAGCGAGGATCTCTTTCCTGCAATAATTCTGACGTGTTTCGTGGCCACATATGTTCAAATGGTTCAAATGGCTCTGAGCACTATGGGACTTAACATCCGAGGTCATCAGTCCCCTAGAACTTAGAACTACTTAAACCTAACTAACCTAAGGACATCACACACATCCATGCCCGAGACAGGATTCGAACTTGCGACCGTAACAGTCGCGCGGTTCCGGACTGAGCGCCTAGAACCGCTAGACCACCGCGGCCGGCGCCACATGTGTTACACCGCCGCTTGTAGACATGTTGAACAGTCTGCCTCGAACCAACAAATAATCTAGGAACTTCACACGCGGTACGGCCATGGGCATGGGCGGTATTAGCCCTTTTTGCTGCTCTACAACATCCTTAAAAATAGCCACGTTTACGTACAATGTCCGCTTGAAACAGAAATCTCACTGATCGCTACTGCCTTACGGTACCTATGCGGTTGAGCACGTGACTCGATCGCTGCGCTGTCTGTAAAGGCTTAACGACACATCTGTGCATTCGCAGCGGGGGACCAATTTTTTGTCCGGTGAGCTTGTGCACGTCAGCCAAAAATTTGTCACCCCAAGAGACATCGCTGATACCGTGCAACACCACCTCCGGTCTCGATAATTATCTCAGTTTGGTGAGGAAGAGAGTTCACAAGTTTCTTCGGGTATGTCATAACCAGTTGAAGACAACCATAGACGATAAGATCCAGTACAGTTACCAAACTGCGGGTATGTTGACAGCTGTCTTCCACCCACTGTGCCAGATACTCCGACATTTTCTGCAGGACAATCGATGTGCGACAGATGCATGAGCTTTCATCAAACCAAGAGCGTATGCGTGCAGCGCATGAACACGGCTGATGTCATCTTAGAAAGTGGGTGTGTCCACAGAACACTCATCGTGAAGATGTAGGTTGAAGGACAAAACTTGGTCACAGAGAATGTTCAAATAAAAATGCTGGTTCGTGTTCACGGCAATCTAACTTAGTAGGCCCAAGTCAAGGTACAAAAAACAATCCCCATACATCAGAGAACCAGTTGAAGACGTTCGCACATTACACGTTGCAGGTTAAATGCTTCATAGGACCGTCGGTGCACTCGACACCTTGCATCATTTGGGAAAACAAGGCAAAACCTTGACCATAATACACGACAACCGTCAGCTGCTGACCATTTTCCATGTTATTTGGCAAGATGAAGACGTGCAGCATATGGGACACTGTAAGCAGTAGCCTTTTCCTAGATACCCAACACCAAATGTCTATTACAGGCAGTTTCCTTCGTAATGTTCGATCAGAAACTGGTTGAGGCGAACCTCCATTCACTCAAAGTATCAGTTCCTGCCCGGTTTGAAAAATATTGTCATTTGTAAGGGCCATGACGCTCGTCTAAAGTCCCTGGCGGATAGAATGATTTTACGACCATTGTTTATTATATAGATGCGAGTGGCGCTCTCTCTCTCTCTCTCTCTCTCTCTCTCTCTCTCTCTCTCTCTCTCTCTCTCTCTCCACTGCCATGGCTTACATCAACGGGGTAGGGTCACGTGAAAGCCTAGTACCAGATCCACATCATCTACGGCGTTCCAGGGCGAACAGATCTCTTCCTAAGGCGACGATAAATGTTTTGTCCAGAGAGCAAACTTCTCATTTCTCACAACAGTATGGCTATATTTTGTAGTTGGTGTTATTAAAAATGTGCTATTATGCAGTATAGTACAGGACTGACTTCTAGTATGGATTAGTTGCTGTTAGTTAAGTGTTCTTGCAACCATAAACAGTACTCTTAAGTAACAGGTGAAGACAGCGAAAGTTGCGTGTTCGTCCTTTCGTTGAGGAGTTCAGTATTCTTACCCTCTTCTTATTAATATTCTGCACCCCTTCTTCTTCGAAATCGAAATTCCCACCCTGCCATTACCTGTCATACATTGAAATTCAGGACGAGAACGGAGTTTTGATTACATTCCTATCTTCCACCTGAATTATTAACCGTCACAAAGAAGTCCAGCTAATTTACCCAGTCGCATTAATTACAGAAAATACGCGACGAAATTCCACAAATTCTTATAATATGCGCAAAGAGCTAACAAAGTAAAGACTGACTTAGTTACCCAATTACGCAGTTATGCAGCGTTACAACAAAAGAAAGAAAAATACACTGAGGTGACAAAAGTTATGGGACAGTTATGTGCAAATAAACGGATGGCTGTGGTATCGCTAACACAAGGCATGAAAGGACAGTACATTGACAGAGCTGTCTTTTGAGTAGTAGGGCAAAGTGGGCATTATCTTACTCTGCATTGTTGCCAGATTTATTCAAGAAGAAATGGTGGTATCACCCCACTCCGCATGGTTGCCAAATTTATGATCCCTGCCTAACCTAGTGTTCATTCCATATCACCCCATTAATGAATAAGACAGGTAAACATTCTCATACAGAATTATTATTAACATTTGCTTATGCATTTACACCAAGAGAGTAACTCTTTCCTTATTTTTGTTAGGTGTAGTTTCAGTAATGTCCAATTTAATTTTTAATTTATAGCTTAAATTCACATCTGACTCATCTGTTTCTTTCTCCAGCCAGTAAGTTTAGAAATTTACACAAGGTATATTTTAGAATTCTAATATATTTGTAGTTTTCCTCCTGAAAAAATTGTTTTATGGCTTTAACTATTAGCTTTCTGGACTCGCATTCGGAAGGACGACGGTTCAATCCCGGGTCCGGCCATCCTGATTTAGGTTTTCCGTGATTTCCCTAAATCACTCCAGGCAAATGCCGGGATGGTTCCTCTGAAAGGGCACGGCCGCCTTCCTTCCCCATCCTTCCCTAATCCGATGAGACCGATGACCACGCTGTCTGGTCTCCTTCCCCAAACCAACCAACCAACCAACTATTAGCTTTGTTTCTTCTTGCAGTTCTTCCAGGCGAAAGTATTCAGGGATTTTTATTTTTCCTCTTATCTCCTCCATCACGCTTATGTTAATGTGTGCTACATACTCCTATGTGTATGTTGGCAACTCTTCTATTCCACATTCTTGTGAGATTTCTGAATAATGTTTAAGTATACAACTTTTGCAAATGAATGTCCATTAAATGTAGTTACTCCATCAGTTTTAGACTTCGCTGTTCTGATGCTAGTGGACAACATCCAGTTCACCATACTTGTAGAGAATATAACCATCCTTTTTAAGCTAATCCAAATGCGAATAGAGTTTAATAAACACATTTTCTATGTATCCTTTAATATAGAAAACATTCTGAATTCCATTGATTTCAGCCAGTACTCCAACATGTCACCAGTTTCCATTGCTGTTTACTGTAAATGCCAATATTTTATATTCTCCCTTTGTAGCCAGATTTTTCCATAAGATGTGTTTAAAGCCATACATAAACCTGGCCTGCACATCTGCAACAGCTTCTTTTTCCAATTGCTGCTTATATTCTTCCTTTATAGCAGCTGTCTTCTCCGTATACTTCAGGTTTCTTTACTTTACTTCGAGGTCGTCCATTTCCAGTTTCCTTTTCCATGTGTATAACACAATAACTGTACTTAAAGGTGTAATTTCCTTAATAGAGAATGGTTTAAGTCTGTTTGATACATTGGTACTTTTTCTTAGGACTTTTTGTATAGCGTTGTCTGTGTTAACCAGTCCTAATTCTGCAGTATCTATATCAGGTGGTATCGTGGAGAACAATGTTCTAGACTGATAAAATGGAGAGTCTCCTGTTTTAACATAACACTTCTCCATAATACTTATGTTGTCTTTATTGGAGTCAGAGTTAGGAATCTCCAGTTAGTTTATAGGCAGATAACTTAAACTGTATACTGACAGAACATAGCTGATAAGCGTTTCTCGATCTTGAGTTTTTGGAGGATTTACTTTTACACCTGTCAATTTTCGGGTACTCTTACCACCCCAGTACACAATCTGCAGAACGTTATTAAACATAACATAACATAACATAACATAACACAACGCAACAGTTCTTCTGTAAGTTATCTGTTAATTGACGCCACGTGGTAGCAACTGGCACAGAGTAAAGACGAGCCCGTTTTAAATACTGTTTGTTGGTGTCTGATACACAAAAACACTCTTGCACAGGTTCGAATACAGAATCCATTCCCATTTTCTTACCTTTATTAACCATAATCAGATGGAAAGAGTGGCTGCTATACATATCCAGAAAGCTATGTTTTGCATGTATCACAAAATCTGTGTTTTTTTTTTCTTTGGTGTAGAACGAAGTAGTTTTATCATCTTAAAGTTTGTCACCATAGTGAGTCGAATAGGAAACTTGGAGGGTACATGAATGTCAGATACTGGACATGTCTGTCCTGCAATAGAGTATTAAGAGCTTGCATTATGCAAGACTAATGTTTTGGAAACCACCTGGCATTAACACTATAAAGTGTTTACGTGCAGAGCCACGTAGCCTTAGGAATGTGTGTGTTTATGTTCTATGATCATTTCTCTCTTGTCAATACCTTCTTGGTACTGACACAGACACTAGAACAATATTTTAGAATTGATAGCACAGTTGATTCACGTAAAATGCTTCAAGCTCCGCCTGTCTATAGCTCCATCATACATAAGCCACACATTTCTCCTTAACTGTCTGTTATATGGATGTGGTAATATCTTATAAAGTTCTCTACTGACAAGGGAACGTCCCCATCGCACCCCCCTCAGATTTAGTTATAAGTTGGCACAGTGAATAGGCCTTGAAAAACTGAACACAGATCAATCGAGAAAACAGGAAGAAGTTGTGTGGAACTATGAAGAAATAAGCAAAATATACAAACTGAGTAGTCCATGTGCAAGACAGGCAACATGAAGGACAATTTGAGCCAAGGAACGCCGTGGTCCCGTGGTTAGCGTGAGCAGCTGCGGAACGGGAGGTCCCTGGTTCAAGTCTTACCTCAAGTGAAAATTTTACTTTATTTATTTTCGCAAAGTTATGATCTGTCCGTTCGTTCATTGACGTCTCTGTTCACTGTAATAAGTTTAGTGTCTGTGCATTGCGACCGCACCGCAAAAGCGTGCGACCATGCGATTAGTAGACGCTTTTGCGGTGCGGTCGCAAAGCACAGACACTAAACTTATTACAGTGAATAGAGACGTCAATGAACGAACGGACAGATCATAACTTTGCGAAAATAAATAAAGTAAAATTTTCACTCGAGGTAAGACTTGAACCAGAGACACCTCGTTCCGCAGCTGCTCACGCTAACCACGGGACCACGGCGCTCCTGAGCTCACACTATCCTTGATGTTGCCTATCTTGCACATGGACTACTCAGTTTGTATATTTTGCTTATTCCTTCATAGTTCCACACAACTTCTTCCTGTTTTCTCGATTGATCTGTGTTCAGTTTTTCAAGGCCTATCCACTGTGCCAACTTATAACTAAGTCTGAGGGGGGTGCAATGGGGAAGTTCCCTTGTGAGTGACATCTGTGAAGTTTTTATAGTTCGTTGTTGGATGGTACAAAATAACGATAATAGAGAGAATGTTGAGAGACAGACAGACATAAATGCACTCTTAGGGGCACAGATATCCTTTGGACATGCAGTAGCCGGCCGGAGTGGCCGGGCGGTTCTAGGCGCTACAGTCTGGAGCCGCGTGACCGCTACGGTCGTAGGTTCGAATCCTGCCTCGGGCATGGATGTATGGTGTGAGGTCCTTAGGTTAGTTAGGTTTAAGTAGTTCTACGTTCTAGGGGACTGATGTCCTCAGATGCTAAGGCCCATAGTGCTCAGAGCCATTTCAACCATTGACATTCCGTATCTGCATGTAGTTTGGAGACGCACAACAATGCAATAACAAAATCCTAATCATTCTTCCAGTTCCCATATGATGTGGAGTCTTCCTAATTTGTCCAATAAGAAACACCGCTACAACTGCTCGTACTGTCTTTTCTACTACTTCATGCTGTGCGAGAAAGCTTCGTTTGGCGCTGGCCTTATGCATTGTACACGGTTGGTGGAAGTATGACATGTTCTCATTTCCGCTGAATGGTCAAAACGCGGTCCTGTCGCCTTAACTGAGCTCCATGTGCTGCAGAAGGTCTGAAATATACACTACTGGCCATTAAAATAGCTACACCACGAAGATACGTGCTACAGACGCGAAATTTAACCGACTGGAAGAAGATTCTGTGATATGCAAATGATTAGCTTTTCAGAGCTTTCACACAAGGTTGGCGCCGGTGACGACGCCTACAACGTGCTGACATGAAGAAAGTCTCGAACCGATTTCTCATACACAAACAGCAGTTGACCGGCTTTGCCTGGCGAAACGTTGTTGTGATGCCTCGTGTAAGGAGGAGAAATGCGTACCATCACGATTCCGACTTCGATAAAGCACGGATTGTAGCCTATCGCGATTGAGGTTTATTGTATCACGACACTGCTGCTTGCGTTGGTCGAGATCCAATGACTGTTAGCAGAATATGGAATCGGTGGGTTCAGGAGGGTAATACGGAATGCCGTGCTGGATCCCAACGGCCTCGTATCACTAGCAGTCAAGATGACAGACATCTTATTCGCATGGCTATAACGCATCGTGCAGCCACGTCTCGATCACTGAGACAACAGATGGGGACGTTTGCAAGACAACAACCATCTGCACTAACAGTTCGACGACGTTTGCAGCAGCATGGACTATCAGCTCGGAGACCATGGCTACGGTTACCCTTGACGCTGCATCACAGACAGGAGTGCCTGCGATGGTGTACTCAACGACGAACCTGGGTGCACGAATGGAAAAACGTCATTTTTTCGGATGAATCCAGGTTCTGTTTACAGCATCATGATGGTCGCATCTGTGTTTGGCGACATCGGGGTGAACTCACATTGGAAGCGTGTTTTCGTCATCGCCATACTGGCGTATCCCCCGGCGTGATGGTATGGGGTGACATTGGTTACACATCTCGGTCACCTCTTGTTCGTATTGACGGCACTTTGAACAGTGGACGTTACATTTCAGATACGTTACGACCCGTGGCTCTACCCTTCATTCGATCCCTGCGAAACCCTACATTTCAGCAGGATAATGCACGGCCGCATGCTGCAGGTCCTGTACGGGCCTTTCTGGATACAGAAAATGTTCGACTGCTGCCCTGGCCAGCACGTTCTCCAGATCTCTCACCAATTGAAAACGTCTGGCCAATGGTGGCCGAGTAACTGGCTCGTCACAATACGCCAGTCACTACTCTTGATGAACTGTGGTATCGTGTTGAAGCTGCATGGGCAGCTGTACCTGTACAAGCCATCCAAGCTCTGTTTGACTCAATGCCCAGGCGTATCAAGGCCGTTATTACGGCCAGAGGTGGTTGTTCTGGGTACTGATTTCTCATGATCTATGCACCCAAATTGCGTGAAAATATAATCACATGTCAATTCTAGAACAATATATTTGTCCAAGGAATGCCCGTTTATCATCTCCATTTCTTCTTGGTGTAGCAATTTTAATGGCCAGTAGTGTAGATCTCTCAGAGTTCCGCTCAGTTCTGACTTAAATCGGTATGATCACATGGACAAAGCTGCAGGGATGGCGGGGCAGAAACTGAGAAACAGTTAGAAGTTGCAGAAAGACTGACTAAAACAACAGTGGAGTTCTGCTGTATGGGGTACTTAGGAGATAGCTTCGAAAAAGGTGACCTTTTTTTCCAGATATGAGAGTGCCACGAATATGATTCACCAGTGGCTGTAATCATTAAAAGACATCACCACAGGATCCAACATAAGTATGTGGTTGAATGGAGAGACTTGATTCCAAAGCGCAGACAGAATTTCTAGCAGAAAGCACTATAGTTAGATCTGAAAAGCCAGTATATTGGTCATAGTATTTTGTACATTTCTTACAACCTCAGTCAAGCGTTGCATTTTTAAGTGATTCCTCACAAAGCACACCATCTGCTGTGTGTGATCATTCTCAGTCAGATGTCATCCTCTCGCCTATAACTCTGTGGGTATATCGTAGAACCTGTGTAACACTGTCTACATCGTATCGAGATAGAATGCATTACAGATACTGTTTGTTAGTGTGGGAAATATCTAGGAGCGGCAAGAGGGATTTACAAATATCGGCTTAATACCACGTTCCTTCGCCGAATCACTTTCTAAATTTAGTGAAAATCGTGATTTCATTACGAGCTTAGACCACTGACGACGTGCACTCGCACTTTCAATCTATTAATACACACCCTGCGATCGGCGTCTGTATTCAATATCGTGGGAAATGTGTGGAAGACCACTTCGTTTGGAATCAATACCATAACTCGATTTAGAAAGCATGTACAGCTTTTAACATGAATATTGTTATCGGTACTTATTGTCGCCTGTAGAACCAAAACCACTTTGTACGCAGGGTGACAGTAACATGGTCATTGCGATCGTGTTTTTAGCTGTCTCTCTTCCTAAGACACATTGATACTACTCGCAAGAAAAACAAATGAGGCTGTCCATCCATTGGGCCTTTTCGCTCAGTATTGTTTGGTGCCACCATCATTCAGTTATAGCCAAAGTATTATACGTAGTAGGGGATGTGTGACAGATTCGCTGTGATTGGCAGGCTTATAAAGTTTGGACTGAGGTCTAAAGTTACTGTGGTAATTTTTCCAACATGTGTAAAAAAAAAAAAAAAATTATTGCACGTCATCAGATTGGGGCTGCAATCGTAATATTTAATTTAATTACAGTGATAAACTTGTGTGCGGTTTCCTAGGACAAAACCATTTGGCATTTGTGTCACACGGCAGAGAGAGCCTGTCGGCAGAATGAACGGGCGCCGCGCGGGATTAGCCGAGCGGTCTCAGGCGCTGCAGTCATGGACTGTGCGGCTGGTCCCGGCGGAGGTTCGAGTCCTCCAGCGGGCATGGGTGTGTTTGTTTGTTCTTAGGATAATTTAGATTAAGTAGTGTGTAAGCTTAGGGACTGATGGCCTTAGCAGTTAAGTCCCATAAGATTTCAATTTAAAAGAAAATGAACGGGCATTTCTGGCTTAAGGCTCTCGCTAGCAGCATTTACAAAGAAAAATTCCGGCTGGCCAGCTAGTCGGCTCTCTCCCTCAGTTACAGGGGCGGCGCCCTCTGGATAGCTGAACAGGTAATTAATACTCAGTATGTGTTGGGCTGTCTCCACGATCGCATGTGTTGCATGTATTCTCCATGGAAAATTGAGCGATTCAATATGAATCATTGCCAAGTGTTACCACTAGACATATGGATAACATATGAATTTGTAACACTCCAGTGATCCCTGGATGCCCTCCATAGCCGGTGTTGGTGCACTGTGTCATCCACGCCCATCCACCGAGCGGGATGGCGCAGTGGTTAGCACACTGGACTCGCATTCGGGACGACGACAGTTCAAACCCGTCTCCGGCCATCCTGATTTAGGTTTCCTCTGATTTTCTTAAATCGTTTCAGGCAAATGCTGGGATGGTTCCTCTGAAAGGGCACAACCGATTTCCTTCCCAATCCTTCCCTAATCCGAGCTTGTGCTCTATCCCTAATGACATCATTGTCAACAGGACGTTAAACACTAATCTCTTCCTCCTCCTCCACGTGCATCCACGACTGCAACTGTGGTCACGGCGGCAGTTTCTCCTACCTCTGAGCATTGGCACTGGAGTGTATGAGGGGATTGGCGCACTGCATGTGGATATTGGGTCACAGGCACAGGAAAACTGGACTCGCATCCAGGACGACGATGGTTCAAACCTACATCCGACCATCCTTATTTAGGTTTTCTGTGATTTCCCCAAACCACTTCAGGCAAATGCCAGAAGGGTTACTTTGAAAGAACACAGCCAACATCCCTCCCCATCTTTCCCTAATTCGACGGGACCGATGACCGTGCTGTTTGGTCCCACCCCCAAATGAATGAACCAACAGGTACAGGATGTGTGAGTGTTTCAGCATCCTCTGACATTTATCCACGAAAGCTGCTGCTAGGGATTGGATTGTGGTTTAAGTGTGTCCTGTTTAGTGCTTCTCGATATGTCGCAGTGAACTCTGTCTTGCAATGGTATTTGCTGTTGTCTCTATACTATCACGAAGTAGGCCCTTCGTCCTCCTCCTCCTCCTCCTCCTCCTCCTCCTCCTGAATATAGCAGAGAGAACTAATTTAGGAATTTTATAGTGCTTTAAAATCCCAGTCATAACATTAGATTCGCTGCTGATCAGTTTATTGTTTCCGATAGTGGTATTGCTAGCATATATCTGTTCAGTGCCTCCTGCAAATTGTTTAAGGATGTAGCATGCAACTGAGCTGAAATTTCAAATTTTCAACTACCTCCAACATAATGGACTTCCTACCAAATGACATTAACTGTCCAGTATCCACCAGCAGGAGGTAAAGGAAAAAAAAATCTGGAAGGGGGAAGACTAGGGTTTGGAAAGCGGTGGTTGCAGGATCGAATGTTACCACATATACCAGTCCTAGTATCCACCTATAGGAGCACGGAAAAACTGTCCAACACAAAGGGCATCAATTTAATTAATTAATCAATCGATTTGATAGAGTGAGGAAATACTTCAAAGACATCCATAAATTTGGCGGGGGGATTTGATCAGGTATCCACTACCTTGTTCAGGACTAAGGTGGGGTAAGTGTAGCACACTGCAGAAGACACTGCTTACTTCTTGAATGTCTTTATTCCACATACTACAAGTTTTCATAGCAGTGGAAGTGTGAGAAGAAAGGGATGTACCGACTACCAATGCCAGATCTGCATGAGCAGCAAGGGGGGAGGAGGGCAGGGGAGGAGGATGGAATGGAGGAGGGTTGGCGGGGACATCTTGGTCTGTGTGTTCTTTCATATGTTGGTTCACACAAACAGGAAGTATCTATGTGAGGGTGAGGGAGGGGGAGAGAGGGAAGGAGAGAATTTTTTTCATCCGGAATTTGTTGGGTATCAGTATCAAAGGGATTCCACCACTTGAAGCTTTTGTACAGAGGGGGATTAGTGCAGTCCAGGGGCTGCTGCAGTGGCGGGAGCCAAGCGCGTGGATCCAGCCACGATGCTCTGACAGTGGTTTCAATGTTTGGACGCTCCTCATGCTCCTGCTGGCAACACGGCTACTACAAGGCACACGTGGCGTTTCTGGTGTTACGCTGCAGTTCTGGTTTTATGCCACAGCTGCAGCGCAAGTTTTTTTCAGAAGGAGGTGACTGCAATGTAATTATGTGTGATGACTTTATATTGATGGTATTCCCTGAATAATCGGAAACAAATATGCACGTTATTTAAATTTTCCACATTGCCTCGTATCCCACAAATTGCTTAAATAAACAATATTCCACACGTGGAAATCAATTTGATGAGTCATTCCTATCAGTCAAAAGTGTGTTAGTGAATAGAGGGGCTGTGTTATCGTATTCTAGTGGAAGCAGTAAGGATTTTGACCTAATTGTGCAACGAAAACCCATGACCTCATAAGAGTCAACAGGCTATTTCTCAACAATTTCTGAACGATTTAATTAATTAGCAAATTAATTTGATACCAAAAGAGGTGCAGGGTTTCCAGGAGGGAGGGAGGGAGGCTGGGGATTTCCCAGAAGGGGATGGAGTGATATTAAAAATACATAATAGAACAGTAGGTTAAGGAGCATTATAAATTTGGTAACCAAGCAGAGTGTGATGAGAACTGAACAATAGGTTCTGGGGAGAGGGTGACTTGGAACAGAACAATAGGTTAGGGGGGATTATAAATTTGACAACCTTGCAGAGTGGGGTGATACTGCCATTCCATCTTGAATAAATCTGGCAACAGTGCAGTGTGGGGCGATGCCCGCTTTGCCCTTTTCAGAAAACAATGTGGGACGTACGACGAACGTATCTGTTACAACAATGCAGCAGTGCAGTGAAATTTGGCATTAATGGCCTATGACCTACGCAGGTGCCTTTGCTAACAGTATGACATTTCCTGCAGCATCTTTCCTGGGCTTGTGACCATATCGGTTGGGCGCTAGACAGCTGAAAAACCCTGGCCTGGTAGCATGAGTCCCGATTTGAGTTGGTAAGAGCTGATGGTAGGGTTCGAGTGTGGCGCAGCCTCCACAAGGTCATGGACCCAGATTGTCAACAAGGTACTGAGTAAGCTGGTGGCGGCCCCATAATTGTATGGGCTGTGTTTACAGGCAATTTACTGGGTCCTCTGGTCCAACTGAACTCATCATTAACTGGAAACGGCTACTTTCGGCTACTTTGAGACAATTTGCTGCCATTCATGGACTTTGTCACCGGGCCACAGTTGTTTGTGATTGGTTTGAAGAACGTTCAAGACAGTTCGAGCGAATTATTTGGCCACCCAGATCGCCTAACATGAATCCCATCGAACATTTTGGATCATTGATTGTCATTTGTTTCACTTTTCACGATTTCATCTGTTGATGATATGCTGCTGCGCCCAGGGCGCTCGTCATCTTCAACGGCTTCACGACCTCTTTCGAAACGCTTACTTCACATATAAACACTTGTTACACTCGCAGCAGACTCACCAAAATCAGTATTTACCGTTGTAAAACTTCACTGGTCTTGATTCCGGTCTTGTAACAAAATTTATTGCAAATTCTGAGAGCTATTTTTATGCAAAATAGATAATCGCCGATGCTACTGAAGCAAATGTAATTTTTTTGGCAACTGACAGCAGCTGATACGGCTAACTCTGTGTATCTACTTTGCAAACAAGTTTACCAACCCAACAATGAAAAAATCGTGTGAATTGGACTAATGCAACACACTAAATTACAAAATTCCTATTACTTATCAAATACCCATGGTATTTGAAACTTCAAGGCACGATAACTGCGGCAAGCAAAAACAAAATCGAACTGCAGTTCCTAATCTCTGCTTTACATTTGAGTTTCGTAATATAGTTGTTTCGTTCTTCGCTTCATTTCTAGCTCTTACCTTTAGTGCGACGACCTATCGATGCACTGTTAATCAAGGATGAGCGAGTTTCAAATTATTTATTGTATCTTTTCGTAAGGGAAGACAAAGTCAATGACACCATTTGTTAACGTGACCCTAATTCAGTTTTAACTGCTGTACACCGAAGGGCCAAGAAAACTGGTACACCTGTATAATATCGTTCGAGGCCCCGCGGGCACGCAGAAGTGCCGCACCACGACGTGGCATGGACTCGACTGATGTCTAAAATGGTGCTGGAGGGAACTGACACCATGAATCCTACAGGCTGCCCATAAATCTGAAGATTTCTTCTGAAAAGCACGTCGCAAGCATCCCAGATATGCTGAATAATGTTCGTGTCTGGGGAGTTTGGTGGGCAGCGGAAGTGTTTAAACTCAGAAGAGTGTTCCTGGAGCCACTCTGTAGCAATTCCGCGCGTGTAGGGTGTCCCGTTGCCCCGCCGGAATTGCCCAAGTCCGTCGGAATGCACAGTGGACATGAATGGATGCAGGTGATCAGACTGGATGCTTACGTACGTGTCACCTGTCAGAGTCGTATCCAGACGTAGCAGGGGTACCATATCACTTCAACTGCACACGTCCCACAACATTACAGAGCCTGCACCAGCTTCAACAGTCCCCTGCTGTCATGCAGGGTTCATGAATTCATGAGGTTGTATCCATACCCATGCACGTCCATCCGTTCGATACAATTCGAAACGAGACTCGTCCGACCAGGCAACGTGTCTCCAGCCATTAACAGTCCAATGTCGGTGCTGACGGACGGAGGCGAGGCGTAAAGCTTTGTCTCGTGCAGTCATCAAGGGTACACGAGAGGTCCTGTGGCTCCGAAAGCCCATGTCGATGATGTTTCGTTGAATGGTTCGCACACTGACACTTCGTCATGGCCCAGCATTGAACTCTGCAGCAATTCACGGGAGGTTTGCACTTCTGTCACGTTGAACGATTCTCTTCAGTAGTCATTGGTCCCGTCCTAGCAGGATCTTTATCCGACCGCAGCGATGTCGGAGATCTGATGATTTACCAGATTCCTAATATTCACAGTACACTCGTGAAATGGTCGTGCGCGAAAATCCCCACATCATCGCTCCCTCGGAGATGCTGTGTCCCAATGCTCGTGCGCCGAGTATAACACTACATTCAAATTTACTTACATCTTGATAATCTGCCGTTGTAGCAGCTATAACCGATCTAGCAACTGCGCCAGACACTAGTTGTATTATATAGGCGTTGCCGACCGCCGCGCAGTATTCTTCCTGTTTACATATCACCGTATTTGGATACGAATGCCTATACCAGTTTCTTTGGATCTTCAGTGTATACACTATGTGATCAAAAGTATCCGGACACCTGGCTGAAAATGACGTACAAGTCGGTGGCGCCCTCCATAGCTAATGCTGGAATTCAGTATTGTGTTGGCCCACCATTAGCCTTGGTGACAGCTTCCACTCTCGCAGGCATACGTTCAGTCAGGTGCTGGAAGGTTTCTTTGGGAATGGCAGCCCATTCTCCACTGAGTGCTGCACTGAAGAGAGGTATCGATGTCCGTCGGTGAGGCCTGGCACGAAGTATGCGTTCCAAAACATCCCAAAGATGTTCTATAGGATTCAGGTCAGTACTGTGTACAGGTCAGTCCATTAAAGGGATGTTATTGTCGTGTAACCACTCCGCCACAGGCCGTGCATTATGAACAGGTGCTCAATAGTGTTGAAAGATGCGATCGCCATCACCGAATTGCTCTTCAACAGTAGGAAACTAGAAGGTGCTTAAAACATTCAATGTAGACCTGTGCTGTGATAGTGCCACGCAAAACAACAAGGGGTGCAAGCCCCATCCATGAAAAACACGACCACACCATAACACCACCGTCTCCGAATTGTACTCTTAGCAGTACACACGCTGGCAGATGACGTTCACCGGGCATTCGCCAGACCCACAGCCTGCCATCGGATCGCCACATTGTGTACCGTTATTCGTCACTCCACACAACGTTTTTCCACTGTTCCATTGTCCAATGTTTACGCTCCTTACACCATGCGAGGCGTTGTTTGGCATTTACCGGCGTGATGTGTGGCTTATGAACAGCCGCTCGACCATGAAATCCAAGTTTTCTCACCTCGCGCCTAACTGTCATAGTACTTGCAGTGATCCTTATGCGGTTTGGAATTCCTGTGTGATGGTCTGGATAGATGTCTGCGTATTACACATTACGACCCTCTTCAAATGTCGGCGGTCTCTGTCAGTCAACAGACGAGGTCGGCCCTAACGCTTGTGTGCTGTACGTGTCCCTTCACCTTTCTACTTCGCTACCATATCGGAAACAGTAGACGTAGGGATGTTTAGGAGTGTGGAAACGTCGCGTACAGACGTTTGACAGAAGTGACACCCAATCAGCTGACCACGTTCGAAGTCCGTGAGTTCCGCGGAGCGCCCCATTCTGCTCTCTCACTGTGTCTAATGACTAATGAGGTCGCTGATATGCAGTACCTGGCAGTTGGTGTCAGCACAATACACCACATATGAAAAACGTATGTTTTTGGAGGTGTCCGGATACTTTTGATCACATAGTGTATGTTATATCTTAAGTGGCTGAGCTACATCATTGATAAGCACGACTCTTGAGTCTTGCTTAAGAGTTATCTAAGATTCCAGAATGAGATTTTCACTCTGCAGCGGAGTGTGCGCTGATATGAAACTTCCTGGCAGATTAAAACTGTGTGCCCGACCGAGACTCGAACTCGGGACCTTTGCCTTTCGCGGGCAAGTGCTGTGAGTACCGGGCGTGAGTCGTGCTTCGGTAGCTCAGTTGGTAGAGCACTTGCCCGCGAAAGGCAAAGGTCCCGAGTTCGAGTCTCGGTCGGGCACACAGTTTTAATCTGCCAGGAAGTTTCATATCAGCGCACACTCCGCTGCAGAGTGAAAATCTCATTCAGGAAACATCCCCCAGGCTGTGGCTAAGCCATGTCTCCGCAATATCCTTTCTTTCAGGAGTGCTAGTCCTGCAAGGTTCGCAGGAGAGCTTCTGTAAAGTTTGGAAGGTAGGAGACGAGGTACTGGCAGAAGTAAAGCTGTGAGTACCGGGCGTGAGTCGTGCTTCGGTAGCTCAGTTGGTAGAGCACTTGCCCGCGAAAGGCAAAGGTCCCGAGTTCGAGTCTCGGTCGGGCACACAGTTTTAATCTGCCAGGAAGTTTTTATCTAAGATTGATAGAGATTCTGTTACGCACAGGATCCAAAGGAACTACGCCACCCATCCCGATAGATTCCTGTATGCCGACGTAGTGAAGATCCAATCTGCTTCTGTCCGTAAACCACTGTTGTCTTTCTTGTCACGAGATTAAATAAAACGCGAAACTAAAAAACTTATTAACCTGCACTACAAGCAGCTGCCATTGCAACACGTTGATCGTGCGCTTTTGTTATTTAGCTTGACACTCACGGAGTGCAGTGCAGTTTATATTCTTGATCTTCTAAGAGGAAATCTGTTCTGCAGACAGCGCTTTAGGTACTTAGATTCGGACGGAAGTAAAGAAGCGAATATTAAATTATTGAATTGGTTGTTCAGTATCGATTCATTGAATCGAACAATTCGTAATATACGTTGGAATTCGGCTGTCTATTGTACGTGTTCTGGTGGAAGTACTTAATTTTTTTAGTTGTGGTGCATTAATTTGAGGCAGAAGCCATGGGAAAATTGAACGATGTGAAAAGGAATCAGAGTTGAGCTTGCGTAATCGAACATCACGAAGAGATTCAAAGAAATTAAATAACGTCCAGTTCTTAGTGCACGCCCATGATCATATTACGAACTTTTGTGTATTTGTAAACTGTAAGACAGCTCGTTATAATCGATTAAAATCTAATCTAGCGCTCTTGCAGCCAGCTACATTTGAATTACCAGCTGATAAACATACAGCTATCGATAAGTTTCCGGACAGATATTTTACGGCATGCTCACTATCGTAACGACAGCCTGCAGGTTACCCTGTTGTATCTGGTCACGAACGGCGCCTGGCCAATATCCTCAGCAGGTTGCAAGTCTCAGCCGTGGTCAGATCACTGTTCTCTGTAGCTGTGAGTACAGTATGACAGAGCTAAGTGAATTCTAACGTGGGCAAACTGTTGGTTCTCATAAGGTGGGTGCTTCCGCAACCAAGGTAGCCGAAGTGTTTGGTGTTTGAAGAGGCACCGTATCGAAGATTTATACAGCATACAAGGAAAGCGGAAAAACATCACCCGCCAAGTCACAACGCGGAGGAAAGTTTGTGTTGAGTGAGCGTACCAGAGGGTCATTGAAGAGGCTTGTGAAAGAAAAAATAAGGGGGTGGGGGGGGGGGGGGGCGACAGTTGCAAAGGTCACCGTAGAACTCAGTGTCACACTTGCAAACCGTGCCAGCACCGAACCAACACGAAGGCAGTTCCTTAGTCAGGGAATTAAAGGGCGAGCTGGAATTCCAAAGCCACTCATCAGTGATGAAAATGACCGTAAGAGGAAAACGTGGTGCCAAAGCCATAAAACGTGGAATTATGGAGCAATTGAAGAATGTAATTTGGTCGGATGAGTCTTGTTTCACACTATTTGCAGCTTCTGGCTTAGTTTACGTCCCAAGAGGGAACATGGCGAGGGTTCGGTGATATTTCAGGCAGCCATAGCGTGATATTCCATGGGCTCTATGGTTACTCTGCAGGGTCCCATTATTGCCAAGGATTATGTGGCCATTTTGGCCGATCGGGTCCATTCCACAGTTCAATGTTTGTTCTCTGTTGGTTGGGTTGGGTTGGGTTGTTTGGGGGAAGAGACCAAACAGCAGGGTCATCGGTCCCATCGGATTAGGGAAGGCCGTGCCCTCTCAAAGGAATCATCCCGGCATTTGCCTGGAGCGATTTAGGGAAATCACGGAAAACCTAAATCACGATGGCCGGACGCGGGACTGAACCGTCGTCCTCCTGAATGCGAGTCCAGTGTGCTAACCACTGCCCCACTTTGCTCGGTTCTCTTTGTTGTTGATGATGCTGTGTTCCAAGACGACAGGGTCCCTGTTCACACAGCTCGTATCGCACGGAAATGGATTTGTGAGAACGAGGGTGAATTGTCACATCTCCCCTGGCAACCAGGGTCACCATATCTCAATATTATTTAGCCTTTGTGGTGCAGTTATGGAGATTTCGCAGAAGAATGGTACAAGATTCCCTTGAGAACCATAGAAGACCTCTATTTATCCATTACTAGACGACTGGAACCTGTTTCTAAAGGCGACGGTTGGCCAACACCGTGTTAGTCGTGATAATGTGTAGTGTTTATTTTATTTTATTTTTTTAATTCCAACCCTGTATGTTCCGTATACTCTGACATGGGTAGAAATAAATTGACAATTTAGACATTATTAGTACTATGTGCTAAATTACATGTTTTGTCTATACTCAAACAAAACGTCAGAATTCCGTCCCAATGAATGGGTGACACATCTCCAAGGCTGACCAGACTGTATATAAAAATCTAGAGAGGGGAAGTATAATAGCTGTATTTCCTGATAGAAATGGCGAGGTCTATTAAGAATTCCTGCCTCCATTTAAGACAGGAGGTAAGGAATTCTATCAGGGTCTGTCAAAACGCCTCTTTGTCGAAACCGATGAGTCCTATTGGATCTCTCTGCCTGTGATTGCTGGACAACAAACGGGCTCAATCGGCTACAATTAATCACCAGTTCTTCCCTGAAAATTAAGACCCACATTACACTACCTACATTACTGATTGGTCATCTCCAGACCATTTCCTCTTGCTAAAACTGAAATTGCAGTTCGTGTGCGATCCCTTCTCTCCGAACTGAAGTCCTTGCCTTTACCACCTATACTTGAGGTTCATTCACGAACACCTCCGTGCTGTATACCTAGGCCGCGGCTTCGCCTGGACCTTTCACATGGCCCTGAGGACTCAGTTAACCCTGAGACTCTCCGCTGTCACTTCATCTCGATCCTCGACATGTACCGGGGCTGTGAAGTCGTTTACACCGATGGCTCGATGGCTGATGGTCACGTTGGCTTTGCCTATGTTCATGGAGGACATACAGAACAGCACTCCTTACCACATGGCTACAGTGTTTTCACTGCAGAGCTGGCTGCCATCAGTCGTGCTCTTGAGCACGTCCACTCATGCCCAGGCGAGTCATTTCTCCTGTGTATTGACTCTTTGAGCAGCCTACAAGCTACCGACCAGTGCTACCTTCGTCATACTTCGGTAGCGACCATCCAGGAGTCCATCTATGCCCTGGAACGGTCCAGTCGTTCAGTGGTGTTTGTCTGGACTCCAGGTCACGTCGGAATCCCAGGCAACGAACTTGCCGACAGGCTGACCAAACAGGCTACGCGGAAACCACTTATGGAGCTCGGCTTCTGTGAAACTGACCTGCATTCAGTATTACGCCGCAGGGTTTTGCGGCCATGGGAGACTGAGTGGCATAACCGCAGTAAGTACAACAAACTGCACGCCATTTAAGGAAACTACGAATGTGTGGAAGACCTCCGTGCACGCCACTCGCAGGGACTCTGTGGCTCTCTGTCGGCTCCGCATTGGCCATACGTGGCTGATGCATTGCTACTTCATACGTCGCGAAGACCCACCACGGTGTCGCTGTGGCTCACGAACGACGGTCGTCCATCTCTTGCTGGACTGCTCACTTTTAGCCGCCTTGCAGCAGACTTCCAACTTTCTCAGCACCCTACCTTCAGTGTTGGGCGACAATGCCTCAACAGCAGCTTTAGTATTACGTTTTATTCGTGAGGGTGAGTTTTATCATTTGCTCTAAGTTTTAGCACATGTCCTATGTCCCTATGTGTCCTCCACACTAGTACTTTCAGGGTGGAGATCTTTGTGTTGCAGAGTGGCTGACTTTCCTTTCTATCCTCATGGCCATCCAGCCATGGTAACCTGCTTTCTTGTTTCAACCTCTTCTACCTGTTTCTTGCGTCTTCGTGGTTTTCTTGTCCCCTTTTGTCCATTTAAGTGTTTGTTGCCCTTCAGTCGTTGTTGTGGTTTTTCCTTTCGCTCTGTTTTGTGTTGTAAGTCTCATTCTCATTCTCACCCTTGTGGCATTGTTTCCTTCCCTTCGGGACAAGGGACCGATTACCTCGCAGTTTGGTCCCTTTCCCCCCTCTTTGAAACAAACAAACCAACCAACCAACCAACCAACTCGACAAAAGTTTCTACTGGTCGTCTTCGTGCTTGCCAAACCATACCTTGGCCAGCAACGTCGCCGGATCTCTCCTCAATTGAGAACGTCTGGAGCATATGAGCAAGATCCTCCAACCAGTTCGGGATTTTGACGATCTAACGCGTTAGTTGGACATAATTTGGCCATGATATCCCCGAGGAGTACATACAAGAACTATATGAATCAATGCCAGGCCAAATAACTGCTTGCGTAGGAGTGAGAGGTGGACCGACGCGTAATTAACTTTTCAATTTGTGAAGCTCTTTCTCTTGAATAAATCATTCAGTTTTTCTGAAGTTGTAATCATTTGTTTGTCTGTACATACACATCACATCTACCGATTTCTACCGAGCGAGGTGGCGCAGTGGTTAGCACACTGGACTCGCATTCGGAAGGACGGCGGTTCAATCCCGCGTCCGGCCATCCTGATTTAGGTTTTCCGTGATTTCCCTATATCACATCAGGCAAATGCCGGGATGGTTCCATCGAAAGGGCACGGCCGATTTCCTTCCCCATCCTTCCCTAACCCGAGCTTGTGCTCCGTCTCTAATGACGTCGTTGTCGATGGGACGTTAAACACTAATCTCCTCCTCCTCCTCCCGATTTCTGTCCCATTCGGATAATTCTTTCGTGGTTCCTCGTTTCTTTTTTCTTTTTTTTAATTTTTTAGATGTATTTTACTATTCTCGGAAATGCTCGTGGAACATGAATCTTGCTATAAAAATTTGGATTGACTAAGAATTGAACGCTGGACCCGTACATCAGGGGTGAGCATTGTACTGTAGAGACACACTGCCTGTTGAGAAAATAGGCCTTCGTAAAACTTCAAAGTCGATTTTCTCGGCAATTTTTGAGAGTTGGACCGCCCAGGCTTCGTGGATTGACATCTGAGTTCCGAACTCCACGTACCATAAATATAAAAAAATTCCAAACATCTACTTGCCACATGGTCTCTTTATTAAGACCTTCGTTTTCTTCTGTGGTGTATCTCTGGAAGGTCTGTGAGATACCCAGCCATGGCTTCCACTGCCTCTTATTCAATACGAAAAGTGTTGCAGCTGTGAATTGACTTTCCTACCTCACATCTACACATACGTTACAAACTACATAAAATGAATTCGCATTTGCGAATAAGGAATGACGACAATGAAAATTTGTGCTGGACCGGGTTTCTAGCCCTGATTTCCCACTTATCACGAGCCGTCGCCTTACTATTTCGCTATCCGTGCACGACTCATGGCCAGACCCAAACTTTCATATGTTGTCAGCCATGCGTGTACGACCTGACCTCGCACATCCATTATGTATATTCCCGTACAGGTTAGACGCTATCGGCAGATAAATGTGATGTTGCAGTGCTTGTGCTATACTGATTACGCTACAAAAATTCTTTGGACATGCATGGATGGATGCATGTGCAAAGGAACTTTTCGTCGTAATCAATATAAAACAGGCACTGCAATATCGTCGTTACAAATTAGGTGAGTGGGGCGGATGTTCCAATAATTGGCTCTTTTAATACTTCAGTTTTGACTATGTCAAAGCACATTAAATTGTATTTATAGAAGATCGTCTCTACCAATTTTCGATACAGGGCTTTTCTCAAATGTTTTTCATCCGTATTTGAAGTTGGCGGTGCTCCAGATTCACGTATACTTCTCAAAAATAGTTATCTTCCCCTACTGGCTGCTATGAAAAAAAACTTTACTGCTGTCATTAGTTTCAATTGCCCCAAATACATAGAGTGGTATTGAATATCATGTATGTGTCCTGAAAAACTAAACGTTAGAACTCAATCTATATAATTTAAACATAAAATTTATCTATTAAGTCTCGGTATTCAGTTCGCTTTTTTGAAGTTAAAGTTGAGTCGACTTGAACATCGTACACACTTGTTAAGACAACTTGCTGCACAACATCAGCGAGATCGGTATTCGGACACGTAGCCCATCAGCAATGGCATATATTCATACGTCTTTATCAAGGGTCGTTCGTATGAAGTACGAAATCTTTGTGATATAAAAACTGATGTCGATCTCTGTGATAAATAGATTGTCTTGTGTACTTTTTATATCTGTCAAATGCTAAAGAGCCACACTTCCTTGTCATACTGGACCCAACTATTACGGGATGAAAATACGTCACAAGGAAATTGCTATAATTGAATTATTAGTTGGGGAAAAAGAACCAGTGGTGAACATCAGTAAACGTTTCTGTGTACTCTGTAGTAATTATACAGTTTATAGGAGTACTGTTGGGCGGTGGATAAAGGGAGTTGAAGCGTCAGGCAGAGCAAAAACTGAGCTCCGTGATAGGCCAGGTTCAGGACGCTCTTTCACATCCACTGCTCACGACATTGTGAATCGTGCAGTTGTTATCATTAGCGCAGACGGGTGCATCACAAATCGACAGTTGGCTCTACAGCTACTGGTGAGCGTTGGAAGTTACTTTGCCTTGACTGAGACTCATGGATATTCAAAGTTTTGCTCAAGATGTGATCTAAAAATGCTCACAACATACCACAAGTTTCAAAGAAAAATAATTTCATCTAAACTGCTGTAGCAATCTGTGGCCAATGGGGATGTCTCGCTGTCACGGAGCGTTAGGTAGGTGCATCACTGCCTGATCCAGCCTGTAGCGCAGACATGACGCCGTCAGGCTTCATCTGTTAGGGCCAGTTAAAGAGTCACTACACGGGTCACTCTTTGAAAACAATGAGCGCGTAATTCATGCAGTGAAAAATGGCTACGCGCGTGGGACGAGAATTTTTACCAAAAGGGAATGCATCTCTTACACAAAGTAAGTTATAAAGTAACAAACAGAACTCAAAAACTGGCAGAGTTACGGCAGGTCGCTCCATATAGGTACTCCTAAATACTTATCGAGCGAGGCGGCGCAGTGGTTAACACACTGGACTCGCACTGGGGAGGACGACGGTTCAAATACTGCGTCCGTCTATCCTGATTTAGGTTTCCCATGATTTCACTAAATTGTTCCAGGCATATGCCAGGATGGTGCCTTTGCAAGGGCACGCCGATTTCCTTCCCCACACTTGAAACAATCCGAGCTAGTACTCAGTCTCTAATGCCCTCGATGTCGACGCGACGTGAAACCCTGATCTTTATTCTCTTAGATAATAGACGCTTTTGACAGATCTTCGGTCACCTAGTGAAATTATATCGGGTTTTCTCCGCTGTTTGTGCGTGCTGTCTAACATCCAGCCGCTCCAGCGATAAGAAGACAGGTTCTGGGAGTGGCGGTGACATTATTTGCCTGATATATGTATAGTTCCCGTTTCGGCTGGAGCGACTTCAGTGATCACGGAAATACGTCATACTTGGTTGGCCGTTTGCCCTCTACAGGATATTTAGATAACTGGCCCGCCAAGTAGGTCGGCAGTTGGCTGAAGGACAGCAGTAACTAAAAAGAAAGTGAATCGCAGTTCGTGTATGGTACTGAATCCTCTGTAATCTAATTCAAGAATACAACTGTTACCTCGCTTTCTGGACCTGGACTTTGGTTTGGATCTCTGTGTGATTGTCTGTTGCTGTATAAGACAATTCCGGCTTTTCCCATGGGAACTGATTTGAGGTCACGTTAATTGCAGTAGTATCGTTCTCTGTATACTGCTTTTTCGACCAAAGACTAAGCGTCAATCTTGACTTTACACATAGTATGCGTTTCACAGCAGTGACTATACATTACGTTTACGCACGTTCAGGATCTTCTCAGAGTGCTCCCTCCAAGTGTTAATCATCTATAAGTCTTTTTATGTTGCATAACAGTTTCCTAACAACATCACCACCTCGTACACAACGGCGGCGTCCGCAGATATCCGCAGAGAGCTACAGAAATGTTCCGTTGAAGTGTGGATTTAAAAAGTAAAAAAATAAAGAGTGAAGAAAAGCAGGAAAGTAAATGGAACTCAGTGGTAGTATTACTATACGTTATTTATGAGATCGGTTAAGCAAACCGTTCCATAAAACTAGCTTCTGGTTTTGATTTCATCGTTTTTCTCACTCAGTAGGAATAGCTTGTCAACAAAATACGGTGCAGCAGTAACTTCAACAATGTTGCAAGCAACTATAACCAACATCCATACTAGACTTGGGCTTTTGTCGTCAAGAAAACGATGGTAATTTTGAACATCGTTGAAACAATGTGCAGACGAATTCTCAAGTAGTGCAAGTATTCGGTCTTCATTTCGCCCGTATTATCTACAAAGCCTCCTCTCGCATCTTCATCTTGGTGCTTGTCAAGTAAAGCTAACTGTTTGTTTTTATGAATTTAACTTTTATGAATAATCATCGTACAATTAAAACAGGGATTTTCCATGTTTCGGGATAGGAGTCTAATGACGTCGACATCTCGCCATGGCATTTCGGCTGACAACCATTCAGCCATCTTCAGGCTGAGGTAGCTGGTGTATGTCGCTGAGTTCATACCGCATAGGTTACCTGTGCACGACCGCCCTCTGTCAAGTTTACTACCCTCTGTCGAATACTGCTCCATCTGAGGTGCGCAAGCTTGTGGGTAGCATTGATGTTGCGCGCACACACTCTGTTGAACTATCGATGCACAAAATTAAAATTTAGTGGCCAAAATAATAGAATTAATTGTGGCTAGACGTGTGTGTCTCGTCGTGGCCACTATTTCTGTGGCAGAATAATCCATCGAAATCTCCTATAGAATGTAATGCTCAGCAATTCCTGACTTAATGTGTTCCGAACGGCGAGTATGGCGATCATGTTTCACGCACCTTTCATGTACTGTTCGTGTGATCTGACCAGTGTAGTCTTATCACACTGGCAGGGTATTCTGTAGACTCCAGACTTCCGAAAACCCAGATCATGCTTTACCGAGCCGAGAAAAGTACAGGTCTTTCTATTAGGTCAGAAGATTATTTTAACAGAATGTTGCTTTAGGATTCTGCCTAAATCAGATGAAATATTTCCCACAGAAGGGAGGAACGACCTGAAGTTGAACAGCTCTTTTTCATCTTGATCGTGTAAATGGTCACAGTTATTCCGGATCTGATATGAAGAATATCCATTATCTCTGAACACAGAATGTGTTCCAGCTCCTTTGCGCGGCTCTCTCTATCAGACACAACATGTACCCAGAGTACTAACGTTCGAAAGACGCCCATAGTTTATGAAGGTGGTAGCAAATATATGTTCTTATGTGTGAGTTTACTGTAAACCGAATGCCCTAACGACCTATCAACTTATCGACTAGCTAAGACGTCTACAAACGGTAGACAGCCACTTTTTCACTTCCGTTGTAAGCTGATATTCTCGTGGATTGAATTTAGATGCTGTAAATATGGTGACAGCTCTTCTTCACATTAAGAGACGCCTAGCGACAGTTAATTTCACTTTATTGACCACTGAATTGTAACTTCGTGGGCCAACAATTCTACGGAGACCTGCATGAAATACCATCGTTATTGAAGGGCTTGTGCGTCTTAGATGCGTGTAATATTCGGCAGACGGTGGGTATGCAGGGGTAACCTATCTACATGCGCCATCGCACCAATTTGTAGAATAAACTAAGCTATGTGCACCAGCTGTCACCAGTGTAAAACTCACCTGAAGGTGGCTGAATGATTGTTACCCAAACTATCATGCAAGATGTCGACGTCATCTGGCTGCAACCCCGAAACCTCGTAGAACACTCAATACGCCAGCAAAACTTCAGAACGATCATAGGGGTTCCTACTAAAAAGAGAGGTCCGTCTTGTCACCGACTACTAAAAACGCATTTCACAAAACAGTTACTTAGTTTTTAACACAGAATTGTGATGAGAAAAAAATTGGAATGCTTCTCTTTTATATATAAATGACCCAATATTTAAGGAATTCAGCACCATATAGGATGAACCTATTATGGTTTCCTTGTGACCACTCTTCGTGTACACAGAGTTTTATCTGAAACACATTTGTCGTAGGATGCATATATTTTTCTATGCATTGTCCATTAAAAGCTTAAAGTAGCACTCTTTTTAGATTGTATTAGTTCCAATCATAGACTTGTCGCAGATGACGCGTTTATTTTTGAGGAAATGTTACATGGTGAAAACCGTAGCAATATCCAGTCAGATTGTCATTAAATATTTATTATGATGCAAATATTTATTACCTGCTCTTAATGTATACAAATGTAATGTCGTGCGCCTCACGAAACATAAAATGTAGCCTTTGATTTTGAGCGTAATGAGCCACACGTAGAATATGCGATACTATTTAAACATATAGTAGCAATACGTGAGGAAAAAACTGACCAGTCAAGCAGTTACAGTGGTGAGTGAAGCAAATGGCAGTTATTGATTGGATAGTGGGAAACTGTAGAGCATGTATGTGAGCAATGCTTACAAACCATTTTCAAAGCCCATACTGAGTGATTGTTCGAGTGTGTGGAACGTACCGCTTTTGTATCTATATTTCCAACCCTCACTCTCCCACTTTTCACTTACTTCATTAGCGAATGCTACGCAGGAAGAACAACTAGCGGCAAGTCTATATGCAGGTTTGAATTTCTTTGATTTTACGGTTATCGTCATTTTTCGAGTCTAATGTGGGACAAACTAATGTGTTGCTTGACTTTTCATGCTTTCTCGGCATTACACATTCTGATGACGATTAAAACTGTAACACAGGGAGAACGGCACATAACGAAATTTTTCTGCATTTCGCAAAAAGTTTTACATTACGATTTCGCTGTACACAACATACCGTTGCTGAACCGTCTTATTAAAGTCTCGAAGTTACGCGCTAGGTCAGTTCTGCATATCTCGGAAGTAACAGTGCTATGATATTCGCTTGAGGTACGTCCGAAATTACACTGCATTTTTCGTATTATACTGGAACCGCAAAATAAGTAACTTTTCGGTACCTGTTAACCTTTCTGGTGGTACAGATCTAATGGCTGCCAGTTTATTTTTGGTCTGATGATTTTCCCAGTTAACAACGATGTGAAGAAATGGTTCAAATGGCTCTGAGCACTATGGGACTTAACATCCGTGGTCATCAGTCCCCTAGAACTTAGAACTACTTAAACCTAACTAACCTATGGACATTACACACATCCATGCCCGAGGCAGGATTCGAACCTGCGACCGTAGCAGTCGGGCGGTTCCGGACTGAGCGCCTAGAACCGATGTGAAGAGCTCTATGGGCTAAGATGTCTTCAATCCAATCACAAAACTGGTAATATATCCCGTAAACGCGTGATTTCTGCACTAGGTGACAGTGTAGAATTGTGTAGAATACCTTCCGGAAAGCGAAGAATAAGATATTAACCAGAGCTCTGTTATTTAGTGCCATCTGGAAATAAATCATGAGCATAGTTAACCGAATTTCTCACGACCGCTAGTCGCGGGAACATTTTGAGAGCGGAAGTCTCCTTCGTTTTTTTTTTCTCTATTTTTTTCGTATCTTCTGACTGGTTTGCTAGCGAACTTACTGCACTTCGTTTATTAAATGATGCCAAATTTTTATTTTAAGTACGAGTATATCGGTAATCTCATGTTTTGCTACTACTCAATTATTCCCTATTTCTTAGGCTTACTGCCAATCGATTTTGTGTGTTTCATAATCCGCCAGCGTACAACATGCTCAATTACTAGAAAACAGACGGGCGTCAACGATAAAGGCCTCAGTTACGTTAATCCATCGAAAGACTCTCTCTGAAGGGGAAAATGACAAGCGCCTTTTCCGCAATAGTTTGGAACGCTTTGTTGATCTATCGACTCGAGATGATCTGTTGCTAGACGGAATCAAATGCTTTCAAATGATCTGTATAGACTTGAACAGATGGCCTTTCGTTTATTCAACGATTTTTGCAGTCTTTCAGTTCCGCTTTCACTTTAACGGTGAAAACATTGATCGGTGAAAAAATTGTCAGAAGACGAAATGTTTGGGACTTAACTGTCAACATTCGATTCGTTACCAGTTACCTCAATGAAGGGCTGGATACGTGGTCTTCATCAGTTTAGTCCTTAAACTAAGACCAAAACTGCTTACGGTTTCTCATCAGATAAGATATTGCTTTCGAAATAATTGAACGCTTCTCGTATTTTCTCCTCACGCAAGTTGACATAATTCAGCACTTGTTTGTTTGTTTACATCTGTGACGAGAGTTTTTTTTGCTTTTGTAACTTCTTTGTCAGGTCGGACTAACAATTTACATTGTCTTCGTTAAAAATTACCGGGCACGTGACTACGTCGACAAGTTGCAAGTGGACGAAACGTTGTTCTGTATAACAGTATAAACATACGGTCATGTGCCTGGAAAGGTTTTATTGAATATGATAAAGAAGACATAAGCCTACACTGTCACACAGCGTACCTCGCGGTTATACAATGAAGAGTGGAGCGAAATATCACAGGTTTGTTCGCTGCACAAGTGAATGCAACACAAACGCTGAGAAGTTTCAACTGGCAGACGCTCCAAGACGGACGCCTTATAGTCAGGAATACATACTAGAAAACTGCAGGAACGGTTTTCCAGCGTGCTATGTCTCTCTTCACAGAGACCACAAATATATGCTGATAGGCTAAAACATTGTGGCCACTGCCCACAGCGCAACTGAATGATGTGGTAGGGAAGGTGTATAAGGAGAGCAGAGATGAAGAGGGATTTATTCTAGCGGCGACATGGGCCGCAAGTGGGGGAAACCCACTGACATAAGCAGCTTTGACAAATTGTTATAGCCCGGCGCGTGGGAAGCAACATTTCGGAAACGGCAGACATGGCCGGCTGTTCGCGTGGTACTGCTGTGACCATCTGTGGAAAGTGGTTGAACAACATTTAAAACACGAATAGGCGACAAGTTGTTGAACGTGCATAGCTTATCACAGAGCGTGGAGATCGGAACACAACGTGGAGATGGGAGGTTTGCCCGCTCTGTAAAGCAGGTTAGGTCGATATCTGTGGCGAATCTAACAGCTGGGTACAATGCTGATGCATGCACGAATGTTTCGCAGCACACCGTTCAGCACACATTTGAACATGGCACTCCGCAGCAAACGACCCATACGTTTTCGCATGTTGACCCAGCGACAGCGTAAATTACGACTGGAGTGAAAACAGTGTCGTCGAGATTGTCTTTAGGTCGGATGAATCACGTTTCTTGTTACACGAGGTCGTGTCAAGATACGCTGCCATCCATACGAACAGCTGCTCGGAAACACGAAACGCGTCACGGGCTCAGACTGTTGAGAGACCATAATGATATGGAAGACATTACCCTGGGCTACCATGTTACGTATGGTAATAATGTAATGCGTCATGACAGCTGTGGACTATGTCAACATTATTGCGAACCATGCTTGATGTCTTTCTCGACGACGATGGCATATTCCAGCAGGATAATTGTCCGTGTCACAAGGCCACAATCGTGCTACAGTGATTTCAGGCGCGTAGTAGTGAAGTCACTTTAATGCCTTGACCACAAATTTTTCCTGATACGAATCCAGTAGAACGCAAAAGGGGCATTAACGGGCGCCAGCTCCACGCCCACAACCGTAATTTACAGGAATTCCATGACCACTGGTTAGACATCTGGTGCCACTTACTTCTGGGAACCTACCAGAGACTTGTCTAATCAGTAACAGCGCAGAATCGCTGATTTATTGCGTTCCAAAGGTGTACAAACACGTTATTAAGCAGGTAGTCATAATGTTTTGGCCCATCTGTGTGTATTAAGCTAATAATAGCATGTAAGTAATCATTCTTCATGAGCTGAGTCAGTGAATTAAGTGGGAAGATGCCATAGCGCATTGTAAAAGCATTACGAATCATGAACAGTTTCCCAGTTTTCTTCTTAAATATGCGAACTTTTTAAAAGTGTTTTAAATGTGTAAATACAGCTGATAGATTTGAAATCCTGGACCATCCATCGTTCCCCCGAGACAAGTACGAAAACAGCTGACATTGATTCTGTCCAGTGCAGCCAAAGCACATAATACCTTCAAAACATCTGCATCTAAACTCCGAAAGTCATTTCCCGGTGTGTGGTGGAGGGCACTTCTGGAGCACCGTTTTTTTCCCCTCTCCTTTTCGATTCGCGACTGGCACGTGGGAAGAGTGATTGTAAATAAACCTCTGTATTAGCTCTAATTTCTCGGATTTTCTCGTTGTAGTCATTTTGCAAAACGTATGTTGGTGGAAGTAAATGTTTCCCGATTCTTCGCGGCCCGTATTCTGTTGGAAATTCAGTAGTAAACTTTTCCGTAATGCACAACGCCTCTCTTGTAGCGTTTGCCATTGGAGTTTGCTGAGTACCTCCGTAATGCTCTCGCGGCGAGTAAACGAACACGACGCGAAAACACGTCGCGCTCCGTTGGATCTTACGTATCTCTTCCCTTAATGCAGCCTGGCAAGGGTCCCAAATTGATGAGAAATACTCAACAACCGGTGAACCAAGTGTTTCGTAAGTCACTTCTTTCGTGGATGAATAACATTTCCGAAAGATGAGACTCACTTAGCGTGTGCATATGTGGTCATGCATTCCTGACCGCTACAATTTGTGTACCAATATTTGTGTCGAGCTTGGAAGAGTGGCCCTTTCTAAGCATAGCTGTATGCCTTCGCCGAAGGTGCACACCAGAATTTCGACTACTTATGATGCGTTACCCTCAGTTTCTGTACGATTTCTGCACATTCCTCAAGAAGGTGAAAGGCGTCAATAAAGCTTACGCTATTTTTGCAACCTAGTCTGTTTTTTCCTACTGTTTCTAGTGATTTATAAGAAATAGTGTAATCTTATAGCACTCATCAGCTACAATTCACTTGAGATGATGGCACAGACTAAAGAACTGAAACTGGAGTTTGTTTCGAGAGCTGGTCGTCGTGTAGCGTTGGTGACTTTGGGGTCAGTGTCACGGCACCTAACCTTTCCATATCGCAAGATAAACGCACAGCGGCTGCGGCTGAAAGATAATCGCCGCACTTACTTGTCAATCTTTCCCCGCATCATTTCCCATGTTTTCAACTCTGTAGCTTTCTCTAACAACTCAGTATACTTACGTCGACGTCATCAGGCTGCTTTCTGTATAGACGTTTATCGACATGGGAGAAATCTGTAGGTGGAAGTAATACGAAAGCCTCACAGTAAAACGTTTTGAATACTGCTGTTTGATTAACTATGAAAAGTGTTGTAATGGTGCAAAAGCTTTGCAAAATGCATTCGTAAAACTAAGAAAGCAAGAGAACAGGTTCGTCTACATCTACGTGACTACTATGCAGTTCACTCCTCATTGCTTGGCAGTGTGTTCATAGAACCACTTTCAGACTGTTTCTCGATCGTTCCACTCTCGAATAACGCGTGGGAGAAACGAACACTTAAATCATTCCGTGCGAGCTCTGTTTTCTCTTATTTTATTATGATGGTCATATCTCCCTATGTAGGTAGGCGCCAACAAAATATATTTGTATTCGAAATAAGAAGTTGGTGACTTGTTTTTCGTGGAAAGATCTAGCCGCAACAAAAACTGTCATGTTTTAATGACAGCCATCCGAAGTTGCTTGTTATATCAGTGACACCCCCTCCCTCATTCCGCGATAATACAAATGATTTGCCCTTTTTTTTTTAAATTTTCAGTGGTCTCCGTCAATCTTACCTAGTAAGGGCCCCATACCGCGTAGTAGTACTGCAGAAGAGGACGGACGAGCCGTCTAGTTAGTAGATCTCTTGCATCTTCTAAGTGCGCTGGTAATGAACGTATTCTTTGGATCGCATTCCTTGCGGCATCTTGTATGTGATGGGTCCAATTTAAATGGTTCGTAATTATAACCCCTCGGTGTATAGTTGAATCGACAATATTTAAATTTGTGTCATTGATCATGTGACCGAAATTTAATAGATTTTGTGTAAGAGAGTAACAGCGTGCAGTAATAGAGTTTTGAATTCAAAGATTTCGTCCACACATGGAGCAAACTCTCCTTCCGCATAACACTGCCAGACCACACACGGGTTTGCAACAATCCGACGCCTTCAGTTAGCTATCAGCGATCATTCCCCATACAGTCCCGATTTGCCCCATCCGTTTTCCATCTGTCTCCAGAACTTAAATAACGCCTTCGAGGGCTTCACTTTGATAGCGATGAAGCGATACAAGCAGAGATGAGGTTGTGGTTCCGTCATCAAAGTCAAACATTCTACACCGACGGTATCAACAAACTCTTCTCTCGTTGGGAGAACTGTGTTCGTCGTCAAGGTGACGATATTGAGAAATAAATATGTAGGCGTGAAGAATAAGGATGTAGAATGTTAGTAACGCTTGTTTTATTAAAAAACTTTCTGTTTTCACGTAATAAAATTTGGAGTCATTACTTTTCATCACGCCCTCGCAGATTAGGAACAGCAGAAGACCTAAAACACTTCCTTGTGGAACAACAAATTTTTCAAATGGCTCTGAGCACTATTCAACTTAACTTCTGAGATCATCAGTCGCCTAGAACTTAGAACTAATTAAACCTAACTAACCTAAGGACATCACACACATCCATGCTCGAGGCAGGATTCGAACCTGCGACCGTAGCGGTCAATCTGTTCCAGACTGTAGCGCCTAGAACCGCACGGCCACTCCGGCCGGCGTGGAACAACAGATATGAATCTGTTTCATTCAATGCCCTCCCGTGGGTTAATACGAACTGTGACCTTTTTGACAAGATTTCATGAATCCAGGTGCACAACTGAGACTATACGCCATCGGCATGCAATCAGAGTACCTGGGGAACGGTGTCAAGAGCCTTCTGGATATCTAGAGATATGGAATCAGTTTCAGATTCCCTTTCAATAGCACTCGTTATTTTGTGTGAATAAAGAGCCAATTGTGTTTCACAAGAATGATATTTTCTGTATTGTCAATAGATAGTTGTCTTCAAAGTATTGGAACAATATGTGTGTTCCAAAATCCTACTACAAATCGATGTCATTGATACTTCAGCGAATTACTACTTTCCTTTCTCTATTATTGGAGTGACCTGTGCATCTGGTCAAAACAAAATTTTCTCGTAAAATATTTTCTGAGCCTGACCTGAAATAAGTTAGCCAAGATCATGAAAAGTAAAACTTTACTTTAAAGATGATGCTGGAAAAACGCAACGTAGTCGTTCAGGAGACTTCAGTGACTTTTTCCACCTTCCATTGCCTCCTCGGATACCACATAAAAGTTTTACGTATGGCGCATGCTGTTCCTCTATCCTGCTGAAAATATGCGAACTGTTGTCCATATTCTGTCAGTAGATCCAAAAAATGGTTAAACATAATGACTATATCGCCCAGAACGAACTGTTTGATGAATGAATTGTGCTATCATTCTAAAACCCAACATAGGATGCCTGGAAGGAATCTCAACATAATGCAACGGTAGTTCAACGCAATGAAGAGGATATTGTGGCGCCTAACCGTGCTTGTTCTGTCAGTTCACATGGTTCAAATAGCTCTGAGCACTATGGGACTTAACTGCTGAGGTCATCAGTCTCAGTTCACATATCTGGTCAAGTTGCACCAGACCGTATATAACTTGCTGGCCAATTTTATTTTTATTACCCTGTAGTTCTCTGAGTTCTTACACTATCCTATATTCAAAATGGTTCAAATGGCTCTGAGCACTATGGGACTTAACTTCTGAGGTCATCAGTCCCCTAGAACTTAGAACTACTTAAACCTAACTAACCTAAGGACATCACACACATCCATTCCCGAGGCAGGATTCGAACCTGCGACCGTAGCGGTCGCGCGGTTCCAGACAGTAGCGCCTAGAACCGCTCGGTCACCCCGACCGACCTATCCTATATAGTGTAAAACTTTTATAGGTATTTTTCTGGTGTAAACATAGTATTTTCAGTGACTGAAACCAATACGCTGTAATGTTAGTATTGAAAATGGAATTTGTGCGTCGCACTGCACGACTCATTAGAAACGTTTTTTGCTTCCTCCTAATCTTACAATTTAATCACCACATTCCAAATTCACAAATTCTTTTGTTCAAGGAAAAAGCGAAGCTATAAACATACTAAACAAACCAAAGGCGATGGAAAATTGTTTATTTAAGAAAATACGTTAGTATAAAGTCAATCATTGCAGTGGTAAGAGTGTGTAGCGGAAAAACGCATAATTATCCACTGAGAATCAAGTCATGAAATCATGCGGCCGCAAGCAGCAATTAAACAGCCTAACAGAATAAAAATCGAGTATATGTCGCAGTTTAAAAAAATCTTATTGGGTTCTTGGAGAGCACTCAAAGCGACACTATTTGAGACCTTTCCTGCTGCCTACATTACGGCATAGTGTTCTGGTCCCTTTAGTCATCCTCTGACCAACCGATGCTAGGTTTCCCTTCTTCCTTGAAACTCATGTGATGATGTGCATGTTCTTCTGTTTGGCACTGTTAAATAGAAAGAGGATTTTTATTGCAGCTTGATAAATGATTAATATATGTTCAGGAGACATATTCCAGCACTATGATTTTCTTGGAAATATTTCTATATATATTTATATATTTCCAAGAAATATATATATTTCTTGGAAAAAATCTCTGCATATTTATTTTGTTGTATCCCTATCTACCTATTTTAGAATGAATGAGAAACATAAACCACCTCAGAAGCAGCAGCATTCCTAATTAAGTCTTACAATTTGTTCATATTTATTTTGTTGTATCCTTACCTACCTAAGAATGAATGAGAAACATAAACTTACTCAGAAGCAACAACATTCCTAATTAATTCTTAGAATTTATCTAGCTCATACGCTTAAGCGGGTATATTTTTCTGAGAATAAATGAGGTAATGCAAGACTCCGACAGAGGACCAAAATTCTCGTAGTTGAGCGTAATAAGTAGCCTAAAGCAGCAGTCTTGTTGGTATCAGATGTGTCCCAACAGAGATGAGCCGTTCCCGACCGTACTGTTTAGTATTACTAGCGTACATAAGTTCATTCTTTCATAATAACTATGACAGAGTGCTGTTAACGTGCCTCGCCGAAGTTCAGAATTAAGACGACACTCACTCCTAATCCAAGTTTTTACTTTTTCTGTCCTAGCGTCAGTGCTGCTTAATTATCTGTGCTTTTTTGGCAAACTTAGTACAAAATTACATTTAGATTACATCACAGCAAGACAAAATTAACCACCAAATAATTTTTAATCAAGGTTTAAAAAGTTTTTCCATGAGCTTGGTGACAATTTAAATTATCGGAATATGTAGTAATAGTTAGTGTCTTGAAAGTCACCTGTGCTACATATAAACCACGGAGCTTAGCGGCCAGTGTTTAGCGCTTAACCAAAACATGGAATAAGCTGTCTTCAGAAAGCTCATCGGCCATTCTCAGTCTTTGATTAGTTTGTAATCTGGCGTACCTATTGCCAATGCTTCTTTGTCTAGCGAGCGGCGAAAGGTATATAAATTGTCGTTGTCCTTTCATACCCACAATCTCCAGTAAGTCTGCGGAGCGCAGTACTGGATGACATTGGAACTTTTCCAATGGAATCACGGTGTCAAAGTAGTCTTAACAAGTTTATAAGGTTCACTTGTGCTTGTTCAGCTGGAACTAAATCAACTAATGACTTCTTGCATCCTGATGACACCCCACAATACTCTAGCAGGAACGACTAAAGCTGACTATTGTAAAATTCGGAGATATGGTTGTTCTACCACACGTCAAGGTCATTTATTTTTAATACTTTACGTTCGCGTACACGCGAGGAGGAAATGTAGAAAAAAATGGTTCAAATGGTTCTGAGCACTATGGGACTCAACATCTGAGGTCATCAGTCCCCTAGAACTTAGAACTACTTAAAGCTAGCGACTGTTGCATGTGCAAAACATTTATTCTTTAACTTCAACATTTGCAGTCTTACATAAGATATATGTAATGTTTCCATTGCTACATGTTACGAATTGCTTAACAATAGTGGTTATGTTGCAGAAACAATTGACAGTCGTCTACGTGCTACAACTGCAATCGTGTATTGAAAAATGAAACCTACAGTCGACGGCGTAAAGATTATGATCTTACAAGAAAAATTATTTTGACTGTGAACCCCCAAGCACATAAAGCCGCTCAGTTTACAATGTAAATTTTGTTATTTACGACCTTCTTCCATTCAGCTGAACATTCAGTGTTCACACCATATAATTCAGTAATACATCTGCAAATATTTGTCACATTATTGGTGTGGGGTTGCGAACCTGTTCCTTCGCCTGCATAACAGGACACGTAGCCTGTCTTTGGCTCGTTGTCTGGAAGCCAAATATTGGATCGAGATACTCCAAACAGTGGATGGACAACAGAATTTGAAACATTTAACCACCTGGTCATTTTATGGCAAAAACCAAATCAATAGCGTGTGGTGGTGTCCTGTTCGTATATCTGTACTTCCAGTTCTATCAACGCGAAGTCTATGCATCACTGGTCTACTCTGGTTGGTAGCAAGGCTGTAGAAAACACAGTTTACATTCTCTTCAGACCGTTAATTTTTACATTCTACATTGGATTCCTTTACTCGTATATATAGTAGAGCACTCAGCGATTTAGAAACTGAAAAGCGAATGTCTGTCTCGGTAGCTTCGGTTACCACGAAACTTCAGTCATAACTATTTTAGTTGCAATAACGTGCGCCACCACCACAAATTGCCTGGATGGTAACATTCTACCACCATAGCTGCCACTGGGTGGGTAAAAGTATCCGTTTGTGTTTCTTCCATTCCTGTGCAGTTTCGATTGTGAAGCCACGTTCAAATTGTTTGAAATACACATCACCCTTAACATAGCTCAGAAATAAAATACAAAACAAACATAGGTTATTTACATGAAAGAACAAAAAGAAGACTTACATAGTGTATCCAATCAGAAAGGCCATATTTGGATTAGAGTCCACGAACACACTCATCAAATCACACAGTAACAAAAAAGAAACTGGTGGTTGGCCTACGGTGCAATGAAATACAAGTTATGCTCAACGAAAAATTGTTGCCAAACAAGATAGGGTTGCATCATATAATAAACCGTTTTAAAACCTTATCTGGCGTCACGATTAAATACACGGCACCAAGTATTCCTCGAATAAAATTGATGTATAATACCACTTAGAAACGTAATAACGTTCTTGCTTGTTAAATAAGGTTCTCCTCTACTATGTCCCCATCATTTTTAATTATACTGAACTTCTGTGTAATTTTACTGTATACTAGACCAAAGTCCTTAGAGTTTACCATTGTGCAATTCGAGGAGTGCTTCGGCTGTAATTAGGGTATATAGATTTAATGGGTCACACTATGTAAGTCATATTGTTATCCTTCGGCTAAACAGCGAATGCTTGCTTTACATTTTACAACGTAAATATGTTACCTTTTATATGTACATGGGGGAGAAAAGTATGGAAACGTGGAAAAACAACATATTACCATGCCTATACGATGAAGGAAAACCGTTGACATTCATAACGGCTTCCACTCGCCTCGGAATGAATATTTTGTGACGGCTCCCAAACCCAAGGTCCTCGGCGGTACTTTTGGGGCAGCCACCACAAATTGTATAAAGCGTGGGTAGTGACCAGGATGTAGCTATGGCAGTTGGCCGAAAAATAATTGACAAGAATGGCGCCAGCTAGAATGAAGAAATAACTTATCTTTATTTCTGACGAAACGTGCACCAGCAATACAAGTAATCCGTGTACTGAGCCTAGTCGAATACAATAGCAAATATCACACTGCAATGGCTCCGCTATAAACTCCACGAAAGGCTAGCAATAGACAATCGACAATAGACTGTCCGTCTCAGGGCCAGCGCTCCTCCTTATATGCAAAAGCCAGAGGGTGTTGCGGACCCGAGCTCAGCCATGGCGCGACATCTTCCGTCGGCGGTAACGCCCTGGCACGCCGACGGCCGCGACAGGAACTGTGGCCAGCGATGTCACGGTCAGGGCGCGAGTTGGTTGGTTGGTTGGTTCCGTGGATACAACAGGATGTATTCGGATTCTGTATGGTTTTCAACGGAATCTTATACCATTATTCCTGCCAAATAGTAGCAGGTTCAGGTAACGATGATGGCGGTGGATATTGAGATGTGGTGACTATGGTAGCCAGGAGAGACTGCAACTGCTGTGTTCGGGTGCAGGCTGAGTTGGCATCCCATCGCTCCCAGCTTCAGGCAGTGTTGGCTTTGGTCACACAGCTTGGGGCTGTTGCCAATGGGCATCACTGTGGGGGTCCGGATGGGGGTTTGTCGGAGACGGCCACGCATCCCCCGATCGGACTAAGACTGTGGCTGCCCGGGCTACTGCCCACATTGAGGCTGATCCCTCACCTGTGGTAGAGTGGGAGGTCGTCTCGAGGTGTGGCAGGAGGCGAAAGACATTCCGGAGGGCTGAACGGAAGGCCTCTCCAGTTTGTCTGACGAACCGGTTTCAGGCTCTGTCTCAGGCTGATACTGATCTTCGGCCGGACATGGCTACTTGTCCTGTTCCAGAGGTCGCCCCCTCAGTCTGCAAGATCCGGGCGGTCGCAGAGGGTGGGATTACTGGTAGTTGGGAGATCCAACGTCATGCGCGTAATGGGGCCCCTTAGGGATATGGCAGCAAGAGAGGGGAAGAAAACCAATGAGCACTCCGTGTGCATACCGGGGGGAGTCATTCCAGATGTGGAAAGGGTCCTTCCGGATGCCATGAAGGGTACAGGGTGCACCCATCTGCAGGTAGTCGCTCATGTCGGCACCAATGATGTGTATCGCTATGGATAGGAGGAAATCCTCTCTGGCTTCCGGCGGCTATCTGATTTGGTGAAGACTGCCAATCTCGCTAGTGGGATGAAAGCAGAGCTCACCATCTGCAGCATCGTCGACAGGACTGACTGCGGACCTTTGGTACAGAGCCGAGTGGAGGGTCTGAATCAGAGGCTGAGACGGTTCTGCGACCGTGTGGGCTGCAGATTCCTCGACTTGCGCCATAGGGTGGTGGGGTTTCGGGTTCCGCTGGATAGGTCAGGAGTCCACTACACGCATCAAGCGGCTACACGGGTAGTAGGGGTTGTGTGGCGTGGACTGGGCGGGTTTTAGGTTAGATGGCCTCGGGCAAGTACAGAAAGGTCAACAGCCTCAAAGGGTGCGGGGCATAGTCAGGACATGCGGGGACCAAGCAGCAATCGGTATTGTAATTGTAAACTGTCGAAGCTGCATTGGTAAAGTACCGGAACTTCAAGCGCTGATAGAAAGCACCTCGGCTGAAATCGTTATAGGTACAGAAAGCTGGCGGAAGCCAGAGGTAAATTCTGCCGAAATTTTTACAAAGGCACAGACGGTGTTTAGAAAGGATAGATTGCATGCAACCGGTGGTGGCGTGTTTGTCGCTATTAGTAGTAGTTTATCCTGTAGTGAAGTAGAAGTGGATAGTTCCTGTGAATTATTATGGGTGGAGGCTACACTCACCAACCGAGCTAGGTTAATAATTGGCTCCTTTTACCGACCTCCCGACTCAGCAGCATTAGTGGCAGGACAACTGAGAGAATATTTGGAATAAATTTCACATAAATTTTCTCAGCATGTTATAATCTTAGGTGGAGATTTCAATTTACCAGATATAGACTGGGACACTCAGATGTTTAGGACGGGTGGTAGGGACAGAGCATCGAGTGACATTGTACTGAGTGCACTATCCGAAAATTACCTCGAGCAATTAAACAGAGATCCGACTCGTGGAGATAACATCTTGGACCTACTGATAACAAACAGACCCGAACTTTTCGACTCTGTAAGTGCAGAAAAGGGATCAGTGATCATAAGGCCGTTGCAGCATCCCTGAATATGGAACTTAATAGGAATATAAAAAAAGGGAGGAAGGTTTATCTGTTTAGCAAGAGTAATAGAAGGCAGATTTCAGACTACCTAACAGACCAAAACGAAAATTTCTGTTCCGACACTGACAATGTTGAGTGATCATGGAAAAAGTTTAAGGCAATCGTAAAATGCGTTTTAGACAGGTACGTGCCGAGTAAAACTGTGAGGGACGGGAAAAACCCACCGTGGTTCAACAACAAAGTTAGGAAACTACAGCGAAAGCAAAGAGAGCTTCACTCCAAGTTTAAATGCAGCCAAAACCTCTGACAAACAGAAGCTAAACGATGTCAAAGTTAGCGTAAGGAGGGATATGCGTGAAGCGTTCAGTGAATTCGAAAGTAAAATTCTATGTACCGACTTGACAGAAAATCCTAGGAAGTTCTGGTCTTACGTTAAATCAGTAAGTGGCTCGAAACAGCATATCCAGACACTCCGGGATGATGATGGCATTGAAACAGAGGATGACACGCGTAAAGCTGAAATACTAAACATCTTTTTCCAAAGCTGTTTCAGAGAGGAAGACCGCACTGCAGTTCCTTCTCTAAATCCTCGCACAAACGAAAAAATGGCTGACATCGAAATAAGTGTCCAAGGAATAGAAAAGCAACTGGAATCACTCAACAGAGGAAAGTCCACTGGACCTGACGGGATACCAATTCGATTCTACACAGAGTACGCGAAAGAACTTGCCCCCCTTCTAACAGCCGTGTACCGTAAGTCTCTAGAGGAACAGAAGGTTCCAAATGATTGGAAAAGAGCACAGGTAGCCCCAGTCTTCAAGAAGGGTCGTCGAGCAGATGCGCAAAACTATAGACCTATATCTCTGACGTCGGTCTGTTGTAGAATTTTAGATGTTTTTTGCTGGCGTATCATGTCATTTCTGGAAACCCAAAGTCTACTCTGTCGGAATCATCATGGATTCCGGAAACAGCGATCGTGTGAGACCCAGCTCGCTTTATTTGTTCATGAGACCCAGAAAATATTAGATACAGGCTCCCAGGTAGATGCTATTTTTCTTGACTTCCGGAAGGCGTTCGATACAGTTCCGCACTGTCGCCTGATAAACAAAGTAAGAGCCTACGGAATATCAGACCAGCTGTGTGGCTGGATTGAAGAGTTTTTAGCAAACAGAACACAGCATGTTGTTATCAATGGAGAGACGTCTACAGACGTTACGGTAACCTCTGGCGTGCCACAGGGGAGTGTTATGGGACCATTGCATTTCACAATATATATAAATGACGTAGTAGATAGTGTCGGAAGTTCCATGCGGCTTTTCGCGGATGATGCTGTAGTATACAGAGAAGTGGCAGCATTACAAAATTGTAGCGAAATGCAGGAAGATCTGCAGCGGATAGGCACTTGGTGCAGGGAGTGGCAACTGACCCTTAACATAGACAAATGTAATGTATTGTGAATACATAGAAAGAAGGATCCTTTATTGTATATGATAGCGGAACAAACACTGGTAGCAGTTACTTCTGTAAAATATCTGGGAGTATACATGCGGAACGATTTGAAGTGGAATGATCATATAAAATTAATTGTCGGTAAGGCGGGTACCAGGTTGAGATTCATTGGGAGAGTCCTTAGAAAATGTAGTCCATCAACAAAGGAGGTGGCTTACAACACACTCGTTCGACCTATACTTGAGTATTGCTCATCAGTGTGGGATCCGTACCAGATCGGGTTGACGGAGGAGATAGAGAAGATCGAAAGAAGAGCGGCGCGTTTCGTCACAGGGTTATTTGGTAAGCGTGATAGCGTTACGGAGATGTTTAGCAAACTCAAGTGGCAGACTGCAAGAGAGGCGCTCTGCATCGCAGTGTAGCTTGCTCGCCAGGTTTCGAGAGGGTGCGTTTCTGGATGAGGTATCGAATATATTGCTTCCCCCTACTTATCCCTCCCGAGGAGATCACGAATGTAAAATTAGAGAAATTCGAGCGCGCACGGAGGCTTTCAGACAGTCGTTCTTCCCGCGAACCATACGCGACTGGAACAGAAAAGGGAGGTAATGACAGTGGCACATAAAGTGCCTCCGCCACACACCGTTGGGTGGATTGCGGAGTGTAAATGTAGATGTAGATGTAGATGTAGATGTAGAGAGATACGACAATTCATCCTACTACTCACAAAACCAGTTCTGGCTGATAACGGCTGTGTGAACGGGGACCCTGTCGTTTTGGGACACATAATCGTCATTGGGAACAAACATTGTACCATAGGATGGACCTGATCAGCCAAAATGGTCACATAATCCTTGGCAGTAAAAAAATGGCTCTGAGCACTATGGGACTTAACATCTGAGGTCATCAGTCCCCTAGAACTTAGAACTACTTAAACCTAACTGACTTACGGACATCACGCACATCCATGCCCGAGGCAGGATTCGAACCTGTGACCGTATCAGCAGCGCGGTTCCGGACTGAAGCGCCTAGAACCGCTCGACCACAGCAGCCGGTTCACCATGTTTCACTCATGGGTCGTACTCGGCCAGAAGTGGTAAACAGTATGCAACAAGACTCATCCAACCAAACGACTTTCTTCCACTGCTTTATAGTCAAGGTTTTATGGCTTCGGAACCACGTTTTTACTATTACGCGAATCCCAGCTCGCCTGTCTGTAATCCCAGCTCGCCCTGCAATTCCCGGCTTACGAAACTCGCTTCGTATTGTTTTGGTGCTGAGAGGGTTCGCGAATGCGACATTCAGTTCCACAGTGACTTCGGTAAATGCCGTTCCCTTCTTTTTCATCACAATTCTCTTCAATGATCTTCTGAGACGACCACTAAACACACATTTGCATCCGCTTTGTGACTTGCAGATGATGTATTTCCGCCTTCCCTGTATGCTGTATAAACCTTCGGGACGGTGCCACTCGAAACACAAAGCACCTCGGCTACCTTGGTTACGGAAGCAGCCACCATACGAGCACGAACACTTTGCCGACGTTCGAATTCGCTTAACTCCGACATAATGCACTCTCAACTGCGCAGAATACGTTCTGACCACGATTAACGCTTGCAACGTATTGAGGACATTGCACAGGTACCATTCGTGGTTGAATACAACGGTGCAACCTGCAGGCTTGGTTAGTATCTGCATTATGTTGAAGCACGCATTTCTCGCTGTGTTTCCATATGTTCGACCAACCCTTGTATTTCAGATCGTCATTTGAAAATCGCTTCACAACCTCGCAGTAGGGAAAACAACATAAAGTAATGCTGTAACCCAAAAAATCGTTCAAATGGCTCTAAACACTGTGGGACTTAACATTGGAGGTCATCAGTCCCATAGACCTACAACTACTTAAACCTAACTAACCTAAGGACATCACACACATACATGCCCGAGGCAGGATTCGAACCTGCGACCGTAGCAGCAGCTCGGTTCGGGACTGATGCGCATAGAACCACTCGCCACAACGGCCGGCTGTTGTAACCCATCCAGTGCCCATCACTGGTACAGAATGTTATATCAACAGTGCAACAGACTACGCCGAATTCAAACAGACCATTCAAAAACCACAGGGCAGTGACCAAAAATTCTGTACCACATTCAGTAGTGCTCACATTGCTGTAGTAAATTATTGATTACTTGAAAACAGTACCTCGTTAACTAAATTACTTATTTTGACACACTATATACAAGTTTATTTCGTTATTACTTTCGTAGGTAACATTTCCTAACAGTACCTAAGTCCAACCATGCTACATAAGAGTTAAATTTTTCCCACTTTCGCACTGACATTCGACATTACTGAATTGCTTTTCCAAAGTAACCTCCCACCCTATGAGAGTCCACGGTAATCTTTATAACTCTTCACATAATATGCTGCGTCAACGGATATTACTAACAATGATTACACTGAAACTTCCTGGCAGATTAAAACTGTCTGCCCGACCGAGAGCTTCTGTAAAGTTTGGAAGGTAGGAGACGAGGTACTGGCAGAAGTAAAGCTGTGAGTACCGGGCGTGAGTCGTGCTTCGGTAGCTCAGTTGGTAGAGCACTTGCCCGCGAAAGGCAAAGGTCCCGAGTTCGGGTCTCGGTCGGGCACACAGTTTTAATCTGCCAGGAAGTTTCATATCAGCGCACACTCCGCTGCAGAGTGAAAATCTCATTCTGGAATGATTACACTGATTTGTTCACTGATTTCGTGTGTCATTATGTGCACCCTCCACGAATAAACCGAATAATTACTCACTGTTGCCCTATTAATCATAAGAAAACTTCCAAGCTCGTATTTCATAACGTTGACAACCTATTCAAATAACTTGTGGGACAGTTTCACGTGAAACCCGATCGACGACTCTTCCCCCTCGCATCCTGGTGCGTGACCCGTGGCGTTTGGGCACTGTTGAACAAAAATAGGAACACAGTGCCCCTGCTGGAAAAGGCGCACTCAGCTACGAAAGTTCCAGAGAACCAGCGATTCGTAAAGGATACGATTTACGTCATACTACTATCGATAGTAGGATCCCTGTACGGACTGTGCAACTAGTATACGGCCACCAACGTATATCTCGCGTAGACATGATGAGAATAAGATAAGAAGGATTAGAGCGCGTGCAGAGTTATGTAGACTATATTTTCCCCTTCAACACGCGAACGGAGTAGGAAATAAAACTGGTAATACTGATATGATGAACCCTCCGCCATGCAAAGTACAGCGGCTTGCAGAGTATATGTAAACATGAGTGGTCTGTGTTCTTTCCCATTCACGCTGGGCACCTCGCAACCCCATAGATTCCGATAAATGTGTGGTAGGAAGGGGGATACTTCTGCTGCGTATTCAATTTAAAATGTGGTGGAGACTCCATCAGTGTCCAGTGCCTTGTTCGCTTTGAGTAGACGTAATTGTTTGTAATTACTGTTGGCGCTTATTTTTCCGTATTTCTCATTTGCGATTGTGCGCGGTTATCGTAGGCAAGCATAGTAGTTCCTTTACCAAATAAAAATCAATAAACAGCAGTATGTTTTCAGAAGTTGTTATTTTATTCAGAATACCAGTTTAGGCACCTCATCATTGTCATTTTCATGTCCCTGCATCTGAAAGACGAGAATACATGTAGTATATGTCAAGGTATACCAGTAGTTGACATTACAGAAAATGAAGCGTAATAAGAAGTTCAAATGGTTCAAATGGCTCTGAGCACTATGGGACTCAACTGCTGTGGTCATAAGTCCCCTAGAACTTAGAACTACTTAAACCTAACTAACCTAAGGACATCACACACATCCATGCCCGAGGCAGGATTCGAACCTGCGACCGTAGCGGTCGTGCGGTTCCAGACTGTAGCGCCTTTAACCGCTCGGCCACTCCGGCCGGCGTAATAAGAAGTCCTTAAAACCTACAAAATGCAACATGCAGCTTGTAGAGTATCTGTACACACAAAGCACAACAAAGCAGAATATGTAAAGAGACTGTTTAGCATCGAAACTATTTTCACATAACAGTTATGCGGTCTAAGGCACTGCAGTCATGGACTGTGCGGCTGGTCCCGGCGGAGGTTCGAGTCCTCCCTCGGGCATGGGTGTGTGTGTTTGTCCTTAGGATAATTTAGGTTAAGTAGTGTGTAAGCTTAGGGACTGATGACCTTAGTAGTTAATTCCCATAAGATTTCACACAGCCGGCCGAAGTGGCCGTGCGGTTAAAGGGGCTGCAGTCTGGAACCGCAAGACCGCTACGGTCGCAGGTTCGAATCCTGCCTCGGGCATGGATGTTTGTGATGTCCTTAGGTTAGTTAGGTTTAACTAGTTCTAAGTTCTAGGGGACTAATGACCTCAGCAGTTGAGTCCCATAGTGCTCAGAGCCATTTTTTGATTTCACACACATTTGAACATTTTGAACATAAGTTATGATAGAACATGTCAAAGATTACAAAAACAAAAAATTAACAATATACATAATCGGACGCACAAACGAATGAAGTTTGTCTAGTATTTTTTTATATAAAAAATTTCCATAACTCATATAGATGAGAATGACCACTATTACTAGTAGGAACTGTCCACATTCCATCGTCTATATGAGTTATGGAAATCATCTGTAATGAAAGAAGACTAGACAAGCTTCATTCGTTTGTGCGCCCAATTTTGTATATTGTCTGTTTTTTTCGTTTTTATGTTTGGCATGTTCTATTGTAATTGGTATGTCAAAATATTTAGGTTCTATGCTAACCAGTATGTGTACATATTCTCCTTTCTTCTGCTTTGTGTGCACAGGTACGCTTTTTAAAGCTGCATGTTTTATTTTGTAGGTTTTAAGGACTTTCATTCGCTTCATTATCTCTCATGTCAATTAGTAGTGTACCTTAGCATATACTACATGTATACTCGTTGTTTTTAACATGTAGGAGCCTGAAGATAGCGTTAATGAGATTTTTAGACATTGAAAACATTGTGGTAACCTCATGGCTGAATGAATCTTTAAAGGTGCAATTTAATATTCCTGAATCCTGCCTGTTGTCTTCAGTTTCAACACCAGCTTGATTAGCGAGAGACTGGATGTTTAGATCTGTTCATTGATTTTACTTGTTTCGTGAACTGTTACTATTTTCTGACGGTGAAGCATTGTGGAATTTAAGCAGACCACCAGTTTGGTAACAGGTTTAGTAAACTGCGCTGAGGTGTAATCGTGAAGATTTTCTAGCAGATAGTAAGCGGATTTCCGTACTAACCTGTGTTAGAATTTGACACGAGTTAATGGAAACTAATTTACTTCAGGTAAATCTTCTGAGGCAGAGTTAATTCATAAGCTACAGTACCTCACCATTCGAAGATTAAAATAAAGTCTGATCACAGTTCGGTGCTATAGAGCAAGTACCACGTGTTTACATTACTGCGATAGCCCCAGGATTTCACGGTGTAAACCAGGGGCGCAGAAAATGGTGAAGCAGCAGCGATGCGACAACATAAATAGAGCGCTCCCTGCTGAGGTGTACACTCAGTCGACTATTTGCACTGCCTGAGGCAGTCGCTCCTGCCCTAAAATGCAAAGACGAGACACTGGCGGTTTGGCAGACGCCACATGTGGCACAGTCGCTGCTACTGAATGCGCTACGCGCCAGTACCGGACTCTTACAACTATTGCGCGGCACTCAAACAAACAGCTCGCAAAGACCTACAGCAAAGCCAGCATGTTTGTGTACACGTCTGACAAAGGCACCAGAACTCCTAAGCTGCAGTACATGGATGGTGTAGACTTTAATGTGGAAGAGACTTCGTTTGACTAAGACCTGTCTTTTTATGGATATGTTTGATTCTAAAGACCTCCAGTCAACAAAATATCACTGTCAATAAAGAACATGAAAATCTGATACGAGCCGCGATCATAATACCACATGTGAATACGAAGTGACGTTTTGATCGTTTTGATTAAGTTATACCACACAGCTGTACACATTTCGGCCTATACAATCAGCATAATCTGAAAGTTAAAAATAGAGGAAACAAAAAAGAAGCAATTTTATACGAAACATTACAAATCCGCATATAGTGGCTACATGAAATGAAACTCTTCGCCGTATCTCGCTAGGTCTCTGTATACAAAAACATACCACAGACTAGTGCTGTCTGCTCAATTTTAGTTTTTATGTTTTTTCTGTACTTTTGCTTCTCGGTCCGTTGAAGGTACAGCGGGTTGTTAGAGTTTCTACGCATTGTAGAATCAAGATCGTGTGATCCAAATACCTCTGACGTAGAGGGCATGCCAGACGTAATACTTAAAGCGGGTTTTATAGATCTGGAATTTGACTTACAAAGGAAACCCTATGGTAAACATGGCCAGAACCAGGAAATGTTTTTATTGCGTAAATGCGCTAATATGTATACGGAGTAAGGTCGGTGACTTGCTTGACGTGTGCAGGACGTCTCTTTCCCAGACGGCCAAGACGTGATCTCTGTCCAGTGAGGCAGACTGCTTTAAGTAAAACACAACTATGGCCAAAAGGCGTCGTTTTGCTCAATAATCTCTTCACGTAAATTCGTTTTAAATAAAATATAAGAAATTTATTTAAAGGAGACGGTCATGTCTTTCGTTTAAAATCTTGAAAAATGATAAAATATATAATTAACTAATGTAACGAGGGTACAGTTTCAAAGTCAGGCTAGTCCAGTTCTCAGGGAAAGAGCGGAGGGAGAGGGTGAAACGTAATGCCGGCACACAGCCCACTCCTATCGAATAACACAGAGGGAACCGCCGAGTTTAGCGTCCCCATCAGACGGACTGATGACCATCAGCAGTGTCACAGGCCCTCACTTAATGAGACACTGCCAAAAGGTTAGGAATTTAATCCAGGACATTGACGCAAAAACTGGTGCTCGGGAACATTCTCTTCATCTCGCCGACGAAATACTGGCAAATGTTTCACCACCATAATTCGAACCGGCGTACCTCCAAGTCGAATAAAGCGTAGTCAGAAATGTTTAACCACCCTTCTAAACCAAAACCTGGCGCCTGAACAGAAATTTAAAAACAAGTTATATCACATTGGAGAGGATCAAAACCTATGAAGCTATATTGTCAACATGGCGGCCATTTTTAAAGCCGCCATCTTGGATGTAATTCTTAATTTCCTAATGGAAAGGAGGTAAGATAACACATCAAACAGGAGATTTCACCAGCAAATCAATGGAGCTTTTCATTTGAGCATAACTTTTTCTTCCTAACAGGTAACGTGAAAGCTGGTGGTGGTAACACAGGCCGAACACACTGAGATCGTTCTCATATCAGGAGAGAGAAATAGAGAGTGACAGCACCCGTGTTGTCAGAGGATTTCAACCTACCACGCCCAAACACATTACCCATTATCCACAGTATGGAGGCGAAATTCTAATGAAATTCCGTGAAATTGGCCCTGTCGCACATAAACCGAAAGCTTTGTGATAGTAAACGGCTACAGATGGAGCAACATTAACAGTCGTTCTGGCGCTGGAGCGCAGCACCCGCTGTATCTCGCAGGAGAACGCCCTCCGCGAGGAATGGGTGAAACCGATAAAGGCCAACCTTAAAACGTGTTGCCCAACATGTCGAGCACATACTGTAGTCTTTACGTGTTTATCAACAATATTTTTCAAATTCGGTACAAAATGTGACATAACTCGGGAGTGAATAAAGTTATGCTCAAGTGAAAGATACCACTTTTATCTTGAAATTGTCTATCTGTTAATATGTCACATAACCCCTTTCCAGTCGAAAATTACAAACAGCATCCAAGAATGCGTGCCATGTTCGTAACACGGTCTCACAGGTCCTCTTTTCCTCTTCCGTCTCACACTCGCTGACTTAAAATTTGTGTTTATCTACGTGTTCTTGTTATAAAAGGATGGTCTCACACACACACACACACACACACACACACACACACACACACACACCACGCTGTGTTGCATAAAGTAGAGAGCATCGTAACATTGAGAAATTTCTTCAAGCTATAGTACA